>NC_033623.1:15265594-15627664 GCF_001540865.1 Ananas comosus | reverse complement strand
TGGGAAGTAGAAAACTTTTAGAGCCTTTATTTAGTTTTCTGTTATATATTCAATGTTACACTATTTCTTATCATTGTGCAGGTTGGACCTGGTTCCTTGCTTCAGGCTCCAATACATGATGAAGTTGAGAGCAACTTGTAAGTTCATTGTGGATCTTGGAATGCATACCTTCCTATGAATCCTCCTTTGAATGCTTATGATTTCATATTAGCTTAAACATATCTCTTTCAGGGTTGATCAGTCACGTTGTAAGAGTCAGACATGCCCAAACGAGCTAATCATGCCTCCTGATGATTGTCATGTGAATAGTTCCTTGTCTTTCACACTTCAAGTAAGAGATTATCAAGCAAGGCTTCTTTTTTTTTCATGATTGCAAATGATCAAATTGAAAAATATCTTTTGAAGAAAAGAGGGGTCTCTGCTGTTGGATAACAAACCCTCTACGCTTAAACATTAGGTTGAATCGCTAGAGTGTGTGTATGTGTGTGTGTGTGTGTGTGTGTGTGTGTGCGCGCGCTGAAAGCATCTGTGGTTTGATATGTTATACATTATATTGCAAATGATGGTCCAATAATTTTAGGTTCCATAAGTAAACGATCTCATAATATGTTTGCTTTTCATCATGCCTGATGTTTCATAACCATGTATTGTGCAATTTCGTTGAATTTTGTGTAGTAGATCACTATACCATGCTACTATGTCTTTTCTTCTATAAGCCAGTTAATGTTTATGAAGAATACTGCTTGCTGATATTTTCTTTCTATAATTGCCAATGATTACTTCTTACAACCGAGTAATTATTGCAGATATGTCGTGTTGAGGATATCACAGTTAGTGGTGTGGTTAAAGGAAGTATCATTCACATTCATCGAGCAAGGACTGTCAACATTAAAAAATACGGCACTATAAGTGCCTCAGAGTTAGGTGATTCAGCATTCCTTCATTGAAGAATAAAGCTAAAGTAGCATGTAGTTAAACATTGTTTTTCTGGTCTCACTGAAGTGTCATGCAATTGCTGTGAAATTTTGCACTAAAGGTTGCAAAGAGGGCATCGGTGAAGGGAAATTTCTAATACATGGAGCTGGAGGGGGTGCTGGGCATGGAGGGAAGGGTGGGTCAGGGTTTTATAATGGAATGCTTATTGACGGTGGCCCAGAGTACGGTGATGCCGATCTCCCTTGTGAGCTGGGAAGTGGGAGTGTTGGGCCTAGCGACTCAGCTGAAAATGTTGTTGGCGGGGGAATGATTGGTCAGTGCTTTTTTCATCTCAATACATTTCTATCTGACAAATATCATTTAGCATATAGTTGTTGCCTGCTTGGACCGTAAACAATTGTTTTCTCGTTTCTTGTCATTATAATGTTTTCCCCATTCTATATAACGACAGCAAGGTGCTTGCATGATCATGGTAGTCTTCTATCTATAGTGTGTGGAAATTTTTATAATTGTTTAGTTCCTTTCTTTTTTTAAAGATGATTCCCTGTAAGATTCGATTCTGTTATATTTTGATGATTCTCTATAGCAGTTGCCTTAGTTTGTGTGCTGGCAGCAACTGATTCATAATTCTGGCTTAGTTATGGTTGAGTAATCTCATCTGTCAACGATTTTACTGACCACTTGATTAGCTTACAATTACTCTTAAGCACCATCAATGTTGTTGAAGTGTGTCCATCTCTTCTTTGTGAGCCCAATCAAATCACAAGCTTTCCACAAAAATGGTGAATGCTATCAAGCAGAGTCTAGGTTTTTTCTTTTCTTTTAGTTTCATTTCTTTCCACTTGTGTTCTTGTTTTGGGCTAGAAATAATCTGAAAAAATGATAAAGAGTTGTCAATCTAAAGACCCCCCACATTTTTAATTTTTGGATATACCTAGCTTCAGTAATTTAGGGTTTGGTTTGTCATCATTCCTTTCACCTTTAAAATTTATGATCTTAAAAAATTTATGATTTAGTGATAGAAAATATTGGGACTGGTGGCAGGATATTTTCTTATTGTTTTTCAAATTCAGAATCTGCCTGGAATTTATTCATCTAATTTGTCAAACAAAGAAGTATAAATTAGCAAAGAAGTAGTGTGAAAATGAACAAGCTGTCGTTAATTTGCCTAACTTCCATTTCCTTCAGCAAAAATCTTTGATGTGAATACAGAAACAATAACTGTGTTTCTTGCATGTTGGTCAGTGGATTTTTTTTTGTAGAATTATTCATGAATATTTTAATATATAGTTTCTCTTTCTTATCGACAGTTATAAATTATACTATTATATCATATGTTAATAAGTTTTAATTTCTTCATTCACATATATCTTATGCCTTTTTACTACTGATGCTCATACTATTTGTTCTAGTAATGGGATCCATGAAGTGGCCTCTTTCGAGACTGGAAATTTATGGTTCATTAATGGCTGATGGTCAAAGTCATGGAAAGACAGATATAAAATCAAATGGCACACAAAATGGTGGGTTGGGGGGCGGCTCTGGTGGTACGATTCTTTTGTTTCTACAATCCCTTATATTAGAGGAAAACTCATCTTTATCGGTTGCCGGTGGTACTGGTGGACCGACTGGTGGAGGAGGAGGTGGCGGTGGGAGAATTCATTTTGATTGGTCAAATATTGCTGTGGGAGATGAATATGTGCAGATTGCTTCTGTAAATGGGACAATAATTTCAAGGTATGTATAAGAAGGAAACATGCTCCTAGGTCTATGACTCTATGTGGTCTGCCCTTGCGTATGATTTTTCATGCTTTCATGGTACAAAATGCTGTTCTCTATTTTCATAATAGTTTGGTGTGCAGCATAGTTTGTAGCCTTGTAGTGCCTTGCAGTTCCTTGGTTGGTCCTTTTATAAAAATTTACGAAGTTAACTAGTTGGTCATCCATGTGTATTTGGGGCTCATATTGTCTTTATTTTGCTTGCTGTCCCCTTTTCATGCTGGCCGCCATGTCATCAGTTACCAAGCTGGAACCAAGTTATACTGAGAGTCTCAATTTTGGAGATTATGCTGAAACTTATGAGTATAATCGCAAAAGAATACTTCCGTCCAATTATCCAACAAAGTTGACACTGAACAGGCCCATACTAGACAAGATTTTCAGACTCATCTAATCGGCCTGTTAATTTTTTTATCCTGGACTTCTTTTTCGACAAGATTAGTGCAACAATTTGAAGTCCAATTTGTTGGTGTTTGCATTCAGTTTTACCGTTTCTTCTCTCAGCTCTGGCATTCAAGAGCTGTGTTAAATATTATTTCATATCAGTTTGTAAATGCTTTTCTCATGTAATGCACTCTTGTCATTGATATGTAGTTCAATCAATATTGGACAAGCACAGCATATGCAGGAACTAGTGTTATCTGATAAATTTTCATCCACAATTAGATTCCTTCTGTACCTCTGAGCTTCTTTTCCTTCAATCATTGCAGTGGAGGAGCTGGTAATGGTGGTGGTTATTATGGGGGTGAAGGTAGTATCACTGGGAAGACATGCCCCAAGGGGCTTTATGGAACATTTTGCAATGTATGCTTGCTTGAACCATCTTGGTTTTATATCAACTTATATTTTAGATCTCAACTTCTACTTGGTGCTGTAAAACTCTATGTTAGTTCTAAAATGCTCTAAATCTGAAACTAGAAGAAATTGCAAAAGTAGAAACAAACAATGAAGAAATAGTAATTTTCAAAGTTCTTCAATTGCGTGCTTACCATCTGTTGTTCGTATGTTTCCAGAATCTACTTAATGATTACTTTGAAATTAGCTGTATCTTATGAACTTCAAATAACGGAAGAAATGAGTACTATCACTGGGATGTCCCTCTGTTTTTGGTTTGTGCCTATGTTTTTAGAAAGCGAGAGATTTATATTTAGTATGCGACAATAATCTTGCTTATCGAGGTTGCATTTTCACCACAAATCTAGCTGGACAGGTCTTTCCGAGTGTTGTCAAAGATGAGAAACAGACATGCATATATTTTGGAGATGAAAATAATTATACGTTAGTTAATTCTTAGAGAAAAGCAATAATTTACTGGAGTTGGGGAGTGACCGAAAATGATAATACCCAAATATAAAGAATAAATGAGTGAAAAGGACTTTTGAAAGGTGTTCGGAAGTAGTGCTGAAATTAGATAAACAAGACTCAGAGTTTTGGCACCTAAAAAGGAGATTTCCTGTTGTAGGAAACAAAAAGAGCCAAAAAGAGAAATCCTAGTAATGCCTTATTTTATGCATTTAGGCTGTGTTCATGATATTTTGTTGTAACAAAGCAGCAAGAGCTTATGTTGCTAGTTATGTTACTTCGCAGCCTTTGAATGTTCTGGTGATTAATATGCTTTCAGGAATGCCCAATCGGCACATATAAAGATACTGTCGGATCCAACTCATCCCTCTGCATTCCTTGCTCACTTGATATTCTTCCTAACCGTGCAGATTTCATTTATGTAAGAGGTTGGTCCTTTGAGATAAAACTGCCTGTATTTATTTTCATGAACTTACCTTACATTATCAAAGCCGACTAGATACACGAAATTTTATCCTTCTGATAATGAAAGGGGAACACCCTGCTGTTTGAAAACAGATAAATGATAACTACTTTTCGCAGGTGGTGTTACTCAGCCATCTTGTCCATACAGATGTCTTTCTGAGAAGTACAGGATGCCTAAATGCTATACACCCCTTGAAGAACTGGTATATGCTTTTGGAGGTCCATGGCCCTTTGCTATTCTCCTATCATTCATCTTGATTCTATTAGCTCTTATTCTAAGTGCTTTGAGAATCAAAATTGGTAAGAATGATTATTCTTATCAGTCTACGAATTCCATCCAACATGACGGTTCTGATTCTTTCCCATATCTGCTCTCCCTGGCAGAGGTAATCCTTTTGATCCAGTAGAAGTACTTGAGTTATGCATCTTGTGGTTTTGGACTTGAATATCTTTTACACGTCATCAGTTCTTTTTACTGGATTAATATCGTCTATACAGGTGCCTGGGACAAGCAGGGCTGAAGAAACCCAGAGTCATGCCCACAGAATGTATTTCATGGGTCCCAATACTTTCAGAGAACCGTGGCATCTTCCTTACTCGCCACCTGATGCTATAATTGGAATTGTGTAAGATATACTTCCAAAAAGAATTGTATATCCTCGTGGTAACCATTCATGTTGCATGATGCTTGTGTAGTGCTGCTAAAGTTTCCGCACTCAGAAGTAAAACTTATTTTTTGAACACATGTTAGACATGAATAAATGTTGTTTTCATAGGTTTTCCATGTACAAGAATCCTTAGTACTTCAATATTTTATCTCGAAGAACTACTATATATTGGTGTGGAATAAAATTTTCTTTGCATTCCAGGTATGAAGATGCTTTCAACCGATTCATTGATGAGATTAACTTAATAGCTGCATACGAGTGGTGGGAAGGTTCTGTGCATAGTATACTTTCAGTACTTGCGTATCCTTGTGCATGGTCTTGGAAACAATGGCGACGAAGAAAGAAGATCCATCGTCTTCAAGAGTACGTCAAATCTAAGTATGATCACTCATGCCTTCGATCTTGCAGATCACGAGCTCTTTACAAAGGAATGAAGGTCTGTCATCTTTTCATTTATACAAGTCTAAATTCAAAAATTAATGTAAGACAGATCACTGTATTTATAAGCAACATAAACGCTGATATGCTGACATTTGATTAAAGCACTTCACGTGTAGAAATAAGGAACAAATTTCTGAAAGGAAATATTAATATTTATGGTGCTTAGGGATTCTTATTAGGCGGTGAGTGGAAAATAAAGAAGTAAAAGTTTATGAAAAATTGTTATTTATCATCAAGAAAGCAATGGTTCTGATAAAGCTATTATAACTTGATAAGAATCATTTTCTGTTTCCGTTACTATCACTGTTTTCCTATTGGGAAGGTGTGCTGTTGAAGCAGTTATGCAATCACCTGCAGAATATGCTGAAAAAATCAAAATGATTAGTTCCCTTCTCTTTCTCTTTTATTGCCTGAATCTATGCTTTTCTGTAGCCATTCTTAGTCAGTTGTTGACCTTCAAATGCTGTTCATTGTCAAACTATCACTAGACAAACTAGAGAGTTAGCAGCGCAGACCTCTGTTCCCTGAGTTGAAAATGAGATTTCTTTTCAATGTTGTACATGGAATCTTTGTACATGGAATCTTTGTCTTATGTTCTGAAAATAAAACCAATGCTCTTCCTTTTCTGCTCCTTTACTAATCTATAGACGTTTTCTGACTGGTAAATGTGGTGCATCTTATCAGATAACTAATATAAGGTTACTGAATATCCAGGTTGGTTCAACACCTGATTTGATGGTTGCATACATTGATTTCTTTCTTGGTGGTGATGAGAAACGGCTCGATGTAGCATCCACCATCCAGAAGAGGTTTCCTATGTGCATTATTTTTGGTGGGGATGGAAGTTATATGGCACCATACTATCTTCACAGCGATACTTTGTTAACAAACCTTCTCGGCCAGGTACTTGTGTTACCAACAAGCAGTTTTTTCTACCTAAATACATCTTTTAAAGATGCATTTACAAATATACCCCTGCAGACCTATCTATTTACAAACATATCTCTGCAAAATCGGAATTTTCATTGGTGCCCTTCAAAAACTTATTTTCTTTACGTATACACCCTTCTACTTACAACAATTCTCCTCTTTAAAACTTCTCCTGATGAATTTGAAGTCTCCTACTTTAAGTCTGAATATTTTTGTGAGTGAGTGAATTTTTGAGGGCCATATATGAGTATATAGGCTGTACAGGGTAAACATGTAAAAAAATATGCTTTGCAGGGATGCAAAATTCCCGTTGTTTAATGACCCACATTGACAGGGAGTTCTCTTTCCTAGTATGTTTCCACAGCAATCTGGAAGAGATTGGTTGCTGGGTTGAATGGTCAGTTAAGAACAGTAACGCAAAGAAGCATCCAGTCGGGGCTAGTCCCTGTTATTTCTTGGATCAACAGTCATGGGAATCCCCAGCTCGAGTACCATGGTGTCAGAGTCGAACTGGGTTGGTTCCAGGCTACAGCTTCTGGTTATTACCAGCTTGGGATAGTGGTATCAGTGAATGAATACTTATTCAACAATGCCAACCAGTCGGAAAATCCAAGTTCAAGTGACCGTTCAAGGTATGGTGAGATAAATTCAATTAAATGATAAATTCTTCTGGAGAAATGTATTGCTTATGTTATCTTTGATAGCTCAGATGTCTCTTCGAAAAATTCTCCAGGAGAAATGTTGCAGTTCGACATGGATGCCCTAAACAGCTGCAGCATATTCAGGCTAGCATCAGCTATGCAACTTCAAGGAAGCGATTGACTGGAGGAGTAAATGGTGGAATCATTAATGAAGGAACATTGAAGTCGTTGGATTATAAGAGGGACTATCTCTTTCCTTTCTCTCTTTTATTGCAAAATACTAGGCCTATTGGATTCGAGGTATTCTTTTTTTTTTTTTGGGAAAATTTCAAATACCACCCCTGTAGTGTCGCACTTTCTCACTTTAGTACCTTGTAGTTTAAAGTGTATCAATGTAGTGCCCTGTGGTTTCATTTTTATCTTTTTATTATCGATTCCACTAATTTTTTTCGTTAAATCAACGTGACAAAGTGAAAAACTAAAGGGTACTAAAGTGCGTATTTGATAAAGCTAGGTAGGGTATCTGAAATTTTTTGTATATAATTTAACGAAATATTAACGGAAAAGCTGACGAAAAGATATAAATGAAACCACATGACACTAACTTGATACACTTTAAACCACATGGTACTAAAGTAAGAAAGTACGAAACCACATGGGTGGTATTTGAAGTGTACCCTTTTTTTAAAAAAAGTATGTATCAATATGACTATATTGCAAAACATAATACTTGCTTATTGAGTGTATTTTTTCTGTTTTAGGAAACACTGCAGCTGCTCATATGTATCATGCTGTTGGGTGATTTTGCAATCACCCTTCTTACACTCGTACAGTACTATTGGATCTCTCTTGGCGCTTTTCTTGTTGTCCTCCTTATTCCTCCACTGTCATTGCTTTCTCCCTTTCTTGCTGGTCTCAATGCACTTTTCAGTCGAGGACCCAAAAGATCTTCACTTTCTCGTATATATGCACTGTGGAATGCCACCTCCATTGTTAACATAGTATGCTCTTCTTATTATTTCTTATTTAATAAGTCTTCTTTATCTCTCATGTGAGTAGCTATAGAATTGGGGAACCTATTGAAACATGTTAATTCTACACCAGCCACATGTTAGTTCAACAAGTAATGTCTTTCTTGCTAGACTTGTATAACTCCCATATGTGAAATAATTAATAATATTTGTATTGCCTTCTCCCTGAGTTTTGTGGTTATTTTTTGTGACAAGTTGTGACTATGTATTTTTGGAATTTTCATGTTAATATTATCAGCATCTTATAAGGAAAGATTGTCTTGGTCTCCACATATTCAATTGAAGGTCTAATTGGCCAGTTCTGAAAAATTTTAAATGATTTCTTTTGCACCATTGAATGATTCTGGGTTCCTTGCAGATCATGGCAATTGTTTGTGGACTTATTTACTGTGGACTTCCTTCCTCGGAGATGACCTCAAACTTGATAAGGTTTGGCTCTTTGTTCCTTCTGATGCCTGATTTGTGCTTATTTGCTCTTTGTTATTGCATTGTTTAAAATGCAACTAGGTTGATGATTGGAAAAAGATCCAAGTCAAGATCTTGATTCTCTTTAGAGTTCCTCAATTGTCCTAAGACTCATTAATATATCTATTACATCTTTTTCTAGTATAAATATGGATATTAAAGTTTCATGAGCTGTGTTTTCGTGGATAGGGAAGACAATGAGTGGTGGATTTTACCAATCGTCCTTCTTCTAGTTAAGTCACTGCAAGCTGGCCTAGTCAACTGGCACGTAGCAAATATCGAGATTCAAGATCTATCTTTGTTTAGCCCTAATCCGGACAAATTCTGGGCCATGTGAGATCCATATTAGACAAAAGCATTCTGGACTCGTGCATAATAGTACAGCTTGGAAATTTGCAATGTTGATCAAAACTGGAGAGAGTACAATTATCGTCAGAGTCTCAGTCAGCTGTATATATGTTGATTCATTGTATATTCTTCGATAGCGTGGGCTTTTTTTGCTTGTATTGCAACTGTTGCAGGAAATAGCAAAAGCTGTCTAAAGTTGCTGCCGAGCGGTGAGGGATCCCCCCATTTTTCGGGATCTATCTTCAGCCAAATTGGGTATGATCTTTGTGGAGTATAGCTAATCTAGAATAGCAGAGGTATTTGGCTTTTGTGTGCCTACCACCTTCTAGTATTCTCTCCGGTATTTGTTGTTTACTAGGCAGGGAACTTGATTTCCAGACCATGTATGTGTACAGAAGTCGTACTTCAGATACTTTTGAAGGTGATGTGGTAAGTAGCAGTATGATGCCCTATCTTTTTACTATCGGGCTATCTTTTTAGTGACTTTGCCATCACTGAAATGCGCTCTTTCATGATTGTTGCTACCTGGAAATTAAAGATGGCCATTCTTTATACCGTATTATTCTTATATCCTTTTTTTCTTCTTTTGAATAGTTATTATTGCTATTATTGTAATTATTACTGTTTTGTTTTTTACTTTAATATTATATTCATGCCATCAAAACTGATTGACCTTTAGGTTCGTCCCAAGTTGTCTGCTCCAAGTTATAGAACAGCCTCTGTTAATGCAGTTAAGACTACTAAGGCCTAGTATGGAGGTGCATTCTCCAAACACGGGCACTAGATGCTTTAGTCTCAAAAAGTTAAAAAATGCTCTCTAGTTCTTGCATTGGTGTTAAAAAAGCGGTCAGAACCTCCACAGGCATCGTGCTGGATGCTTCTCCAGTGGAGGTTTCGACTGCTACTTTGTAGCATTGAATGAGCGGAACTTCAAAGCCCTTTTGGATTTTATTGGAAATACTGAACCATCTGAAAGTTTGCATATAGGGAACACCTTCTAGCCTATAGGTCCTTCCCCTGTGGAGACACGCTTGTTGGAATCCTCATTCGTTTTTTGATGCTCTTGTGAACATTGTTTTGATAAAGTTTTAAAGCGCCATGTTTTAGATATCTTGCTTGCTCTCTCGGAGTGTCATATCTGATTCTTCTTTGTACTCGGTATCTTGATGTTCTGAGTGATATCGGCAGTTTTGGTAATGTTTACAGTCAAATTTAAGCTTCTTACAATCAGATTATTACGAGCCATGTATCATATTGCAAGGTTTCGGAATACTAAGAAGGTATAATTATTGTGCAATTAGAAGTTTCCTGCTGCGAGTTTAGCCATACAATAGATAGAACCCTTGTTACTAACTCCAGGTTTAAGGTCTAGTCAATGGTCTTCGGTGAGAAAACACAAATGCCCTCACCAATATTTTATACTCCTGGCCGGTTTTAAACTCTGAGCGAAAATTTTTGTGGGGAGCTTGTCTAGATGTGTGCTTTCAATCCAAGCCGTCAAAATTGCTACTGCTTTTCTGATTCAGAACTTATTTTCTTAAAGGGCTTTGTTTAGCGGATTAAAATCAGTAGTTGAATTGATGGCTGTGTATGGAAATTTGGCTCAAGAGCCTTTTCTTTGTGCACGCGATCTTATGACTGTATTTAGCTTTTGTTTATATTTATTTTATTTATTACCAACTTTATGTGCTTATTTCAGCTTTCCAAATTTGCCTCATCCTATTCGTGAATCACGAGTTGCTAATGTGCACCATTCGGGAAATAAACCGCTCATTTGATCAACTGGTGAGTAACTTACGCCTTTGCTGCTGTTGTCCCATCCACAAATCTGAGCATCATAATTAGCTAACTTGGTTTTTCAAGTGTGACCTTGCTAGTTTTTTTTTATTAATGATGATTCAAATTTGTTGGAGTCTACTCAGCCTCGACACCTCTAATACCAAATAAATAGGCAATTACGAGTAATATAATAAGTGCACCCTAAATTAGAAGGAAGTAATTAATTGTTTTGATAAACTAAAATTTTGTTGTAGTCGGAAATATCCCTTAATCGACCTTAAGTAGAAGTACGGACTCCTAGATTGGGGAGGTGCAAGTAACTCTTGCGTGTGTAGGGTTAAGATTAAGACTTTTAGACCGATCGGCTCCAGAGCAAGTGGTAAAGGACTTGGTGGTTGGTATTCGAGGTCTCAAGTTTAAATCTTAGTTGACTTCTATTTTCCGCTAAATTTTATTTCTAAATAAAATAAACGAAACCGGTAGTGTGCTATCTATCTCTCTCTCTCAGAAAAGAAGAAGAAGAAAGGATTGAGACTTGTAATTGACTTGTACCATTATGAAGCAGCTGCCACATCACCGACTACAAAGCAATGAAGTTTATATTTGATTCATAAACAAGTGGATGATTGTGCAACACACTATCTTCCGTTTAACTCTACTCTCATAGTACGTAAGCCAATGCATCAGCAGTTAGCAACTTCTTAGAGCTTAAGCATTTGACTGTTGTTAGTTTAGCTTAGCTTATGCATTCCTATCGAAAGATGGTAGAATTAGTACGTGGACGCATGCGCCGCCTTTGCTGAATCCTTATTTTATCATTGAACGAAGACTGAGATTGGTCTTCGTCTACTCAATCGCGATTTTAGTATCGCTTCCTAGATTTAGCATGGAGATTAGATTGATGATTGATGGGAGAATCACAATAATCTTATTGAAAAAGGATAGACACCAGTGCAGGACAGGTACTGCTTGAGTGCATAGTGTTGAAGCATCAGGTATGAATTGGTCTAATAAACTTACTCGGCCTTGACACTCTGAAAGGGATGTCCTGTCCGGAGATTTCATTTCAATCTTGATATTTTTTTTTTTTAACAAAAAAAATTGACAGGAAGGTAGAAAGGTACCCACTTTGTTAATCTTATAAAAATGAACTCAACTAGAAAAAATAAAGCAACTAAATTTCGAAATTGAAAAATCAAGGATTAACCATTAAGTATTTAGCCAATTGCGCTAATCTTTATTCTAATATTCCGTGTCGATCATGTGTTTGCTCATTAATTAGTAAACGGTCACGATCAATATGTGGAGTATAGCTTATCAAATGAGAAACATTTATTGTACCTACTACTGTTGTATTACCTCTGTTCATAGCAAGCAGCGTGACACAAAACATTTATGGTGACATTCCTGTTTCTTGGTTGTACACGTTTGTTCTATATATTTTTAAAAGGGCCTATATTTTCGTGAAGTGCTGCTTATGTGAATTTTTAGGCTTCAGTTTAAAGGTAAAAAGTTCATGTGAAATGATATTTAATTTTGCGTCGGAGTGTTTGCACAGCTAATGCCTCGTGTTCATTTATTTATTTATTTATTTTCTTTGAGTGCGAGTAATTCAAGGGGAATTTTTGTTTGTATGTATGGTAGCGACGCCACACCGCGCATGTATGACTAGGACCTTACAATAATCCTCCATCCATACAAACGATGTGATCATGTGAGGCTAAGAAGGCTCTCTTTATATACGGTTTAGTACTACCATATCATCAAGCATCTTCTCTATCTTAATTCTTAATTCGTGGGGACTCTTTTGGAAAAGTGGCCTTGTAAACAGGGAACTAAAGTGTTGGGTTAGAAGTAGAAACCATGAGCACAGTTGGGGCTGGATATATATAGGGGTCTTAAATAGTTTCAACTAATACCGGAGCCTAAATAAGAACTAGATTATTGTAGGTAAATAAATCCATCCTAGTCCCGTTCTGCAACGTGCCTGAGCAAACCTGATCCACCGGGCCTTTTAGTTGGCGAAATTAAACATGGCTGGGATCTCAGACTTAAATATAAAGTATATATATATGGTGTCAGGTCTGTGACTCGAACCTACACTTTGATATATCCAGCCTGATTTGACTAACAACCTTAATAAATGTCAGTCTTGCTTGTAAAAGATAAGTGGGCCTATGTTTCCGAGTTCTGACAGCAATTAATACGAGGAGAAAGGACCAAGTTTTTCACTTAAACTGCTTTCAAGCTTACAGTAGTAGGACCAAATTGGTCGCAAAACAATTAGTTAATAATCACAGGAGCTAATAAGAAAACTTCCACGATCGACATATTGTATCTAAAGAGAGAACCCAAAGACGCACACAAAAAAAAAAGGAGGAGAAAAAAAAGAAGAAGAAGAAGCAAAAGCAATGAAATTTTGTTGAATTTATACAGAATTTGCTTCCTCCTCTTATTTTAGTTGCACGAGGCTTGATGTTTAGAATCGACAACGTAACATACATTTATTTACATCATCGCCCACACTTCAATCCGAACAAAGAGTACGTGCGTCCAAAACTTCGGTGTAGTGCGAGCGACTTGCACCACTAGGCAGCTAAACAACTATTAATGACGACAATGACGCTGCGACGCTCGAATTTTTGTTCGCATTCTCTCCTCCCCCTCTCTCTTGCTGCTACCACCCATTTTAATTCATTCCTCCGGATTATCCTCTTCTCAGCTGTTCCATCATCATCACTTGCCCCGTCGTGGATTAGCAAGAAGAAACAACAACAACAACAACAACATATTCAGAAAAAAAAAAAAAAAAAAGGGGAGAAAAAAGAAGGGAAGAGGCCTCCAATTTAGAACGATTTATCGATCTCTATCAAATTAATAGCCCACACAAAAGTAGAAGTAGAAGAGCGAGTAGTAGTAGTAGTAGTAAGCCAGCTGTCAATTTTTGGTAAAATTATACCGAAGAACGTCGTCCCGCATTTCCCGGCGCGGCTGGCTGGCTGGCTGGCTGGCTTTATTATTCGAATCGAAAGAGATCGAGAAGGAAGGTTCGGAAGGAGCGCCTGCGGGTGGAGGCGTTTGGTTAAAGAATTGCGGAGGGACGGATTTGCCCTCGGAGCTGCCGCGTGTTAAACAATAAACAGTTTAATTAATTAATTAAATGGAGGAGTTATTATACTGCAGCTACACGCCAGTAATCCAGCGGTAGAAGGCGTAGAGGCCGCCGCCGCCGCCGCCGTCGTCGCCCTCCCGCGCCTGCAGGCTCCCTTCCAAATCCCACCACGACGCCTCCCGCCACCCGCCGCCGTCGTCGTAGCGGTTGCTCCAGCGCGAGCTCCAGCGGCCGGAGTGGCGGACGGAGTTGAAGGAGGACGACGCCGACGCCGTGACGCGGGGGGATCGCGGAGATCACCGCCTCCACCTCCTCCTCCACCACGTAGTCGTACGACTCCATGGCGTAGGACCTCATCGTGTGCGGGGACGGGGACGGCGACGGGGCCCCGGGGACGTCTTCGGGGGCGGTTCGGCGCCGGCTCACGGTGCCCATCTCGATGCGGAAGCTTCCGGATCGGGGCGCAGCGTCGTCGTCGTCGTCGTCGTCGATCATCCGCGGCGCAGCAGCAGCAGCAGCAGCAGTAGCGGCGGCGGTGGTGGGGGGAAGGGGAGGGAGGATGAGTGGGGGGAAGGGGAGGGCGATGGAGGAGCGGCAGAGGGGGCAGAGGAGGGTGGATCGGAGCCAGGGGTCGACGCAGCGGGAGTGGAAGGCGTGGCGGCAGGCCGGGAGGAGCCGGAGCTCGTCGTCGGGGCGGAAGGGCTCCTGGCACACGGCGCAGTCCGGGGACGACTTGGGGAGCGCGGAGAGCGCCGACGCCAGGGTGAACAGCGGGAGCCTCTCGATCAGCGTCGCCTTCTCCCCTTCCGACACCTCCTTCGCCTCGCCGCCGCCGGCGGAGGCTGCGGCTGCGGCGCGGTGGTGGTGGTGGTTCCGGCTGCCGCGGCGGAGGAAGGAGGCCGGGGAGCGGGAGAGGAAGCGGAGGAAGAGGTGGATGGCGACGGAGGCGAGGAAGACGATGGCGAGGATGGCGAGGATGATGAGGACGCTCGGGGAGAGCGTGAGCGACGACGGTGCCGAGGCGGAGGAGGCCGCGGCGAGGGTGGTGGTTTGGAGCGGCGGCGGTAGGGTTTGCGGCAGCGGCGGCGGCGGCGGCGGAGGAGGAGGAGAATAAGCCATGCGGTGCTTCGATCGGGCTCTACGCGTCTCTTCTTTCTTTTTTTCAGTACATATTCAAGTTAATGATGGGGGGTTTTGGAATGTATAGAAGAAGAGGGATTGAGGTGGGGGTTTTTATTTTTAAATTTTTTTAATTTTTTTGTCTCACTGCTCGGCTGAGTCACTCGCTCCAGCGCTCTCTGTATCTCAGTCTCTCTCGGTTGGTATGATCCTTGTCTCTCTTGCATTAACCTTTCTTGTCCTCTCCACTGTTTCTTTTTATATTATCTCTTTCACACACAGTTCTTGTCTCTCTCTTTTTTTTTTTTCTTTTTAATTATAGTTTTATAGGATATTTTTAAGAGCACTGCTAGGTCGATTTTATAATAATAATAACAACATATATAATACGAATCATTTCTTTGTAGTTTAGCAATATAGTGACAAGAGAGCAGTGAAAATCGCCCTTTAATTTACTGTTAATATACTCTAGTGTACCTACAGTCCCCTTATTGTTGGACCCAATTAGAAGGCAAAGTCACAAGGTTCTAACACATGACTGAACCAATTAAAAAACACAAGTTTCTGATTACAATAAGTTTAGGACCTTCACTCGCATTCCTAATTTATTTATATAATAACAAATACATAACATTAAATAATAAAAATTTAAAAAAAAAATTAGAACATAAAAAAAAAAATTTAAAAGATTAACCGATCATATCCAAATAAGTAATAATTAAAATAAATTTTATATATTTTTATCTTAAATTTATTAGGCGTTAAAGATAGAGATCAAGATCCACAACCTTAATAAAGGAAAACACAAATATCTTTTCTTTTCCTTTTTTTTTTTTTTTTTGTTTTCCTTAATTCACACTAGGTTGGTAAAAGAGGACCCATCCCACGCATCCACACACTGGGAAACTGTACTGCAGAGTTTGTCAGAAGCATATATAGTGAGTGAGAGAGAGAGAGAGAGAGAGAGAGAGAGAGAGAGAGTGAAAGAGGAATGTACGGACACAACAGAAACTGCATTGCTTTTGGAGGCTTTCACGCTAGCAGAGAAGAATGTTTAATACATTGGGCAGAGTAATTTTTGGCTCCCTCGAAATATTTAACTCCCCGTGAGTGTAACGCTGCGTAACTTCTTATATGGTTTAAGCGAGTCCTTAATTTTGTACCGAGGCCTTTAGATTTGTGAAAATTAATGCGACGGGTACATTTAATCAGAGGATGAGGGCGACACATATAGATTAACACGACTTACGAGGCAAATGTTTGTAAATGATGAGTGTCGCAAGTGGTTGGTTTTGTTACTCTGGTCTAAGACGAGCGGTAAATACAAGTTATGGGTGATCGAAATATCAATCAATTATACTGAATAGTGATGATCACCATTTACGCGTATTTATAAGTTGAATATACACAAAGTACCTTAACTATTAATCTCGTTATATATGTTAGTTCGTAGTACTAAATGCTACATATATAGCTTGGATTTGAACATTATTAAATTGGAGTGGCTCTAGATTTTGTGAGCTCAAGGTACGGTCTTTGTTGTTTTGTCTTCTACTTGAGAAAATACAAATAAAAATATATAATAGCGCTCGAATAATCAAAATTATATAATAGTAACAAGCTATTGTTTCTAATAATTTAAGTTTTCGAGTAGTGACTTGGTTGATTGGATTAGGTTGGATGAGTCTGTTGACTTAGATAGTCCACTAATTTTTTTTTTGTCAAAAAAAAATAAAAATAGGGTGAATCCCAATGTGGGTATTTTAGAAATTTTTAAAAAAAATGTCCCGTAACTACCTTGACCTGCTGACCATCTTAGAAGAGAGAGAGAGAGAGAGAGAGAGAGTGTTTTCTTGTACCAACTACTCCGTACAGGACTTATTCCAGACTAATTATTTTGTGCTAAATGATATAAAATAGAGCCTATGATAATTGAATATTGAAATAAATTTTTTAAAAGAATTTATTATACTTTTATATAATATTAAATTATTTGATTTGATGTTGTAATTTTTGTAGGAAATAATATTGACAGAGAAGGCTTTCTTCTTGTAAGGAGCTGTTTGTAAATTTCTCGCCAAATTTATATAATTAGAGAAATGCATGGTTATACATAAATCTAGTAATTTCTATCCATGCACACGGATATTTGCGGGTTATTCGTAAATTTGCAGGTATGGGTACTAAATTTTTTTATTCAAAAATTATGAATAAAATGGGTGGGTATTTGGTAAGTGATGGATATTTGGGCAACTCATGGATGCCTACTGATACCCGTATATATATTTTTTAAATTAAAAAATATATAATCTTTATAATATTAACTCTATAATGATGAAAATTTTATTAATTTTGTATTATGAAAGTTTAGAATGATAAAATACTTTTATATTATATAATAGAGCTAGGCTCCTATGCTTTCGAAAGTACGGAGGTCTCCGTACTTATAAGTTGTTTTCAGTGATGGAGCATCTGGTTTGGCGATTGACTTCGTTAGACATTATTTACGCTATTAAAATTATTTAGAAATTAAATTTTAATATAATTTTTTGATTTTATTTAGCTAGTGACAAGTAAGTTCAAAAACTTATACTAACTTTTCACCAACTGTGCAATATTTTGATTTTCAAAGTATATTTATAGAAGAAGAAATATGATCAGAGCACACACGCTGCATGCCTAATATCACGAATTTTTTGGAAATTACTCTGAAAAGAAACCATGAACACCTTTGCTTGTCTTGTACACATGGCATGTCATGTTATTACCAAATGAAACCCATCATTACCCTGCACTTTGCCGAAGAGGCTTTTTTATGTCCTTGGGATTGTTAGTGGGTTTTTGTTTTTTAATTTTTTTAAAAAACTTGTACATATATATATATATATATACATTTATTGACCAGCACATAACTCCCTTTATTCTTGTTTTCTTTAATGGCTTTAATTTATTTTATGGGTCTCTCAAATTGAGAAGCACCTTCTCTCATTTCTTTTTGTGCGTCAATCTACGACTCATGATGAATTGAGAACGAATATTAACATCATAACTTAATCAAGTCATTTTTTAAGCATCTTCTCTCATCATCATTGTTTGAGCAAAGTTTGTTTAGAAAAATTTTAATAAAAATTGGCTAAAATGAGAAAAAAAAAAATCTTTCGAAAAGTAATTAATAAGATGTTAAATTTTTAAAAAACCCATCGGATGTTAAATTTTTAAAATTCTGTTAGATAACTTTCTAGGATAATTAGTACTCATTTGCTTTCATGGTAGAGTGCGCTTGCTAATAATTAATGTGATATTACTATCGATCAATTCCCTTTTTGATTATTACCAAGCATTTTTTTTTCATCAAATAAGATAATATTGTTTAAATTATTGTCTGATTCTACTAACTAAATCCGGAGACCAAATTAAAGTAATATATCCTTGGATTGAGTAGCTTGGGGTTTGATTGAGTTGGGAAGGAACAGTTAGTGATTTGAGTCACCTTTTATGGATAATTTTGTTGACTCTTCAGGGACTAGTTAATAAATTAAGGACCTAAAAATAAAACAAATGACAATTGCATATCACACTCTCACTCACTACAAAAGGGCTTCTATGCAAAACCAGCCCTACAAATTTGTCCTTTTTAGGGGAATTTGGGACACGCCTTGGTGTTTGTACATGTTGGTTGTTTTAGTTGGTCCCCTACCTATATACGGAAATGCAATGGAAGGTGCCAAAAGAATTCAATTTGAATTATTATAGTGTTCTCTTCTCTCTTTCTTTTATTTTATTTTATTTCTTGTTCTAGCTTCTTTTCTTTTTTCTTTTTCTCTTTTTCTCTTTTTTGTTGTTGAAACTATGCTGATAGTTGGATATACCAAAACAGTCACAAGAGGAACTTTAAATCTTAAAAGTTGTCCCCTACCTCATCTTTTCGTACGGTCAAATGGGATGGTCCAAATTGCATGTAATACAAATATATATATACTCTTTGATAATATTTTAGAGCATCTGCGTGTATTTCAAGTGCAATTGATAGGACAAGTTTGTTTCTCATCGTGCATTTTTTCTCTTGCTCTTTCATATAAATAAAGAAATTTCTCTTCTCCTCTAACTCTCATTATTTTCTTAAATAGAGTTGCAAATTAAGTATATAGAAACGATGTGACTTAGCAGGACCAGAGAGCCATGCAGATGTTGCTTAGCATTAATGCTCGTTGCATTTGTTGATTTGATATTCATGTGAGCACCAACATGGTACTTACAAGATTGTCTTCAACGTGACACACAACCAAAAAAAAGGGGAAAAAAAAAAGGAATCTGAACTTTGCCTATTAAAGCAAAAGGGAAAGGGAACTTGGATTGAAGTCAAAATCAAAATGGAATAAGAACTTTCCATTTGTCTAGCAACCAAGGGGGCAGCATGGAACCCTGAAAGGTAAAAGCTGTTCTTTGAACTCAGATATTTGATATATATATATATATATATATATATAGCTAATATGGACAATGCAAAACAAAAAATGTGTTTCAATAGGTTAGAGGGAAAAGATGCTATAATGAGTTAGGAGGGAATAAAGAATCTAGGCACAGCTGTTTTGCTGTTGAATTGTTTACTTAGAATGGTATCAGAACCTCCCTATATCAACATGACAATAATGTAAAAAGTAACTAATGTATACAGATTCCTTAATTAAGCTAACATTTCTGAATCGCCATATTAACCTATATATACCATATTATGTTGGATATATTTTCAGAAGAGTAGTTTCGCAGATAATAGAAAATTCAATATTTCAAAGAATCTATACATACTAATATGCTCAAGTTAAAGCAGAGGCATGTCCTCCAAATTTCCCTATACTGAAAAGAATGTAAATTGTTATTTAGTACCCCACCTTGTCAAAAAAATTTTGAGAAAAAATATTTTAGCTAACCAACTAGTTAGAAAAATTACTAATAGTTTTTCTTACTATATTTTAGTTCATATTATATCTCATAATAAAATTATATGATAGAATTATAGTTTAGTTCAATTTATAAATATCTAAAACAAAATAAAGCTATTTGAGGAGCGTAAAATTCTATTGACCATCCATTATACCACTCCTACTCCTACACAAAAGTTCTGGTTCCGCCCCAGCTCAAATATATAGTGTTAAGTTTTGTGTTTGATGGGTTTCAATATCTATATCTACATCTATACCTTCTATATCTTCTATACATTATTCTTCATAAAATTTGCCATGTGTCCGCGAACGGGGCATTAATTGATTTAACCTCACAAACATTTTGCATTTGGATTTTACATATTAGGCATTTAGAATTTGCGATTTCGTGAATTTTGAGGTAAATGGAGTTTGGCTGGCCGGGAATTAAACGCCCACAACATAAATTAGGATAATATAATTATATTATATATATATATTTAGAATCGCTACTATGCTATTAATAGCAACGAAGTACTTGGGTGCTACCAAATTTTTTACCGTTAAATCTACCCTTTTGATCATTTTCACACCGTTAGATCATACTATTCAACCAACCACCCACTCCAACCCTAGGGGGCCCACATCATTCTACCCCACATCTCTTAATTCAATGGCCAAAAACTTGCTAGCACCAATAACTTGGTGCTATTAATAGTATATTAGCCTAGTTCATATAAACAGTTGAGCTAGAATACTCTCAAAGCACCAATGAGATGGTGCTTTTGAGTTTTTAACCATTGGATGGAGAAATGTAAGGTTGTGATGATGGTGATAGGCGGTGGTAGTGGTGGTCAGGTGGAATAGTGTTTGATCCAATGGCTATTAGCAATCAAGAATGATCCAAGGACTAGAAACCTAAAAAGCACCAATGGAGTGATACTTTTAAAAGTATTCTAGCTCAATTATATATATATATATATATATATATATATATATATATATATAGTCCAGCTATGGTGCTTGTAAAAGCACCAAGCACTCAGTGCTAGTAGTTTTTTAATTATTAGATTTACTCTTCAATATCATTTTCAACATTAGATTATACTATTCAACAACCACCCACTCAACCCTAGGGGTCCACATCATCCTAACCGGCACATCTCTTAATCCAATAGCTAAAAATCTAGAAGCACCAATAACTTAGTACTTTTAAAAGCATATGAGCTCAATTCATATATATAATAGTTATATATATATATATATATATATATATATATATATGTGGCCTTTTTATGGGCCTGTAGGTGGGAACAGTAACAGGCCTAAATTTGGACTTAACGAGAAAAGAAAAAGCCCACAAAGGCCCAATGTTTTAATCGACGATGCAAATTTGCATCGTCCAATCTCTACCGTCCATTATTGGACGGCTAAGATTCACTGGTGTTGCTCGCTCACTCCGCCCCACTCTCAATTACGAAGCGAGCGATATGCACCGCCCAGCCCCGCCCCCCGTGATCCGCTCCTCCACCGCCGCATCCCGGCGCTTCTCCTCCGGCGAAGGCGAATCTCGGGCGGCGTCGGCGGCGACAGAGGAGGAGTCGGCGTTCTCGGAGGTTAGGTTTTGTTTGACCTAACCCTAACATCCAGCCGCTCCTCCTCGTTTCCCTCCGAGCTCACCCTCATCTTCGTCCTCTCTTACCAATCCGAGATCACCAACAAGGAGGTTAGGTTTTGTTTGCCCTAGCTCTGCCATCGCTCGACTTGGTTCGTTTCGATACGATCTATTGTTTCTATGTTTGGTGGTGCGGTGTGGTTGTTAAGTGTATGCTAGATTATTAATTTGATCTTTGGATTGATAAAAGTTTGTCTCCAAAAACTAAGCATTGCTTGTGTTTCTTATTCGGTTGTGGTAATTCTTTTCGAATTTATCGACCAAAATTCTTCTCATGCATGAATTGATCTGTTAGCAAAATAATTGAGTTTTTCTTTTAGATTATTGTTGTAAAGCTGCATCTTGATGGGTTAAGCTTAAGATAAGACATCCACCACAGCTATGGGTAACCTTAGAGTTGGTGGATTTGTGAGAACACTATAGACGAGAGAAATGTGATACTGTAAAGGCCATAAAATCTCATAAAAGAAACCAAAAATGTTCGGCGTGCCGAGTTGTTCCACCAATGGTGCTACTCTGCACTTCATCTGCCATAATCATGGCGAAACAGCGAGGTGATTTGCCTCGCGGTGGTCAAAGGCATTATATATAGGTTTTAATGTCTATAATTGGGCAATTGTTCCGCACTGTGTTTGGATTTCGTATTTTACTGCTAAAAAGAAAAAAAAAAATTAACTGACTCACCTGTTGGCCTTTGATCGTAATGTTGTCTTTAAGTGTCCCAGTTCTGAAACTATTCTATCCTTTCACTGTGTGCTATACATGCCTCACCTAAACAATGCTACTGGCAAATTTTAACTTTGATGAATCTCAAAGCGTTCGGATGTTTTGGCTTCTTCCCTTTCCCCAAAAAAAAAAATCTACCGTCCTTTTGCTTGCCAATTGATTCTGCTTCTCTTGAAAAGAGAAGCTGTATTTGAAGCTGGGCTACACATACTGTTACGTTCTAATCTAGAGCTTCCATTTTAACTCATAATACTAATTTAGTATGTTTTTTTAGATTGATATGGTTATAAAACCGGCAACGAGGGGTCAAAATGGATGGCCATGTTGCCACAATTGCAGAACTGAAGCGACAAGTACCTTGTTAGCAGCAGGTTCGCCTTCATCCATGGGAACTCTGTAGCCAAGTCGAGGCCTTTCCTGTGGACCATATTGATCCCAGCTGGGTTCAAGAGAATCTCGCCGATTCCACTCAGAATCTTAGCACTGCCACGACCGACTTGGAGAAGGCTGAGGTGCAAATAGCGTAGATGTTCACAGTGCACTAAATACTGCATTATCTGGTTTACTTTGTTTATGCTTTACACCCACTCAGCACGAGCCAGACAAGATGGGTAAAGAAAGTTAAGTAAGTTGTGCCATTTGTTTAGAAGTATCATGATTTGTCCTCTCTTTTGTTTTTGAAGCATGAATCTTTTCCATGACTGGTAAGTTTCTTCTTGTTTAGATATCTCTCAAAGAGCTTGGTGTACATTTCTGTAGTATCTTTGTACGAATAGATGAAATTAATGGAGTCGTGTTTCTGAGCTGCTTACAAGTGCTTAAAACTTGCGTGATCGTGCACATCTTTTAACATTTGGTGATTCTCAAATGTAGTGGAGTTTTTCACTTTCTCATTAAAGAGATTGGTATTTTTCTACATATTTGATTGAAAAAGTTTGTATGACTTCAATATAATTTATCTCGCGCTAGCTTTGGGTCTTCCTTGTTATCTCACAGTTCCTATTGTCAGTTTCGAGAATATTAAGAGCGGGGAGGGAGGATAGGGAACAGTAAATTCTTAGGAGTTTATGGGAAATCAAACTTGTATTATATGAGGGTGACTCTGTTATTTGAAGGACTCTTAGAGTTCAATGATGTTCGCAGAAATCTCACCTTTCATATTAGTTTGAAAGGAGAGCTCTGAGCAGCACTCTTCAGTTTATTGCTGTCCTACATGGAGTTCACTGAAATATGATGGCACTTGGTGTCACCAGAGTAAGCTACTGTGTTTTTATTGACCAAAGAATCTCCTTACAGAAAGGAGAAATATTTTGTGTGCTAACTTTATTGGGTTGTAGTCCTTGTACCATTTACATTAGAACTTACTTTACAAAGAAGATATGGATCTCTCAGTAGAGTCATGATCAGAAAACCTACAGTAATAAGAGTAGTGGGATAAGATGACATAATTAATTAGGTGGGTGTGATGAGGCATTAAGCATGTCCACATCCTCTGCCATTTTGAATGGTAAAGGAAAAAAGACTTCTCCTCATGGCTTCAAAGTTTGGGTATCAAAAAGGATGCAACAAGTAGTTGTTAGGAAGCTACACAGGAGTCATTTTTCTCTCTTTAATTTCCTTTTTTTTTCTTCTTGAATTTTCTCTTTTGTGGCTTCATGCAAAGTAAATTTGAGTAGTTGGTGGTGCACTCATCATCTAGAATCCCAAATATTTATTGAAAGGGGGGACAAATAATTGTGTAAAAGGAAATCATTTCCAAGTTGCTGAGTGCATCAAAGTTACCTTTAAGACCATTTTGCTTGCTTCTTCATGTGCTTGGTCTCCTCTGCTTTATTCTCCCACATCTAATTCCTACTTCCTTCAGACTCAATCATGCTATGACTTAATAATGCCTTTCTCACATCTATCTTGTTCATTAGCAACTATGAGATTGCCAACCCTGTGTGGGAAGCTTACTGATTAAGATTATTACAATTGCCAAATTCCGCCTTGATAATTTCGTAAACTTTTTGTGAATAATAGGGATGTGCGCAGTTCGGTTAAACTCTGTGTTGGAGAAAATTGAATAATAATTCGGTTTGATTCGGAGAAAATGTGAGGTAAAAACTCCAACAATTGAGCAAGACCAAATTGAACCAGTTTCTAATTGTCTCTGGAACAGTGGAATCCCAAGTTTGGCACCATTAGATTACTAAACTCTGAATAATTTTAAAAAATTAAACAAAAAATTAACTCGTAGAATGCTGAGACTGGAAACAAAAATAAAAAAGAAGATGATCAAGACAGAAGAAAAATAACATTCTATGTGAACCTAAATTAATGTAAATTTGTAGGAAAACTTCAAATACCCCTCTTGTGGTTTCACTTTTTCTCACTTTAGTACCCTGCAGTTTAAAGTGTATCAAGTTTGTACCCTGTGGTTTTGCACTTTTTCACTTTAGTACCTTATGGTTTAAAGTATATCAAGTTAGTACCCTATGGTTTCGCACTTTATCACTTTAGTATCCTGTGGTTTAAAAACCACAGGGTACTAACTTGATACAAAAATAAAACTACAGGGTATTAACTTGATATAAATAAAACCACAGAGTACTAACTTGATACACTTTAAACCACAGGGTACTAAAGTGATAAAGTGAGAAACCACAGGGTACTAATTTGATACACTTTAAACCACGGGGTACTAAAATGAAAAAGTGCGAAACCACGGGGGGTTTTTTGAAGTTTTTCCTAAATTTATTTTCACTCATCCAAAATATCTTTTTGGCATCCCTGAATTTTAAAAAAATTTTAATTTTGAGTTTTGTAGATAAATTTATTACTTTTTGATTTAAAAAATAAAAGCTCTATGTTGGTTGTGGAAGCTATCTAAGGCAATCCTCTTTCTTTATCAGAGCTTGGTATCAGAGCTTGGTATCAATCCTGCGGCTAAGTAAAGTAAGTTAGGAGCTAAAGAACTTTTATTTGCAGTTGTAGTTGGCCAGTCCTATCTTGACCCTTTTTTATTTATTTATAACTTTTTTTATGAGCAGAGAGGTTAAGTGGCCAGCATAAACTTTGGTATCAAGTTTGATTATTATTATTTTTTTAATTTTTTGAGGATACATTTGTATGTGTGTGTGTGTGTTTTTCCTATTGAGCCTATGAATTTAGGGTCAATTTGAGCATCTCACCCTATTATTATTATTATTATTATTATTATTAGTAGTAGTAGTAGTTTGGTTGAGTAATGCTTTGAGAGTTGGAAATCCATGTGTTTATAAGTAGCTTACTCGCATTAAATACTCCAATGCATCCACATGGCAAATGGTATCTCCTCATACCATGATCCGATCTGATGAAACTTGCCCAAGAGGCATTTGTCCTTTCCCCACCCTCCTATTTAACAAGATGCTCACTAAATTAGCTTATGATCCATTATTCAAGTAGCTGTTAAAATTAAAGCAAGCTTTGTCACGGTGTCACCATGACAAGGTTCTAGCCCCCCATGTCTGCTGTCTACGTGGCAGAGCTCGGGTAATTTTTTTAATTATGCCAGTGCTTTCAATCCTCCGTCAATGAGATAAGCTTATCATCGTTCGTGAATAGACTATAGATTTGTTACCTACCATTCCTAACATAGGCGATAGAGGATTTGATAATTGGTATCTGAAAGTTTAAGTTCAAAATCTAATTGATTCACATCTCTAAACAGAGAAGAATAGATTTGTTGTTCGCTTCTTGCAATAAGAGTTTCAGTAGCGTTTTTTGGTCGGAAAAAATAATAAATAAGTATATGCATGTGTATGTAAAAAAATACAAACTTATGTTATAGGACATGTTGAAATGAGTTTCTAATCCCCTATTGAAGAGTTCCAACATACAATAATAGTAATTTTTTTTTTAAAAAAATACTAGTACTTTTTTAGATAGTTATTGAAGTTTCAGCCAGGGTCTAAGCATGCAATTTTAATAACCAAAGTGTAATTTCCACAGAACCAAAAGCTTATTACTGAAGAGCCCATTTGCCATTTCATGACACATTAATTAAATTTGGTGGGTTGTGGTTGGCTTGCCTTTGGCTAAATCCAAACTCGCATTAATGAGATAGAGAGCTTTTTGCTAGTCTAAGGCACAGAGAGGAATCAGATGAGGGGGGGGGGGNGGGTGGCGACCTCAGGCATCTATCTGCAAACACACCCCTCTTTCTCTCTCTCTCTCTCTCTCTCTCTCTCTCTCATGTTTCTAAAGGAGAAAAAAAAAGAGAGGCTTTTTTTTTGGATGTGATCCCTTCAAAAAAACTTATTTTTATAAATAATTTTATCAAATTTATAATTATAATTTTGATTCTATTCCTGCCACGCAGGCGCTATGTAAGCATCACGCGAATAAGGATGGAGGTGCTGGAATAAATTCAATATGGTAATTCATTCGTCGCGTCTAAGTGTTTAGAAAAAATATATGTATTGCGAAAAAATGTAAGTATTGAAAAGGAGAATACGCAATATAAATATTGAAAAGGAGAATATAAGGGGAATATAAGTATGAAATACGGTGAACCATTCACTGTGTTCAACTTAACACCGCTCTACAACCAGCTTGTATGGTGCTTTTGTAGCGCCTGTGTGGAGGGAATAGGATCAAAATTGTAATTATAAAATTGATAGGACTACTTATGAAATTTTTTTAAGGGGGGTGGGGTGCAAATGCCAAAAAAAAAAAAAAAAAAAAAAAAAAAAAAAAAAACCCCAAAAAGAGCGGTGGGCATCTAAGTAGAGAGCATCATAAGCTAAGCATGACTTGGTCTTGCTCACCAAGTCAAATAATGGAAGGCGGGTTGCACCGAAGGCTGTAGAAAGCAACACAAAGGACGAGCATCATGCACAGCAACAAAATGGGTGTGGATTTGTGAGCATATGAAAGATCATAATAGAACCCATCCAAAAGCAACACGCAAGCATCTATTTCCTTTTCCTTCGAGCGTTCGAGTAGATGTAATTGTAAATAAACAGTTCGAAAGAAAGCTGATGATTTAAACATTAGATCTGTCATCGACAGCACCGCTATTATTAATTCTAGCTACTAATATGTGTATTTTGGATCTTTCCATGAAAAACAGCTTCAAATTCTATCGGATCCTCGATGGATCTTCCTGATGCCATCGTGATTGATGATAAGACTAATACTGATCTATACTGGTTGAATTTGCCAACTTACTCTTCTGTACATAGAGGACAACTTTTATTGCTTTCCTTCTTTTACATTATTATTATTATATATTTGTTTTATCACGATTGAAGTTGTTTATTTGGTTAGAACTTACGCGTCAAATATATAACAGTAACTTCAGTTTAAGAAATTCGGAAGTTTAATTGTGAACGACCGACCGTCCCTAAAGCAAGTGGCAAAGGATTTGTTAGTCGGTACCTGAGACCCAAGTTCGAATTCTAGTTGATTCACATTTCCAGCTAAGTTTATTTCTAAAATGAAATAAAACGAAACAGGTAGCGTGCTACCTATTTCTCTCTAAAAAAAAAAAAGAAAAGAAAAAGGAAGTTTAATTGTGAACGAGTTCAAATTTTATTGAAAATGAAAGCAGCCCCTTTTCATTTGTTTGGTGGAAAAGGGAGAGAGAATCAACTTCTCCAAATCACCATTAAAGGAGAATGTTAAAATGGTTGGCTTTTCTTCNAGTTGTCCACCAGTGGCACTTTGCAGACTTCCCTGACTCTGTAGAGCTTTCCAAACTTGTTATAGCAAGTTTTATAAGGATGCTTCACCAACAACTCGTTATTTTAGAACATAAAGTCATAAACCATATTTACATTCCATAAGCAGAAAATTTAAAAAATTACAGAAAACACAACAAAAGCCATCAACTTACTCTGTCAAATATAAATCCAGGACTAACTGCCTCGGCAAAAGCAGTAAGGCACTTCATCGCATGGGCACGAGTTTTGATGTCAGCAACCCTTTCACTAATACCTGCAAATGAAGCACATTTCAAAGAATGTTCCATGAGAAACTATGCCTAATTATTGTGAATATATATATATATATATATATATATATATATATATATATATATATATAGTAGGAGGGTTTAGGGCACACAACATGACAACAATGACAACAATGTAGGAGGGTTTAGGGCACACAACATGACAACAATGTTGCACCACTAATATTTTGTGTATATATATATATATATATATATATATATATATATATATATATATATATATATATTTGCTATTTAGATTTTTGTTGAGGGATTCAATTTGTTTATAAAATTTAAAATTTCTAGGTGACTGGTATCAGATAATGAGTTAATGTTCAGGAGCTATATTAACAGTCACAGAAGATTGGAAAATTTTTGTAAATTAGCAAAATATTTTACACCTGAAAATGAGAAATGAAAACCAAAAATTGGTTAGGAAAAGAAATGTGGGTCCCACTTAAGTTATTGTGTCTCTGATTCTTTGGGAGGCCCATTCTGGTCTGAGTGTGTAGGCATCACACCTAAGGTATTTTATTTTCACATTTCTTAATAAAGGGTGCAGGTCCTGCAGGTATCTATATGTCATGTAAGAATCGGGGAGTGAGCCAAAAGAGACTCATATGTAGTTGGCCTCCTCACTCACATGATCTCTCCTCCTCAACTTTATAGGATAGAGTAAGCCATGTGAGCACAGAGAGAGAGAGAGAGAGAGAGAGAGAGAGAGAGAGAGAGCAAGAACTTAATCCTAAGAATGGTTACACCAACCAAGAAAGGACAAAGGAAAAGAGGAGAAATGAAAAAGGATTATATGATTAAGATGAGGGGACTGAAGAGGGGCAGAGGGGAAAAAAAAAAAAAGGTTAAAGGGTAGAGGGGAAGGTGTGTATGTATTGTACTGCTGCTGCAAGGTGGGTGAGGAGAGTATGATGATGATAAATATTAAGAGAGAGAGAGAGAGAGGATGGAACAGTTGGTGAGGCAGTGTGGAGGCAAAGGAAAAGAGGATCTGACACACCCATACACCCTTTGCCCTGCTTTGGCCTTTGTACTGTTTAAGAAGAGAAGAGATGCATGGTCTCCTTAATAATGTTGGATTAATGTTGGTTGGGTCATGGGTGGAGTTGGAGCCTTGGTGTTGGTGGCCTAGCTAAAAATATATATTAATTAAAGCCACTGGCATTTGACACCACCATGTTAACAATTCAGCTACCCATGTTAAATCCCAAAATCTTTTTTTTTTTTTTTAAAGGAAAATTAAGAAAAGATGTGGAATTAATTAAGGTTGTTGTCAACTCTGTTTGGCCAAAAAGATAGTGAAAATCATTTGAGATAAAGCTAGTAGCTACATGGATAATATACACTTCCACTGTGCCTTATGAATTGCTGCTATCCTGGAAATAAACTAATGATGGAAATGTTTTCCAACCCATTTTGAAATGAGGATATACAGTTGAAGTCACCATTTATTGTGTTTGGAAATTTTTTTCTATTTTTGAATTTAAGTATTGGTTTAGTGTTTGGTTGGAGCAGAAACTGCAGAGATTACGGATATATGGAATTGTTATCTTCATGAATTGGATAGCCTATGGAGATAGAGTAATGCTACCTGTGCGTCTTTCAACTGTCTATTTTCAAGTAACAATTCTAATTTTTATAAGAGTGTTTAGTTGAAATAAGAAGAGATATTCTTATTTATATCTATAATCTATCACCCTGTCCAAACGATTCTTAAACAATTTTAGTCGAACAACAGTTGCTTTGAAGCTCCAATTGGACCAATTGTTCGGAAATTTATAGCTGCGGTGCATTCAGATGTTGGGAAAATTAATTGGGCTCCATGGCAATTGAATTTTCAGTACTTAGAGAGGTCACATGACCACATGAGGCATGTGCATGGGGAGGCCCCTCCCTGAGTAAAAATGGTTGGAAATTTGTGAAAGTGCACAAAAAATGGGTTTAGCTCACTGAAGTAGTTGTTTCCATTAAGATGCCAATAATTGTGGAACTAGACGAAAAAACTGTTGTTTTTTATTAACTTAAATTATCATATAGCAGTGTTTGTAATATGTATATTTTCTCTCTCTTTCTCTTCAAGTCCAATTCAAGCTATATACATCATGAAAATTGAATAGTAAATAATATTCGCCCTTGTTTATATAGAAGATTGTGAGTTATGCATTTGGCGCAAAATATGGCACATGAAGAGTGGTGGTGTCTTATTGAAGTCTTTATCATCATAGCATCTTAGATAATGTGTGATGAAATATATTTGTTTTTAAGTTGCATGTTTTAAAATATTTAAATCTAAACTATTGTCTCTCTATCTCCAATTTCTCTCATACCCAATGAATGGTTTCATGATGAGGGTGCATTGCATGTGAACTGCTTTGATCTAAATGGCCCTTCCAATTTTCCTAATCTTTTCTCCACATTAATAAAGAGCCATAAAATTTCATGATTCCCTTTTCTTAGGAAGTATGTGAATATTAGAAATTTCCTAAGATAGTTTCCTTCTTTTATTTGAAGCAAAATGATGATGCAGTGGGAGGGGATCTTCATTACCTTCTAAGAAAAGTTATGGTTTGAAAAATAAGAGAGGAATTTTATTTCCCCATTTACTATCTACAGATGTGAGGAGATGTATCCTCTCCATTTTTGCTTGCCCAGTTCCCTAACCAATTAAAAAAAGGTGTATTTGCCATCTAAATTGTTGGAATAGTGGATGTACCAAAAAGTTGTTCCTTTTTGTGCTTAACACTATTAGTTTCTCTCTGTATTTAATATCAAGGATGGTCTCCAATACCCAGAAAAAAATGCTGAGCCATTGACTTTACATGGTTTTGTTTTTAGGGATTAGGAGCGGCTCTTTTGAGGTGACCTCCACCAAATGCTTGGATCCAAATGTATGCAACCCAATCACATTGATTTAATAAATTAGTTGATACTATTATTAGTACATTTTCAAATATTATTTAGTGTATTATTATGATAAGGATGATGATTATTGTTAGTATATTTTGTTATTTACTAGTTAGATATAATGTATCTGCTTTATAAATAAAAAATGACACTCTGATATATAATATCAGATTGTCAAAGGGAAAGAAAAATAACAAAAATAGATCATAGGAAAATTTTCCTCTGTGCTATTCTAAAAACATTTAATTTCATAAATGCTCCTTTAAAAATTGAAATATCATGTGGATCCTTCAAATTTAAGAAAATTTTAAAAATCATCTTGTCATCAAGTGCCCATCCATATTAAACAAGTTAATAGTATTCATATTCCAACTTTACCCCTCTTAAGTATTCAATGGTCAATTACTAATTCTATTTCATAAATTCCCTTATTATATTTCAAAATTAATTAAATATTATTTAGACTAAAAATTTAGTAAAATCAATTAAATATTATTCAATTGAATTAAATAATTTTTTTTATTTGTAATAAATTGTAGTTAAATTAAATTTTATTTTGCTTTATTGTCAAAATGAGAGGATAATTCATTTTAGTTATCAACTTTTTCACTACACCGATTGTAAAGTAATAAAAAACTTTTATTTGATTACTTAATGTAGAGAAAATTTGTCGTTGTGAATACATTATAACTGAGAGCAATATTAGTATAAAATCCAACCTCAAATTAAAAAATTAGTTGTATTATGAAAATACAAACTAAATTTTTATAATCAATGGATTTTGCATGAACCAATAATAGTATTAAATAATAAATTGAAAAGATAAAAATTTTAGGTAATGAAAAAATTTCACAAAGTAAAATAATTATTCCATTGAATTTAATATCTTTGACTAATTTTCAATTGAAACTAACATAAATTTATTTAATAGTTAATTATTAATAGCTAATTAACATATTAATTGAATTTTTTTATTTAACTTATTACAATATTTAAAATCAAATAAACGGAATTTGAATGGATAAAAATTTTTTAAAAAAAGAAATGGGCCACATACATTTATATGCCTCTCACCAGTTTTTTATATTTAGAGGCAAAATAGATAATTTTATTCTTAACCTTTAATATACCATTATATAACTAAGATTAAAATGACCTGAGGGTATTTTTAAAACAAAATANATATATATATATATATATATATATATATATATATATATATATATATATATATATATATGGAGATTTGAATCAATTTAAGCTCAGTCTAAATGAAATAGAATGTTAATGGAATCATGGATGAGCTCATGTGGAACCCATGTCATCATGCTTCGTGCATTAAATGATAATACCAAACTACATCACAATTGTTGTGACCATTGGATCACAAGCATTGCCAAGTTCAGAGCACCGCATATATGTATATATATTTTTTTTCTTCGACCTAAATGATAAATAATCACGCCACGTTTCGCCTGGATAACATTTTAATCTCGTGTTAGGGAATAAAATTCAAAAGGTAACATATCTTTCAAAAAGCATGACGAAGTAATTAACCAAGATGTTACACATGCATGAACTACACTACCTAAATTATTGAAGGAAATTGATGATGGATCGATGCGTAATTTATTCTGCAATTTGCCATGGCCAGCAGTGTATGCGTGTGTTGTTAATTTGGCGTCGAAAATGTTGTTAAAAATTTAGAACTGGTCAATTTGGATTAGAATTAATGAACACCCGACCTAATACACACATGGTTTCCGACCTAATTTGTCACTAAACTGACGTGTAATGGGCCGATATAAGCAAAAGTCTATGTTTATCCGCGTCAAACTTTCTAATACTGTGCTATGATCGATTATAAATTATCCATTATCTCGTCAGATTTTGTTCCAAATTTTGTCTGTATTATCGTGCATAGAAATAATTGCACATTTCATACCACTTGCGTACAAACAATCCTTGGTTTTAACTTTTATATTGCTTCTGATAGGAAAAATATGTTAAGTAAATCAGGATAGAAAAGTAAAGAATATTTTATACGGTTTATAACACAAATAACTAATCAAGTTTGATTCATCTGATTTCTTTCTTTTTTGTTTTTTGGCTTTTTGAAGTAAAACTTAGCTAGCCCTTGTATTAATTAGTGACGTACACAATTTCAAAAGGAGGAAATTTTCTATGTAGAGAAGGTGTTTGGAAGTGGTAAGTTATAAATAGGAGACGCAGTGACCCATCACACTCTAGAGATTTTTAATGAGAGAGCTCCCCCTCATGGGGTCCTAACTCCTAACTCCCCATGAAATGCGTGACCCATTCATTTTTTTTTCCTTCCCCATATACCTATCTCTCTCTCTCTATCTACTCTTCTTTCCTTTTCTAACATAGTCATTATTGAGTGCATAAGAGAGAGAGATACATAATTTTCAAAATGGATTGCTCAATTGAAGTTATTATGGCCAAGAATATTGGCCCCCTTATATACAGAGAGAGAGAGTCCGACTGGTATACTAGTAGCATGGAGACTTCTGTGCTACCAAATAATTTTTAATGATGCAACTTTCAAATCGACGATCGACTCCGTTAGACTTGATTCAATTCGCACTATTAAAAGTATTAGAAAACAAAATTTTATAATTTTTCGACATCATTTACCTATCAAACGAGTAATTTAAAAATGAACAACTGAAAATAAAGATTTTATAAAAAATAATGATAAAAAATTTTAAATTTAAGATCAGATATACTAGATCTGATTTTACTCTAAATAGTAAAGAGAGTTTTCTATAAGAATTTTATCAGATTTGAATTATTTTACACCGTTAAATTTACAAACGCATTACATCAGTCATTAAAATTGTCAATTTTGAGACCTTTTGAACACTAGTCAAATAATGTCGAAAAAGTATAAAATTTAGTTTCTAAATATTTTCAATAGCGTAGATCATATCTAACGGATCCGATCATCGATCAGGAAGCCGCATTATTGAAAACAATTTTGTAATAAATCAGGAAGGAGCATTATATATATATNCTATATATATATATATATATTTATTTATTTATTTATTTAATGCAAATAAACTCTTTCTTATGAAATTGTCAAAGAGATGAGATCCATTTGTACCCATTTGCCTTTTCCTTTGTCCACACTTTATAATGTTGGAGGGGGAGGGGAGTGGGAATCATATGTAGATAGATCCCATTTGTCCTTCCTTTTGCTCTCTCCTATATATGTGCCATATATATGTGTGTGCAATTAGGTCCTCAGATTTTCGAATATATCATGGTTCGTAATCCAAAAGATTTTCGAATATGTGTGCCATATATGTGTGCAAAAAAAAAATCTACATGCTTGGAAACAGTTTATTATTTAGTTTATATAAAAGTTTATGGATGATGTTGCTTGCATAAACTTTGAAAATTTGCATGAGACGTTTCCTACTCAATCCTTTTCTTTTTGAATTTATTCATGTGAATACCTGGTACATCTTTCATCTTTCAAGATGTAAAATCATCTTATCAATTATCATTTAATGATTTGTGTAACAATGAAATCAAATACCGATCATTTTGGTTCATTAATTTGATCCGCAACGATGGCGAAAAAATTAAATTTTCGAATAAGCTTGCGCGGAAGTAATTTTCTGATACTGTTCTAATTAAAATGGAGAATTTTAATTGGGTGAGTGACTCTAATGAATATTTGACTGTGGAAAATTATAGAACTTTATAAAAGATATTTGATATGAACACATATACGCTTCATATGCTCTCAAATGATCGAGAATATGGCAAATGGAACAAGATCATATTTTGACACGTCGGCATGAGGAATATTCCACATCATCAACAACACTAGCTCGTTAATTTGTTTTCTGAATAGCATAAAATAATTACTACTCATAAATTCGAAACGTGAAGAACAATAACACATCGAAAAGACAATATTCTACAAAAAAAAAAAATCCTTGTAACGAAATGGAATCGAGGAATACGAATTTGGCATAATGGTCATTTAATACACTATCGCTAATTAATTAAAAATCCAACCAAAAATATTTGGCAATTCAAATTGTTATCAATGTAGGAGGATTATTCTTTTGTGTGAATAACAATTCAATTTTGATATTGACGTGAAAGTAAAATGTTTTGTCCAAGTTGTTTATATCATTTAGAGGTTAGAGGATAAAAATCTACAAATTTATATTGTTTTCTTTAACTACTTATCTTTGTTTCCTTCGTTTTTGTACCCAATTCATTACGGAGTCAGAAGATAGAGATTGATAACGAAAAAAATGAAAGCTAATTATTTGGTGGACAAAATACAACTGCAATAAAAATACTATATTTAGGGCCCATTGTTTTTTGTTTTTGTTTCTAAGGAGAGAATGGTAGTGCGCCAAAAAAATGTAAAAAATTAGGTTTCTAATTTAAAACATTCGGTATTAACTATCAAACGTTTTATCACTTGTGTTAGAAAGGGTTAATTATTTGGAACCGCTTCATTAATATTTTTTTAAAAAAATGAACTTAACCGAAAACGTAAAATAACTAAATTTTTAATTTTAGAACCTCGCATATTAACGATTAAGTTGTTTATTACTTGCATTAGAGGCGATGGGTATAATTGGGGCCAATTGTTATAAAAAAGAATATTGAGGATCAGAGTAAAGGTTACACACCCTTGTACAAAAGAGAAAAAAGGAAATTATGTAGGTCTAATGCCCTATTTAGAAGTTGCTAAGTATCCTATGAACTGAGCCTTAAACTGTGTGCATGATTCAAATATTTTAGATTTCAAACGTGATCATGCAAGATTCAGATTGTGGCGTGACTGAATGAAATGTATCAAATAAAATTTTAGAGTAATGTCATTGACAAATTTTACAGTATTATTATACTTACTTGCTGGAGATGGAATATTTTAATTAGATAGTTGGTGCTATTTAGGAGGAATATAGCACAATTCAAACAAAGAATGAAAGTTATGGCAATAATAATAATAATAAACCATAAAAATCTACCATATCTTGTAATAAAGGAATTGAGCAAAATATTTGCTAAATTTTTTTATCCAACAACTCTTTAATAAGAGTAGGAAAATACATAACTAAGGTGTTATTATAGAATGAAAGAAAATGGGCCCATTTTTCCTTTTTCTTTTTTGCCGGTGAAATAGTCCTATTTTCTTTTATTGGAATCAGGAAAACTACATCAGAACTAAATCAAATCCACCATTTTTAAGGCAAGTTAATTAATTTCCACAAATTAAATATGCAATAATAATAATAATAATAATAATAATAATAATAATAATTCCTCTCTCCTTCCTTCATTTCTCTCTCCTGAGTAGTGCGTGCGAGAATAGAAGGAGAGAGAGAGAGAGAGCATTTAAGGGACGTCTTTGGACTGTTTCGTTCGTTTCGAGCGCGTCTCTCTCTCTTTTCCCCTCCTCTCTCTCTCTCTCTCTCTCGCTCTCTCTCCTCGACGTCGAAATCTCTGGTGCGTTGTGGAGAAGCGGAGCGGGCCAAGTCGCCACCGCATAAGCTTTGGCTTTTCCCCTTCTCTCTCTCTATCTATCTATCTCTCCCTCCATTTACTCGCCCTCGTCGTCGTCGTCCTCCTCCTCTCCTTCTCTCTCTCTAGGATATTCCGCATTAATGGCGGTTCAAGCCCAGTGTTACCCATCCGAAGCTCTCTTCCTCACCAGGTACGTAACATCGCCTCCTCTCCCTTTTTGCTACTGTATACAAACGCACTCCTCATTTCGCGAGTTGGGTTCGATTAATCACTGCCTCTGTGTGTGTGTGTGTGTGTGTGTGTGTCGGGGTATGTGGGTTCTCGATTCACAGAGGCGAGCGTGAGAAGAACGGCGTCGAACTCCCCCAACCCCCCTCTTCTTTCCTCGACCCATCCCCCACCGTTTTCTTCTCCAACGGAGGTAATTAATCCATGTTGCTAGCGTAACCCACAGAAGAACCCTCTTCCTTGCTTGCGGTTTCATGTATTGAGGTGGGTTTCGCTGTTTTGGGCAGCGCGAGGTCGTAAGAGGGCGAGGGACGACGCCGCCGCCGCCGCCGGGGCCGCGGCTCCGCCTCCTTTTCCGGCGACGGCGACGATGATGAGCCTCGCGCAGCTTCAGAACCAGGCGCCGCCCCCGCCGCTCGTCTCCACCGGGCTCCGCCTAGCCTTCGAGGACCAACAACAACAACAACAACAACAACAACAACAGAAGCAGAAGCAGAGCGCGAAGCAAGCGTCGAATCCGATCCTCTCCACTTCGTCCTCTAACTCTTCTTCCTTGTTCGCCTCCCCCCTCGTCTCTGACGAGGTCGCGGCCCAAATTAAGCAGCACAAGGACGAGATCGAACAGTTCGTTAGCGCCCAGGTAGGTAGCAGCGCATTGGCGATCCTCTCCGCCCCTCTCCTTGTTCTCTGTTTCGTCCTTGAAATGCGAAATGGCCGGTTCTTCTTATTCATATACAGACCGAGCAGCTGCGGCGGGCCGTGGGCGAGAGGTGGCGGAGGCAGCAGCGGGCGCTGCTGGCCACGGCGGAGGCGGCGGCGGCGCGGCGCCTGCGGGAGAAGGAGGCCGAGGCGGAGCGCGCCGCGCGGCAAGGCGCCGAGCTCGAGGACCGGCTCGCGCGTCTCCGGGCCGAGTCGATGGCGTGGCAGGCCAAGGCCCTCGCCGAGCAGGCCGAGGCCGCCGCGCTCCACGCCCAGCTCCAGCGCGCCGCGGCGGCCGCGCCGGCGGAGCTGCCCAGCGGCGGCGACGGGGCGGAGGACGCGGAGTCGGCGCACGTCGACCCGGACCGGGCCGAACCGGAACCGGGCCGGGCCTGCCGGGCCTGCCGGCTCAGGCCGGCCTCCGTGGTGCTCCTCCCCTGCCGCCACCTCTGCCTCTGCCACGCCTGCGACCTCGCCGCCTCCTCCTGCCCCCCTGTGGCTTTGGCCGACCGGGAAGCGTGCAGTCCCTTTTCTTCTACAACTCGTCGCCAAGGCGCCCCGCGGCGCGGCCGCGGCCCGCGCGCGCGCGCCGCCCGCCCGCGCGGCACCACACCCCCATCGGATCCCTCACCTCCTCACTCAATCCCCACCCTCCAAATGAGAAAAATTATATGAAAAAAAATACAAGTAAAAAAGTCTTTTTTTTTTTTTTTTCTTTTTTTGGTGGGGTTGGGGGGGTGGGATGGATAAAGTATTAGCAAGTTACCCATCATCAGTATTTTTTCAGTTTTTCTTTTTTTTTTTTTTTTGAAAAAAATTCAATTAAATATATTAATCGAATTCTTTTATTTTTATTATAATTTTATTTATTATTATTTGTTGCTGTAAATAAATAATATGGGATTATTACTGCTCAGCGGTAAGCGTACGTCGCGGCGAACAAAGATATCTCGTTTATTTTGGCTGGCGAACGAAGATATCTCGTTTTTTTTTTTTTTTTTTTTTTTTGGCTTTACCTGTACTGTAGAGTTGATATTTGAGCCGAGCACGATGCGCGCGCGCGTGGACCGGAGGACGCGTCGGCTTTTTAACCCGCGGTTGCGGTTCTCAATTCCCGAGCGGCCTCGGGGGTTCGGCATGTGCGTGCCTCAGCCTCCTTGCCGCGCGGCGTGCGTTGGGTGGCACGTGCGAGGTCAGAGAGCCCGTATGGACCGTCCCATTGCTGTTGTTGTCCGTTCACATGTGGAGCGGTTTGTAACAGCGTCTGAGAAGTTTACGTGGGCTGGGCAGGTGAAACGGACCGGCCCATGTAAGGCTACTATCAAATATTAATGTGGTTCGGAGGCTGAGCGGGTACGGGTGGATTTTGCTATCCTGTTTGTGTGGGACGGATTTGTGGTGCAACCAAACAAGTTGCAGAAAACATAAATTTGGTGGGGGTAGTTCACAAGGTGAGGACGCTATATTACCGTCCATCTCATGAATAGCATAAATTTTAAGTTGCGTGAACAACGGATGTGGCAGTTTATTGATGGACGCCCGTCCCCACCATTTTTTTTTTTTTTAAAAAAAAAAAAAATTTGCAGGGCAGCAATATATATTGGAGGGCATTTTGGCTGGGCTTTTTTGTTTCACTTCGCGGTCGGTCGCGTGTTCAAGCATGAAGCAAGAATTTCTCGAAACATCTACTTGCTTCCAAACTTTGAAGATGAATATTGTCACGGACTTGTCAACTGCTCTGAACAGTGATGATTTTTTATACTCCGAACCAAGAAATATTCTAGTGCTAGTTAAACCAACACTTCAGTACGGAAATGCGTATCTACAATTCTCACCTAAAATTTCTGGTGGATTCACCAAGAGAGATTGAGGAGTAGGCAAGGGAAACTTTCAAACAACAAGAACTCAAAAGTTAGAAGTTTCCCCTCATTTGTGGGGACAAGTGAATACTTGTGTGTGTCACCTAGTAACCTCCATTTTCCTTTTGGATATGGATTATGCCTGTTGTCAAAGTGGGCCCACAAATTAAAACAATTGACTAGTCAGCTAATTGTGTTAGATTAGACAAGGAGAGGGTGTCTAATCAAAGCTAGAACTCAAAACTACTCCTCGTAGTTGAATTACGCGAAATTTCAAAGGCGCAACCCCCACCTACAATCGTACTCCATTACTCCGTATTGGATATCAGAATTGTTCCATCTCTTTCGATATTTTTTTTAACTTAATAATAAGTGGGAATCGTGGTTATCTTTAGCTCGAAGAAACTATTCATTGTAACAGCGAAATACTCTCTCGTCGCTTCTTTCTACTTAGGTAGCTTTCCCACAAGTAAAGGTTATAATACGCCAATTTCGCATTAATTAGTCGTCATCTACCTAATATCGGAATTCCCGGACCATCCAAAGATCAATCGAATCCAGGAAATTGAAGTGGTGTATTCGAAGTTGCCTTGCCCCGCATGGAACATAAAAGTAGAGAGTAAGAGACAATGACTACATGATGATGTGGTGGTTGGCTCTCCAGGGAACTAGTTTCCATTTCGCTTGGAGTGCGAAATTGCTTGTTTCTTTTTTCTTTTCTTTTTTTTTTGGCTAATATCACCCAAAATATCTTCTTCACAAGAGAACTATTGCACTGCGTGTTGAAAACTATTAATTATACCACCTCAACTGTTAGACTTATTATTTATTTACTGTTATTACTTCTTGTTATAATAGATATTTTCTTATTGTGTTTTACTACGTCATTAGTGACGAGTAATAGACTAATGAATGGTAATAGTAAGATTTCTATTAATTGTCAACTGTGGAAGATGGGCCTATTCTGGGCTTGGCCCATTAAGCATTGTCTCATTAAGGCCCAGATCGACCAAAATAATTATGGGCCTAATCAGATTTGGGCCTTATTGAAGGCCATCACCAGCTTACGAAAAAGAGATTAAAAAAAAAAAGGGAGAAGAAGAAAATAACGAGTCCAACGACGACGAGAAAGAAATCAACGTAGGAGAGATTACCATTCGAGAGAGCGAACTTCGTCTTCCTCCTCGCTTCGCCTCACCTCCTCCGACGACGACGACGATTCTCTGCCCACAAACCCTAGATTTCGGAGCTCGAAGCCTCTTCTTCTTTGGAGAGGCGCGGTGAGAGATGCCTTTGGCGGCGTCGGCGATATACTTCTTGAACCTCCGCGGCGACGTCCTCATCAATCGCCTCTATCGCGACGATGTCGGGTATGATCGATTCTTGTTCTCTCTCCGACCTCCTCTTCATTCCAATCTTTCACCGGATCACAGTTTTAGCAACGCCGAGAGGATGATCTCAGTGTTTGATGCTATCGTTATGCTTGTGTTCTTTAAATTCATGTCGCAAGGTGATAGATCGAAGGTTTAGGGTTTGATGAGCTATCCTCTGTGAAGGTTCTTTATACATCAATATTGGTTACTAAGCGCTTTATGATTACAGGAATTTTGATTTTGTTGGATTACTTTATTGTTATTGCATTTGAACCTTGCTTGAAAGCGCATATCCTAGTTATCGAGAACAGGTGTTTAATTATCATGTGCTAATTGTTGTGTCATTCCTATTTCTAATCACTGGAATAAGTTTGTATTAGTGGATAAGTTGAATGCGTCCCACATGCGGCCACAAGAATATTTTGCTCAAGATCAGCAAAGTTAGGTTCCTACTCCCGGTGTCATGCGTTCGGCTTGGAACAATGCAACTTATCTCGTTTGTCCTCATCGTTAGGACCATAGATCTGTCTTAGAACCATCTACCAACGTCTAACCATAATTTCTTCTTGGACGCTTTTGTCTTTAGGTTTACGCTGTTTTCCCTTCTTAAAAATGAATCTTTCCTCTTAGGTTTTGCTGCTAGCCTCCCTATATGTTCAACTAGGTGTCTCTAGTTCTCGGTTCTTGAACTCTTGTTTTACAAGAGTTGTTTGGCTATTGTATCCTTTTTATCTAAATTTACATTGTAAATATTTTAGGCTTATAATTTTATCGAAATTCATGTACATCTTATGTTGATGATCTTGTGATGTTTCTACTCGTATTCTTACAGTGGAAACATGGTGGATGCTTTTAGAAATCATATAATGCAGACAAAGGATCTCGGCACATGTCCTGTTCGTCAGATTGGAGGTTGCTCATTTCTTTACATGAGAATTAGCAATGTATATATTGTGATCGTTGTTAGTAGCAATGCTAATGTTGCTTGCGCTTTCAAGTTTGTCGTTGAGGTATGTTACTTATGCGATATAATTTATTTCTCTTCTTTACTATATGTTTTAATCAGCCCTAAGATTCCGATTCGAACTACTTAAGGCAAGAAGCTGGTTTTCTTAAGTTACCAGCTGGTTGGAAAGGTTAATCCGTGAACACCTAGGAAGCTATGTTCACCACTTGACTTAATCAAGGGCATAACCTTTCTTCAGCTTGATCATGAAGAATTATACACCCCAACAGCCATTATTTCTCATTGTTTCACCTGATTTGTTATCTGTAGTTAATGATTTTATAAGTGGTTTATGCATTTGACGGTGTGCATATTGACCTATACTTCTCTGTTTTATTTTGTTTCTTGTTGTGTAGTTTGTTATTTCAATAGTGATTTCAAATTTCAATCTTATTGCTGAGATTTACGTTGAACCCTTCTATTTCTGTAATAAGAAGCTATGTTCTATTTCCTTTCCAACTCTCATTTCTGAGACTTCTTTTACATGGCCAGGCTGTCTCTCTGTTTAAGTCTTACTTTGGTGGGGCTTTTGATGAAGATGCCATCAAGAATAACTTTGTTCTAATTTATGAGCTTCTTGATGGTATGCATTCTTTCTTATGAATCTCATGATGTACTGTAATAGTTTGAGTGCTTGATCCTCTTTCTGTTTCTAGTGATGCTCATTGTTGTTGCTTGTTTTCTTTGGACAATTTGTCTTCCTCTTTTTTCATGGTGTTGATCTTGTCAGGCTCCAGATCTAGGACCCAAATTGAGCATATGGAATGCAACAATATTCAACTACCCAATAGGCGAGGAATTGTGGATATTTTATGTTGAGAGATACTATAGAGTCACTGCTTTTCTTTCTAACATTCTTGTGGAGTAACATTAATTTTGAATTAAGTTAATTTAAGTGCATAATACTATGTTTCACCAATTTGCCCGGTTCATTTGTTGTTAATTTTACATACCCGTTGTTGTTTGTCTGTTTTATTTTATTAGTTTTAAAATTCTGAGAAGTAGGTAAAATTTGTACAGTTTTAATCATTCAATATGTGCACTGTCCTAATATGCAGAGATTATTTTGGGTACCTCAAGAGTCTTTTGTGAATTCGCAATTTATGTTATTTAATGTCTGAAGTATTCCTTGCCCCCTTACCCACTTCGCACATTCAAAAAGAAATCTATTTCTTTAGGGTGTATTTGGTGTACTTAATTTAAAACTTCCACTATGTGATACCATTGCTTAATATGCAGAGATCATGGATTTTGGATACCCACAAAATCTTTCACCTGAAATATTGAAGCTCTACATCACTCAACAAGGATTCCGTTCACCATTTTCTTCCAAGGTTAGATATATTGGATGTTTGATTCTGTAATTTTGCACTGGAGATGAGCTTGCATTGTATAACACCACATCCATCCGCAGTTTAACACTTTTACCTTAATTGGCTTAGTTCTGCAGTTAAGGAATATATTAACATGTTTTTACTACCTTTTCTTTCTGCAATTGAAGTCCTCAGACAGGCCTGTACCCAATGCTACTCTACAAGTTACAGGTGCTGTTGGTTGGAGGCGTGAGGGTCTTGTTTACAAGAAAAATGAGGTGCTACTTCTTTAATTAGTCTTCTTTCTATGAATTTTATGAGAAAGTAAGCTTACTCATGGTAATACATCTCAGGTTTTCCTGGATATAGTTGAAAGTGTAAATCTTCTTATGTCCTCTAAAGGTACATAGTCTCTTGATATGTATTCATTCTGATGGGTGGGCATCTATCGATGTTTTTTTTTTCCTTTTTTTTTTTTCTGTTTTTCCTTCTCCGAAGTATGTAATTAGTTTTCTGCAAATTTCTTGACATTTTTACAGGGAGTGTTTTACGTTGTGACGTGACTGGAAAGATTTTGATGAAGTGCTTCCTTTCTGGGATGCCTGATTTGAAACTTGGGTTAAACGATAAACTTGGTCTTGAAAAGGAAGCCCAACTAAAGGCGAGGCCTACAAAAAGGTGCTATACTGCCTTGTTTACGTAGTGGTTAATCTAAATACAAACAAATTAGTTCACATCTCTGATAATCCTTCACTAAGTGCTCAAAATCACTATCTTTGAGGACTAGACTATCATGTTCTGTCATAAGATATATATTAGCCCATAATTTTCTCTTTGCATCATCTTGGCCTTCTAATTCTGGTAATACTCTTCAATAGCATCCAATTACAAGTTTATGACCATGTATCATATCCTCTTCTCTTCCCTCCTTATCATCTGTGATGATTATAACTATGAAAAGTTGTATTTTGGTTATTCTTCGCAGATTCCAGTTCAGTTTCCTGTGCTTTTGCACGCTTTATTTTTCGTTACAAACTATTTATGATATGTTGTATTCAACTTCTGTAACTAATTGGCTGGCTAGTTCTTTTTTTCTTTTCAGTGGAAAGACTATAGAACTTGATGATGTCACTTTTCATCAGTGTGTAAATCTGACGAGGTTCAACTCAGAAAAGACGGTCAGTTTTGTGCCACCCGATGGTGAATTTGAACTGATGAAGTAATTCTGCAGCTCCTTTACAATTTTTTCTCCCCTTTCCTTTTGATTTAACTTTTAATTGCTATAAATTTTTTGTGTAAGCGAGGTTAAACATATTGAAAACATTAGTACTCGTAACTTTCGTTTGCATCTGCTTAGTGCATAATGAAGTCTAGGCCTAGTAATTATCACTCGGTACGGCAGTCAAATAATGCTCAATTTGGAGTGAACCAAGGAAGAATCATGTACAAACATGACATAAATCATTACGAATGTGTGCAAATTCCTGTGTTTGTAGCATTGCCTTTTTGGTGATATTCTATTTGACATATGCTAATTTGACAGGTATGTTCACTTGTTTGAAGGGTGAAAGTTTTCTATCAACATCGCATTCCTATTCCTCAAAAAGTGCTGAAGAATTTGCTTGAAAAATCTTTATTTATATCCAGTTCTTTATTCTATTTAAAGAACCTAGCTGAATGAACATTAAATCATTTCAGACCTTTGTAGGTCACAGGAAAAGAAGCTTTTCATGTTGCGGAACCAGAAGTAGAATTGCTTTATATGAAAGAATCTCTCTCTTTCGTGGTTAAATATTCAAACTCTTATTGTGGTGCTTACAATTAACAAATCAAAGAATAGCAATGACAACCTCAAGAGATCTTTATACCCCAGCTAATTAGGGCAGTTAAATACTTGCCGTATCTCATCTCATTAAGCTTTTGCTCACGAACTTCTTTGTTGGCAGTGTTTAATTTTTTTTGTTGTTTTGATATCTAACTATAAGTTGTATCCTGCATACTAGAATTTAGATTTAGTTATACACAAACCTTTAGCAACTAAATTTTCCATGCATAAAGTTGATTCTCCATATATTCCCATTTTTAGGCACTTTGAATGAAACGGTAGTGCGGTAAAGATAGACACCAAAAGGCCAAGTCTTGAGTATGTCTGAAAGTTATAAAATAATATTACCACTAAGCACCGCTCACTGCTCCTCCAGCAAGTTTCTCTACCATTGGAGCAGAAGCCATCTCAAAACAAAAGAGGCCTTCTGACCTATAATTAGCAGGTTAAACTCATGATATTTTCTGCTTGCACTTTGTGATTTTCCTAATAAGATAGGGAAACAAAATAATGCTCTTTTAGATTTCCTTGTAAGGGCTTGATGGTTGGTAACTGAGGTTTTAAGTTCGAAATCTAGTTGCTTCATACTTCCAACTAAGTTCATTTCTAAAAGAAATGAATGAAGCAGATAGTATGCTACCTTTCTTTCAAAATAATAATAATAATAATAATAATAATAATGGTGCTCTTTTAGATTTCCTCATAAGGGTGAAAAAAATAAGGTCTTATTAGATTTCGCAGAGTCTTGCATTTTGTTTCTTTTCTTTTTTGCATTGTTTCAGATTAGTATGATCAATGCAAAGTTGATTGTTGGCATGTAGTATCAGCAACTATATAGACCTATCAACATGAAAGAAAACTTCGTCTCTCTTTCTAAGTTATATGATTTTCTAGGTATCGTATCTCTGAGGGTGTAAATCTTCCATTTCGGGTGTTGCCAACGATCAAGGAACTGGGCAGAACACGCATGGAAGTCAATGTTAAGGTTGGTTACCAACATATTTGAGGGTGCAAACTTATATGTCTGCATGCGGATGCTAAAGAATGTTTTCTTCAGGTGAAGAGTGTCTTTGGGGCTAAAATGTTTGCGCTTGGCGTAGTCATCAAAGTTCCGGTTCCTAAGCAAACAGCTAAGACAAGTTTTCAAGTTACATCTGGTAAAGCCAGATATAATGCGCCAAATGATTCCATCGTCTGGAAGTAAGTTCTTTTGTTTTTGGTCTAACTGAATTAGTTCAGTGATTACTTTTTTCTTCTTTTATTCATATTCAATGGCAAGATGTGCCATTTTTCATGCTTACTGGAAATCTGTTCTTGTTTCATCTTAGCAGATTATTAAACAAGGTACTATTAGAAGATATGTTTATACTGTTTGCTTAACTTGGTAATGTTGGGTGTTTTGAAATTCGAAAAATGTAACGGGCTTTGGACTTTGCAGGATAAGAAAATTTCCAGGACAAACTGAAGCAACCATGAGTGCAGAGGTTGAGTTGATTACCACAATGGGTGAGAAGAAGCCTTTGACCCGGCCACCAATTCAAATGGAATTTCAGGTTCTACCTGTTTGAAATCATTAGCAGTACTATATTCATTTATAAATATGGTCTTCTTGAATAATGTGCTTCTTTCCTGCTGGTTCTTTTCAACTAATGCTTCCATTAACAAAGGTGTCCATATACTTAATATTTGTAGGTGCCGATGTTCACTGCATCAGGTTTACGTGTCAGATTTCTGAAGGTATGTTGTTAAACTATTGTAGTGGGGTTATCCCACAGTTAATGGGCCTGAATTTCTTATTAATTATCTCTAAACGTTACTCAGGTATGGGAGAAGAGTGGATATAACACAGTTGAATGGGTTCGCTACATTACGAAAGCTGGATCATATGAGATCAGATGTTAAGGGTAAGTAGATTATTCTTGTACATTTTTACCAGAATAAGGGGGCTGGCTTTTCTTAATAGATGTTTAAACTTTTCTTAATAGATGTTTAAACTTTTCTTAATAAAGATGTTCTTTTGCCCTTTGTGTGTGTTATAGTGAAACTTTTGTGTGTGTTATAGTGAAACTTTTGTATATAAATGCTATAATAAGTCCCGTTGCCTGTCTGCTACAGTATATCTTGTTCTGTTTATGAGATGTTTAGAAATACTCTTATATGGTATATTTCTGAATCTTAGGATAATTTGTAATTTGCTGGTGGAACTTTTTCCCTTTTTTTTTTTTTTAAACATAGAGCTACTAAAAGTGTGAGATTCTTTTCAACTTGCCTTCTGCTAACTGTACCTGCGCATGTTATGAAAGCAAATGCACCTTGAAATTTTGGGCATCAATAGCAGATGTAGGTGATGTCGAGCATGTAGTGTGCATAATTTGTTCATGAAGAACATATAATATATACACGATCGACAATGAACGGATAAACATGAATTGAAAATATAAGCAACAATATAAAAGATTCCTATGGACTGGTGAGGGCTCCTAAGAATGTAGTAGGTTTATTTTTTATTTTTATTTTTTTGGTTGATTATACGATATCTTAATAAGGAAACACCTCTATCAACTAGAGGAGTTCAATTTGACCATGTTACCTGCATGACTGGTAGACTCATCCTTGCTAGTCAATTTTCATTATATCAAAGAAAGGGTGCTGCTACTGTCCCCTAGTTTGTGTGTATTTGTATGCTCTCATTTTCATGGATTTTGCAGATACTATCAGACAGTGAATAAAGACAATGGACTTGAATTAGGAGGCTTATCCAACACGGCAATATTTCGGAGATGAGCCCATGGTAATCACTCTTAGGATTTTATTTTATTTTATTATTTTTTTGGATGAGAAAGAGGTATGTTTGTAGCTAGTTCGAAACTCTTTCAGAGAAAACCTCTGAAGGATCAAAACGGAGACACTTCTTAACAGCTCCATCAGGGTGATTATTGTAGTATAAAAATAAACTTACACTCTGTTGTCTGGTTACAAAACTCTTTTTTAGGTATTTTCTGGGATAAAAATTTTTCAATTTAAATATTTATTTTAAATTGAAATAGTTATCGGTGGTATGAGTCTATTGTTTCGATTTGTTTCTAGTTTGTTATTTATAAAAATGATTCCGAAACACATTTAAATAGCACACAGCAATTAGAGTGCTAATTCAATCCAGTTTGAAACAGTATTTCTCTCTATTTCTCTTAACCAATTATGTTTGATTTAATTGTTATATTATATAAAGCAGGGCATTTGATTATATTATTTTCTCTCATTTTTATACGTTTACTTAGGTTATCACACTTGTCCACAGTATCACGGCTTCCATTACTCACCACTCGGGGAAAGTGGGAAACAACAACCTATGCATTATCAGTGTATTGCTTTCACAGAGATATACTACTATTTCAAGCAACATTACTAATTTCCGCTCTATGTTTGTTTGTTTCCTTGGATGAACCATCCGGGAAAATTAAAATGCTCACTGTGATCAATAATATATTTAACTCAAGAGAAATTAGACATGCACAATTACATATGGTACTAATTTAGATATACTTTTAAACTATATGGTATTAAAGTGAGAAAGTGCGAAATCACATGATACTAATTTGATATACTCTAAATCATAGCGTACTAAAGTGAAAAAATTCGAAACCACAGAGGGAGTATTTGAAGTTTTTTCATAAATAAAATATAGTAGAACGCTATAATTATAAACCAGCTATAACAATCAACACCATCTCCGGTGAGAAAGAGAGTAAAATTAATAAACCAGAAAGGAGGCGTTCATGGCAATGCATGGATTTGTACTCATGCTGGGGGGATATTCCACATGCATGGGTGTCTCTCTCTGTTAAACCTAACTGGTAGTCATTAATTAGAGCTGTATCATCCATTGCCTATCCCTCAAAATTATATTTTTCTAAACGATCTCTAATATAAAATTCAAACGCCCTTTTCACTGGGAGTAGTTAATTATTCTCTAGGACCCAAGCTAATGGAAATTTCTCTCGCTTTTGATGTGTGTGGCATTAAACTATTTAGAGGTTAAGTGGAAGAGTCCTCTAATTCAGGCTTTGCGTGCAGTTGGTTGCGTTAATTTTGAGTTGAACAAAGTTTTATGAAGGGGACTTCATGTGAAAGTGAAACTAAATGTTGGGGGACCCACACAAAAAAATTGTGACTTTTAGTTAATTAGAAGAAAAAAATCTCTCTCTCTATTTATATATAAAACTGAATTAGAATGCTTCAAATAGCACAAATTATTGTTTCTTATGGGCTTTTGGCCCTTGACTGAAGGGTTGTCGGGTTAAAAATGATAACGGTCTCCTAAAATTAAGTGATATTGGTGAAATAGTATGATCCAAAGTGTATAAATATATAGTACGGTCGATTTAATGGTGAAAAAGTTGTCAGCATTAAGGGTTTGGTGCTATTAGAAATATTTGTCGGAATATATATATATATATATATATATATATATATATATATATATATATATATATATATATATATATATATATATATAGAGGCGCGCGCGCATATCTATATATAATAGAACTAGACTAGAATCTTATTAATAACACAAGTTATTAGTTTTATTATATTTTCAGTCCTTGAATGCAGGAATGTGCAGTTAGAATGATAATAATTTTTTAGAATTGATTAGATTATTAGTAGAATAGTATGATCTAAAAAGTAAAAATGATCAAATGGTAGATTTAATGGTAGAAAACATAGTAACATCAAGTATTTCGTGCTATTGATAGCATTATAGCCGGACTCAATAAAATATGTTTCTTAATATTTCGGTCCAACCGACCATATCTAGTATAGTTGGTAAAAAATTTGATTGTTGGTATTCAAAATTTCAGATTTGAAACTTAATTATTTTATATTTTCTTACTAAATTCATTTAAAAAAAATGAATGCGATGAATAACATAATACCTTTCTCTAAAAAAAAAAAAAAATCATTCCAACTAAGAACACCTTTATCAGAGGCGGAAATCGAGTCAATTTTTTCCATTAGAATGTCACAATCTTGCTTAATTTTTAGAAATTATAAGTATGAACAGTATTCATCGCATTCATTTTCCAAACAAAAAATAGAAATTATTACTGTAAGGACAAGAATATGAAGATTCAGTTTGTGTGTGAACTTGCTTCTCGTCTCAATTAGTTTATTCACTCCAGAAACAAGCACCTCTCTCTCTGTCTCTCACTCTCTCTCTCTCTCTCTCTCTTTTGTCTCCTCATGCGCCAACCCAACACAACCCATCACTATATAAACACTTCTTCATTCTCCTACTCCCTCTACATCATCCTCGATCCCTCTCTCTCGATCTCTCTCTCTCTCAACACAAACTAATGCAGTCCTGCATGGCGCCTGCCGAGCTCAACCTCCTCTCCACGACCCAACCCCACAAACTCCCCCGACACGACAACGCCGTAGAACAAGACGCCGACGCCGACGACTCGTGGGAAGTGAAAGCCTTCATGCAGGACCGCATGGCCGCCGCGACGTGGCCCCCGCGCTCCTACACCTGCTCCTTCTGCCGCCGCGAGTTCCGGTCCGCGCAAGCCCTCGGCGGCCACATGAACGTCCACCGCCGCGACCGCGCCAGGCTCCGCCACCAATGCCACATCAATCCTTCTCCGCCGCAACCGCTGCCACTGCACCCTCGCGTCTTCTCCGACGTCCGACGCCTCCGCTGCCCCGATCTTACTGAATTGGTACGTGGTGAAGTAGGAGCCGAAGACGACGGCGGGGTTAAAGAAGGAGAAGAGATTGATTTGGAGCTTCGACTTGGATGGTGATCGATGATCATCGTTCAGAAACTTTCAACACAATATATATATTTATATATAAAATAGAGCTATCGTACTTCCGAAAGTATAAAAGAGTTGGTGCTTCTAACTTTTTAATGCTTTGATCAACTCTTTTGATTATTTTTTAATCTTTGAATTAATATTATTATTTTGTGGAGACGACTCAATTTTAAAAAGAACTACTATCATTCTGATCTTACAATTCTTAATTCAAAAATCAAAAAGTCGAAAACACCGATTCTCTTATACTTTAAAAAATATATATAGTAGTCATACATACATACATATATATATATATATGTGGGTGAATTGTATGAACTACTGTGGCCCAAACTCTTAATTTGCTAAGTTTTACCTTGGTCCTCTTATTAACATCTTATGCATTTGAAAGTGTTTTAAAAAAAGAAAATTGTAAAAAGATTGGGGACCAAGGTGAAACTTGCGAAGAAATTAATGAGGGACTATGTACCTACCTAGCTAGTAAGGCATTATGGATATATATATATGTAGGTAACTTAGTTATTGTATGTTCCTTTTTTACCTTAATCTTTATACATGTAAGCTTGTTGTATACTGCGATGCATATATGTTTAATTCGTGTGTAGAGTGGTTTTAATTAGATTTCGCCATCACGATTCGTTTTTATGATATTTAAAAAACTGCATTAGTTTACTGCATAATCTATGCTTACTTTTTCTTTCTTGTTTTTTTTTTTTACATAATTATGTTGAGCGTCCGACCTAATCGATTTGATATCTTTTTTTCGTACGTGATCGATCGATTGAAATACACATGCGAAAGGAATATTAATTTCTCATTTGTTTAGCACGTACGCATATTTCTGCACATAAATACATACATGCTTACGTCATATTCTTTTCTTCTTTTTTTTCTTTTTTTTTTTTTGTTTGACAGATAGATAGCACGCTACCCGCTTCGTCTATTTCATTTAGAAATAAACTTAGCTAGAAATATGAATCAACTAGAATTCGAACTTGGGTCTCGGGTACTAACCACCAACTCCTTCGCCACTTGCTCTAGGGACGGTCGGTCTTACATCATATTCTTACGTACATACTTTAAAGTAGTTATAAGAGATATGGAGAGGAATGCATCGTTTTCGTTTGGGGTTCAAAAGTCCATAGGCCTAAATTAATTGGCTCGATCCGTTTGACTATCTAGAGCTCTGTCGGGGTAATTGGGAGAGTTCAAAAATGGATTTAGAAAAAGCCGAAGGCCTAATTTGAAAATGCAAAATCTATAAATACCTATTTCATATTTTGTTATACCTAAAAAATTTTAAAAACGCTTTTAATTTTTTCTCGCTCAATGCTATAATATTAATTTAGCAATAATTTTCGTTGTTATTTTGTAGCATTAGAGAAAAAAGGATTACGAGCATTTCTCAAATGGGCCAAAAACAGATACTTTAAGATACCGGAATCCTAAATTAGGCCCAAGATTCAGAGATCTTACAGTACTACGTGAAACGATTTTGGCGCATGAATAGGATTAATGTTCCGTAATGTTGACCTACCGAATTCTTTTTAAATTTTCTTATAATGTTGGATTCAGTTTTTTTTTTTTTTTTTTTTTTTTTTTTCGTTTGCGAGAAAGATGACTAAATCGCTATTAAAATTACATACAGGCTATCGTGCCTATATTATTTGGGTATTTATCCATTTTCTTCTCTCTTTTATGTTTAGTTTATCATGGGCTTGTTAGCGTTTTTAATTCTTCCTGTTGTATTACTATTTACATTGATTTGTAATTCGTATAAAGCTCAGTGATAATATTTACCTGCTGAGTAATAATCAGATGATGGTAGGGCCGAAATAAAGTGCAAGTTCATATATATATCAACCACAAGGTCTTAATAATTCTACCAAACATATACCACGCGGAAAATAGTTTAGATAGTGCAACACCAAACGGACGCTAAATAGACTTAAAATTCTCAAAGTTGTGTTATGCGCCTTGTAAAGATTTGTTTTTTAATTTGAACTTTGTTTTGCAGAAGCTATTAATTGTGCTAGTGATAATATATCTATGTCTCAAGATACAATCGACCAAATGCAACTATATCAGAGAATATTTTTTTTGAGAAATAGATAGCAAGCTACCTGCTTTATTCATTAAGGAAAATGAACTAAGCGTACAAGATGAAGGCAGCTGAAGCCTCCTTAAAAGCCGAAGGCAACAAAAAAATCACTAAAAAACAGTATAGTGTACAGAACAAACTAAGGAAGTAACTAACTAAAAGAAGTAAAGAAATCAAAGACGAATGCTGAAGACAGAATTTGATCAAAGGACCTCGTTCCAAACTTTGGTCAAGCACTTGACACGTTCAAGAGCCCGGAAAGCATTGGGACTCGCGTCTCGGAAGATAGTATTATTACGCTCCGTCCATATCACTCACCAAATTGCCACCAATAGGGTGAGACTTTGTGTCATGAACCTTGCGTTGTGAATGCTCTATATCAGAGGATATTGTGAGGTGGTATTTGCTATTATTGCTAGATCATAACGATATTCTATATTTCTTAGATGGATTTGACAACTATCTATTCATTCACGCATGAAGATAAGATGCGGCACATTTTAGTGCTTCTTGGTGCCCGGAATATATAAAATGCCAAGAGACAAGAATTTCTTACGAAAATAAAATTAAAAGAGTTGTTCGAAATAATATGCAAAAGTAACTAGAAAATAGAATGGAAATTAGCAAATCAAAATTTGTATCAACTTTTCATTATACTTCTGGGGATATTTATTAGATCACCTATGATGAAAACTAATCATATTCCGTCGACGCACCTCTTAAACTTAACATCAGTTCTGTCAATAAAATCACCCAAAAAATACAAGATAAAATGCGTGAATAGCTCACGTACCATCTAAATGTTGCAATTTTGTTCATATACTTTTCTCTGCGCGTTAATTAATCTCAAATCATAAAAATATTAAAATCCTTTTTATAGTAATTAACTTGTCCCGTTTGTCAATAAAATGATTCATTTATTGTCATTTTGTTTTTGTTTATTATAACATCCGGATCTTAACCTATCCAAACAATAAACTCAATATTTCATGTTAAAATCACTTCCCATTTTGAAAAAAAATTCGCTGATTTGTTGAGGTTTCCCAAACAAATATGTGCGTATGATGCTACGCCACTTGCACGAAGAAGCCAAAAGCGCTTCTTTTTTTTTCAAAGCACTCTTTGCGTGCACTGCATTAGAACTCAGAATCCTTTGCTTTAATGATTCGGCGCTGCAGTTATAAGCGCTAACGCAACGTTACAAGCACCAAGGCGACACGCGAAGCCCCCGTCCATGGCGTCGTCGTCTCCCTCCCCTTGTCCCTCTTCGCCTCTCAAGGACGTGATCGGCGACCTCGACCGCGGCGCCTTCGTCTCCCTCCTCTCCAAGCTCATCGGCGAGTCCCGCTACGTCCAGAACAACCCCCCCGACCTCGTCCCGCAAGAGGATCGCGTCGCCCGCCACGTGCTCGACGCGCTCCTCCCCCTCTCCACCACCCCCTCCGGCGCTGGTGCCGGCGCCGGCGCAGGAGGGCCGCTCATCGTCTCCCATGTTAGCTACGCCGAGGGCCGGGGCAACGTCATCGTCGAGTACCCGGGCACCGTCCCCGGCCGCGTCGTTTCCTTCGTGGGCATGCACATGGACGTCGTCACCGCCGACCCCCGTGATTGGGTTCCCCCTCCGCATCTCTCACCCCCTCCATTATCTCTCGAATCCGATGCCCGTGCGATGGGGGGATATCTAATCTAGGGTTTACTCGTTCGACAGGTTTTTGATCCCTTCTCGCTCGGCGTGGAGGGGGACGAGCTCCGGGGGCGGGGGACGACGGATTGCCTCGGACATGTGGCGCTCGTGACGGAGCTGATGCGGAGGCTGGGAGAGACGAAGCCGAAGCTGAAGCACTCGGTGGTCGCGGTGTTCATCGCCAACGAGGAGAATTCCTCGGTGGTGGGGATCGGTGTGGACGGGTTGGTGAAGAATGGGTTGCTCGATAAGCTAAAGGCGGGACCTTTGTAAGCAATTTGTATACAGGGGCTTGCTTGCTTTTTGTAGGATGGTTAGGTTTTTGCAATTGGATTCTGGAGATTTGTTTAATTGAAACGAAACTGTTTTGTTTCTTCTTTGCGCTGCATATTTAGGTTTTGGATTGACACAGCGGATAAGCAACCTTGCATCGGCACGGGAGGGATGATTCCGTGGACCCTGAAGGCTACAGGGAAGCTATTCCATAGTGGTCTTGCTCACAAGGTACTCAATTTAATCATTTTGGTATTGCCCACAAAAAAAAAAAAATAATGTTCATGTTGCTATGCCAAATTTAGTTTTTATTGAACCAATAGCAAATGCCTTTCTTCTGAGCGTTGTTTGAATTGCTATATGCAGTGTTGTCGTTAGCAGTTTCTGAAACGTATTTAGTCATTTTCATCATACTGTCAGTGGTTAAATTTTGATGCTCGATGTACGATCGTAACTTCGTAAGGGTTAGTAATGGTTTAAGGGAAAAGATTGGTCAACCAGTATGCTTTTCTGGTTATATTTAGGAATTGAGGCTAGACTAAATCATCTCTTAAGCAAAACATAAGATCTCATAAATAAGAATATTTCGCGGCCTTTGCTCAATTTTTTCTCCTCCTCTCTCATGGGAACTGATTTCTCGACAATGTCTCTCCTCGAATGCTTTTCGCTTCTCCCAGTACATTTGTCGGGGAGCCTATTTTGCTGTCCAGCCAACCTCCTGAAGAATCTTGTCGCTTAACAAACTACTTAGGTGAGAAAGTAATTATAGTTGTTACATCCTGCAACAAGGGCCAAAAAAGGCTGAAAGGTAGGTATATCTAATTGAGGGGGAAATAATAAATAGACGTTTTATGAGCTCCAGAAATGAAGCTGAAACATCTGAAGCAAAATTTAAACCCAAATGTATAAAATTTCTGCTTCTACTTTGGAATTTCTGATAAAAGAGGGAAATCTCTTACACAAATTGCAAGGAGTCTGCTTCAGTATTTTCATGAAATTATCAAAATACTGTAACTTCTGTGCGGTAAGATAAGAGAACATACACTGCATAAAACGAGACACATTTCTATATTTTGCTAAGCAATTGTAGGAAATGTAGAAGAATTCTATCTGATTACGTCATGGTGGCATTTTGTGGAGATATTGAAGTACTATTTAGTTCTGGAGATTTTTGCAGAAACTTATGTTACTTTAATTGTGCATATAAGTCTCATTTTCTAGTTGTGGCATAAGCAAAATAGCTGTTTAGTTCCTTGACTCGTATAAATATGATGAGTCAAACTACAGGCAATCAATGCTATGGAGTTGGAAATGGAAGCACTCAAAGTGATTCAGACAAGATTTTACAAAGACTTCCCTCCGCATCCCAAGGAAACAGTTTACAAATTTGCTACACCATCAACTATGAAACCAACTAAATGGAGTTGTAAGTTTGATGCATACGTATTCTGATGTCCTTATACGAGTCTAAATTAGAGTTGTTGGAATCAAGCAGCAACCAAAAAAATTCAGTTATTGAAAATTATTCAACACTGTTCTGATGTACACTGTGTTGCAGATCCTGGTGGTGGCATAAACCAGATTCCAGGTGAATGTACAATATCAGGGGACATAAGGTACACTGTTTGTCATATTTTAGTATCCGTAGAAATTCTCTGGTACAATTTACTCTCTTTCTCTTTTGGGAGCCAGTGAGTGTTTCCTTTTGTTTCATTCTTCTACTTCTGCCTTTTCTGTTTGTTCTCTTGAAAGTGCCCCTATTGTATACTCCATATTAGCATCCACAACGGAAAAACAGTTTTATTTGATTTACTGCTGTCCTATTTTGAAGGATAAAATACGCGAGTTCTGTGTTTTTGATTCAGTACAGTTCATTCTTCATGAAATTACTTTCTTTCAGTAGACATTCGTAGTCAACTGTGCCTTAAAAGTTCTTAATCGAGCATAAAAAGTATGATGCTTTCCATTGGTAGCAGTGAGGAGTTAGTACTCATTCATGGCGAAATTGTCATAATTCTCCTGCGTATATATGAGTGTGCTGGAACTTCGTAAGGTTCTTTAAGAGCAAAAGGATAATAGGGTGTTAGTCATTACTTCTCTTGTCAGTCAGACGATCCAAGGTAGATCTTAAACTTATATTACTCATTCGAAGCACATTCCAATCAGGGACAAATGTGTGCATTCTGTTTTGTTTGTTCATCAGGGCCTTATCTAATGAAATCTGTGCCTTAGATAGGAACTTCTTATCTCATACCTAATTATGGCACACATTTTTGCTTTTTTTGTAAGTATTGACTCATGTAATTCATCCTTTTGGTCTCCAACTACTTTGAATTGACTCTTGGACATGACAAGCCATCAAAATGACCGATTCTGTTCGAAAAGTGGGTGGACAGTAAATCTGTTTCCTGCATTATTAAGTTACTTCTTTGGCATAATCTTGATTTGCTTAAAGATTTTTACTGAATGTATACTCTTTATTTCTTACAGGTTGACTCCTTTCTATAGGTGAGTTCACGTCTCTTGATGGTTATGTAATTTCTTCTTCTTATTTTTTTTTTCATTTTCTATATATTACCTTTCCCCTGTCTGCCCTTAACTATAAGCAAGTGAAGATTTAAAGTTCCATTTCCTCTTCATGCAGCCCTACTGATGTAGTCAAAAAGTTGCGAGAGTACGTTGATGATATAAACGCTAATATCGAGAAGCTAGATACACGCGGCCCAGTTTCAAAATATGTTCTTCCTGATGAAAATATTAGAGGAAGGTAGCACTTCCCTTGCTTGAAAGGAATATTTTCTTTTCTATTTTAAGATTTCTGTTGTTTTCCTCTATTGTGCAGTTTTCTTAGAACGCTGTTAACTTTTTGCTAGTTAAAGGTGCTTATTGTGTTTGATGATTTTCAGGCTTGAAATTAATTTTGATGGAGATTTGATGTCGGGAATTGCTTGTAATCTTGATTCTCGTGGCTTTCAAGTGTTATGCAAGGCGACTAAGGAAGTGGTTGGTCATGTAGAGCCTTATTCAATCACTGGAAGTTTGCCCTTGATTCGAGAATTACAGGTTTATTAGTGCTTATCTCCTTGTATTGATGGTGTATATAAACCTAGCTCATCAATTGATCCCTTTATTTTCTTGTCATTTCTATAGGATGAAGGATTTGATGTTCAGACCACTGGTTACGGTAAGAAACATCTCATCCACAGCGAATATCATATATCGATTCCTTTATCTGTACCATCATAATTAGGAAATTGATTTTTTCTTTTTCTTTTTTCGACCAGCAAGGACTAATTCTCGCAATGAAAGAAAGTTTTAATATAGTCATTCTCTTTCCAACAACCACAGAAAAAAGGACAGCGCCCAAAATTGAGGAACTAAATTTTAGAATTGAGCTACTATACTATAAATAATGGAGGAATAGTGTTTACTATATATTTTTCTAGTCCTAGAATTTACTATTTAGTTATGGTAATAGTATGGACCCAGAGGCTAAAAATTCTTTAGTAAACACTACTCATCTACTATCTATAGTATAATAGCTCAACTCCTAAATTTTAAATTGTGTTTTCACTTAACGAATTTCAAAATGCCGAATTGGCTAAATCTGCATAATTGGAAGGAGAAGGTCAAAAGTTGTGCAGTTTTGACCTAGCTGAAGATGATCCGATTACATTGTTCAGGAAAAGTTTTGAGTGTTATGTTTCTCATTTCCTAAACTATTGTAATCCTGTTAAACACATACTTTTTTTTTTTTTCCCTTTTTGTTCAAAACCAGGTATAATGAACACGTACCATGCGAAGAACGAGCACTGCTTATTCTCTGATATGTGCCAGGGCTTTCAAGTGTTTGTGAGCATCATCTCCCAGTTGGAAGAGGACATTAACCGACAAAACTAACTCGGTTTATCCTCTGATACACTGCAAATGCCTCATTCCATGAATTATAAAGTTTTATGTGTCCAGCATAAATTAACTACTACTCGGAAAATACTCTTATCTTCACCTTGAATCAACTTGTGGAATGTAAGTTCTTTTTTTTCCTTTTTCGTAATTTAGTAATTTGATTCCAGTTGTGAAAACACTATTGAAACCTTGTGGAAAATAACATAATCTTGTGAGATAGTATGGTATGAACAAATTTGGTGAAATAAGTTGACAATGTCGTTGTACATTGAGGAAAGGTAAAACTTTAGGGAACTTATCTGAGGTGTTGGCATTTAGATTTAGATACTCAATCTTTCAAAATTTTAGTTTGACTCGGTTAACGGTATTTTTAATTTTGTTAGTATATTTTAGATAATTTTCACATTAAAATAAGTAATTAGTTTAAATTTTAGAAAGAAGCGTAAAATAATAACTTTTTATTAAAATCTATACAACAGAGTTCGGTTTACAAATTGGTTAGTGGTTTTTGCTGGTTAAATAGGTGCAGGCCAAATCACATGAAAAGCTAAGTAAACTTTTTGTACTTTTACACGTGTGTTCTCGCTTTCTCTTAAGAAAAGGTGTAAACCCAACCACCTACGTGCATGGTCGTTAGGTACGACGAGTGCCAACCTGTAGACCCGGGATCGAGTCCCCGTATCATTGTGGCTTCATATCATAAAAGGAAATATATTTGGAATTTGGCCGAGCCTACGAAGGCTTTGCTTGGAATTGAGGAGAGATTGTGTTTCTGTACGTAATATTGCGATTAATCGGAGAATTTTCTACGGTCCTATTGGAGAACGCAAAAGTATATTTCCATATATTTTTTCTCAACTTTATTTTATTTAATAGCGTTACCAAACTAAGCCAAAGTCCTCTCTTTTACAAAAAAAATTAAAATAAAAAATAAAAAAAAAATAAGAAAAAAGAAGAGAGAGAGAGAAGGGGGGGGAGATGTGGTGCTTGGGAGAATTTCCAAACAACATATAATCCCATCTGGGTGGGTTCGTCAATGGGGAATCCTTTTTGTTGGAGCGTCCCATCGAATCGAATCCATAAAAATATTTTTTTCATTTTCCTTCGTTTCCTTCGCATGGGGAGAAATTATTGTGTAGACCCGATCTGCCATCTCACTCATAAATCATTCAATTTTGCCCCTTAAATTAAAAAAAAAAAATTATATACAAAATATTTTAGATATCTGGTAATATTGTCATTATAAAAAACGCATATGTAAAGTAATTGAAAGTCTCTTGTCATATATGCCAGCACATTAATATTTTTTTATTATATTATTATCATATTAAAGATCGAATTTAGTAGGGGGTGATGATGATGATGATTTAAAAAGGCAATGGAATGGAAGTTACATAACTTTCGCGGTCTACGGTGACATGGTGAACCCGGTCCATAAATAGCTTGCTTCTCTCTTTCTCTCTCTCTCGCGTTCTGAGGCCCACGGACCACAGGTGTCACATTGATGCAAACCCCTCGCACTTCCTAAATCGAAACAAATGTTTGAAGAGAGTTAAGTGTACCTCTGATGAGACGTGTCTCACACCACACCACACCACATGCCACCCCACCCCACTTTTTTTTTCTTTTTTTTCTTTTTTTTTTTTTTTTGTTACNTAAGTGTACCTCTGATGAGACGTGTCTCACACCACACCACACCACATGCCACCCCACCCCACTTTTTTTTTCTTTTTTTTCTTTTTTTTTTTTTTGTGTGGAGAGTTCCTAATTTTCGAGCTTTTTCATTGCACCCTTTTACTTTGTGTTAATGGATGCTTTTATGTTTGTGTTTTTTTTTTTTCTCCCTTTTTTCGGTTAAAGAAAGAGGAGCTTTGTGTAAACCGATTCGAACTAGTGATTTATTGGATTGGGACATTGAAGAACTCTCTTTCCTTTTCAACATCCAAAAACAATAGCTACAACTCGTGTAAGCAAAATGTTATTAAGCTTTCAATATGACTAACTAAACTTGTTATAAAGTTTTTATTTTTATTGTATCAGGTGTTATTTATTGAAACTCTAAAAAAAAAAAATTAAGGTCAAAAAAGAAAATGATATATTAGAATAGAGTTCAGATCATCGAACCCAAATGTGGACCATTGACCCACCTACTTACTACCTAAGAAAACCCAAAAAAGGATCCTACAATATCTTGTCCACCACCCATCAATGTCGTTAGCATTAATTCGACATAAAAGTTTCCCTATCATCTTATACTTTCATGGGAAATATTTTACTTTAAACAGTTCCAATTTGGTTGGGCACCTGAACCTAAAACACATCAAGAAAACATCTTTTACTGACGTGTCATTTTCTTCTTTTCTTGTTTCAACCTCTCCCTTGGCTGTTTTAAGAGGAAGAGTGCCAAAAAAAAGAAAAATAAATTAAAAATAAATTTATTTTAATTTTTTTACGAGAGAGAATGATAATATGCTATTTGTTTCGTCATTCTTTATCAAAAAAAAATAAATGTAACTCAAAATATAAATTAACTAAATTTTGAACTTGAGATCTTATGTACCGGACATTAATAAGTTTTTTATAACTCGCGTTTCTTTGGTGAGAATTATTTTTGTTGGTCGATAAACTGTAGGTTTTGTTCCGAGGCCCAATAGCATATTGGGCCTCCACGAAAGGACCAATTAAACATTTTTTTTTTCTTTTTTCTTTTTTTTAAAAAGTAGTCCTATGAACAATTAAACTGATTTATACATACGGCCGGTTAAAATGGAGCATGCAAGCTTGGGAATGAAAATGGATTGCTTGACTCAGTTGAAACTTCCAGAGAAATGTCATCTGAATTGAGTCGTTAAAGAATCTACAAATCTATTTTAGTAGTTCAATTTTAAGCACTATTTATATTTCTGTAATTACAAAGCTCATTTATAGAAAAGCAGTAGTTCATAAATAAGAAGAATGGAACGCCCAAGAAATTAATGTTAATACCAATTGCACTAGTAGATTCTCAGATGATAGTGTAGTACTATTTTAGATATATGTGTGTGTGGAGCTAGGCTGGTATACTATCGGTAACACGGAGGCCTCTGTGCTATCAAGTTGTTTTTAATAATATAGTTTTCAAATCGACGATCGGTTTCATTTGATTTGATCTACACTATTAAAAGTATTTGAAAACTAGATTTTATAATTTTTCGACATCATTTGGCTAGCGATCAAAAAATCTCAAAATTGATAATTTTAATGATCGATGTGATGCGTTCGTGAATTTAACAGTGTAAAACAATTCAAATCTGATGAAGTTTATATAGAATTTTTTTTTTTTACTATTTAGAGTAAGATCAGTATCTCTGATCTTAAATTTAAGTCTTTTATCATCATTTTTTATGAGATTTTTATTTCTAGCCTTTTTTTTAGACTATTCATTTGATAAGTAAATGATGTTGAAAAATTATAAAATTTAGTTTTTAAATACTTTTAATAGTGTAGATGAAGTCTAACGGAGCTGATCGTCGATTTGAAAATCGTATCATTGAAACATAACTTGGTAGTACAGATAGTACACCAGTCTAGCTCAATGGAAATTTAGATGAATTATCATAAACTTTGAAACAAATATTAATCATCCTTACTTGTTACCATAATAAATATAACTATGCAGTTATTACTTTATCACTTATTTACAGTAACTAGTTGAGTGTACGTGCAAATGCACATAACAATTAATTTATTTTAATAAATATAAATTTGCACATTATATTTATTTAAAAATTTATAATTTGTACATTTTATATTTTATTAGAAAGTATTTGTAATATTCTATATTTTTTTTATATGCATTAAATATTTTTATATATTTTTTCATTTCTAATTGAGGATCAAAATGACAACCTAAGAGGGGGGGTGAATTAGGTTTCTAAAATAAAAATCCAAATAATCAAGCAAATCAAAAATCCGATGGAAATAAAAGAAATGCAAACTTGAAAAGCATACGATCAATTTGTTTCGAGGTTCGACACTTTGTCTACGTCCCCGCCAACTTCTCAACACTCGAGAATGTTAGATCTCCACTAGATGATGCTTTTACGGGCAAGCACCAAGCCTTCACACCAAAACCTTCTTCTTCAAGCTTCAAGACTTTACTTTTCTCTCTTTTTACAAGATTAAATCTCACTACAAATTTCACTCAAGTTTAGAAAGAGAATTGAGAGCTAAGAGTATTAAGATCACTGAAGTTTTTAAGCTCAAATGAATTATCAAGTTGCTGCAAAGAGAGGCCTCAATACCATCTATTTATAGCCTCGGGTAGCTTCTGTCGGTTGTACATTCGGGCGCCCTAAACATGTTTTCGGGCGCTCAGAAGTTGTGCACGCCAGCTGCTTGTCGGACCACGTGCGTCGCTTTTCTTGACTTTGTATGTTCGGGCCGTCAAAAGTTGTGGGCGCACAGAACACGAGGAACAGCTTTTCTGACACGCGCCGCTTTCTCTGGATTTGGGCCGTCAGAAATTGTGAGCGCCCAGATCTCGAGGGACAACTTTTCTGACATGCGCCGTTTTTCTCTGGATTCGAGCCGTCAAAAGTTGTGGGCGCCTAGAAAATCGTGCTGACTTTTTTGCCAAACAGCCCAGATTGCGTGCGCCGCTTTCAAGATCATTTTTGGGCTTCCATAAAATCTAGGTGCCCAGATTGCGCGCCGCCTGCTGTGAGAACTTTTTGGGCTGATATGCAACCTGTCAAGTCAAATAGCCTTGATTGCCCTAATTTGAAATAACGGTGCCCAGAAGTTTCTGGATCGCCCAAACAGCAAACATGCAGGATTTAAAAAGTCTCAAAAGATGCGGATCCACTTTAGGGCGCCCGGAATAGGATCCAGAAATTTCAATTTGACAGAACACAGAACTTGAGCAGTTTTTTGAATATTTAAAAATCCTATTCACCTAATCACAAATTAGAAATTTGTTTAAGTGATCTATAAGGTGATAAAATAAATAGTTTAAACTTAGCTCAAAATTTCTCACTCTAATCATAAGGCAAAATATTAATCGAATTAAGAATGGTTTGTCTATTTGACAAAGGAAGCAAACACAGCTTCAAGTGATGAAGCTTGATGTTAGAATATTGCCCATCTTGAATCCTTTTTAAATATAGAGAGATTTAAAATACAAAGCTCAAGATAAAAGATTAGTCAAATAATCGTAATTATTTGTTATCATCAAAATCTAATAGAAGATTAGGGCCACTAGGCCAACACTAATGATCTAAAATTTAAATATGTGTTTTAAATAAAAAGCATCAAAATTTAATTCATATTTATTTTAAAATTTAAAATTTAATTTTGATCCACTATAATTAAAATTTTTGGATAAGAATATTATTTTTTAACACATTAATCATAACCGTCGTTCTTATTTGAGATTTTTTTAATTAGGTGAAACGTTCATTTTTAATTAATACAACCGTTCGTAGAATTGGATTTATAGATAGATAAGAATGTTATTTTTTAATAGATTAATCATAACTGTTCGTTGTTATTTGTGATTTTTTTAATTAAGTGATCATACTCGTTTGTAGGAAATATAGGAAATATTTTTTTATTTTTTTTTGAATTTTGTTTGTTATTATCGGAATTTTTATATATTTTTATATATAGTATAGATATAGATGTAGATATAGATATTGATAGATATGGATTGTTATATAATCTTATTAATATGAGAAATTGGGTCTAAGGGGCCGGGCCTTATGAGGAGTATATATATTAGTATTTAACTAGGTCGGTTCGTTTAAAAGCTCCGAGTGCTAGTAGGTGAAGGAGTGGGGCCCACGTGTAAGCGCGACACGGTAGGTATTTAGAGTCACTGCGCGAACGCGATTAAGCCGCTCGGCCTCAAAAATAAACCCTACTTCGCTTATTATGATCCCATTTGACCGCGATTAACACTACTACCGGGTTACTTTGTTATTTACACCCCCCACAAACCCCCCCCCATCGCCGCGTGAATTCCCGAAAATACCCCTCCACGCCCCCCCCTTCTTTCTCTAACTCTCCTTCCCTTCTCTCTCTCTCTCTCTCTCTCTCTCCAAAAATCGCACCTTTGCGTCTCCTCTCTCTCTCTCTCTCTCTCTAACTTCTCTCTTGTTCGCGACTGCTGATGATTGCATCTTCTCGCGAATCGCACTGAGGCGGGGAGGAAACCCTAGTCTCTCTTCCCCCCTGCAGCTCCCGCTTACTTCGCCTTTTCGAAGCTTTAACAAGGTATGGATTGGATTGGATTGGATTGGATCCCTAGTTCTAGCGGAATCCAGGTTCGTCGCATTACGCAACCGTCGAGATTCGGATTTTTCGTTGTGTTTTTGGGGAGTTTATGGTGGGGTTTTCGGCGAGGATCCGGGAGGCGTTATTCGTTTCTAGGGTTTGATGTGTCGATCGTTTATTTAAATTTTGTTTTTTGGTTTTTTTTTTTTTTATATTTTTGGTGTATAGAGGAGGAAGCAAAGAATTGGGATTTATGTCCCTCAATCAATCTAGGGCAGAGAAGAGCGAAGGATTCCGGAAACCCGGCCGATCGGGAGGCTCCAGCCAACACCACAGGGGATTCTCCGGCGTCGGCGGAGGAGGAGGATCCGCCCCTCCTCCTCCACTCTCCTCCAACACCTACTTGGCGACGCCCTCCTCATCGTCGTCGGTTCCGCCGGCGCTATATTCGAACCGAAGGTGCGAACCTTTTTTTTGGCCCCCCTCTCCTTCCTTGGCAGTGGGATTGATTGATTCGGAATTAGGGTTTTAAAAAATTAGGGTTTCTTGGACTTATATGGTGAGTTCTTTTTGTAGCCTCAAGAAATCAGGTAATGGGCCTGGAAACCAACCTAGGTTAAATCCCACAAGCACTAACATAGATGGGGGTTCTGCTATTGCCCATGCTGCCCACGGCGCCGTCCAGAACGGCGCTCATGCCCATGCCCCTACTCATGGTAAGCACTTCCCTTCTCCTTCTTCTGTGCTTTTTAGTGCTTAGAAACCGGAGCCATAATCTCTTCTTTCTCAACTGTTGGATTCAGTTTTTTAATTTCCATGCCCCAAGATCTTTTCTTTCTTGTTAAACTAATCGATGTCTTGTTGTTGTTTGGTTTCAGCAGGGCCATCAGATGCACCAGCAACAGCTGGTGCGAAACCAGTCGACGTTCCCGTGCCTAGAAACCCTCCTAGACCGCTTCCTAAGGCTCCACCATCCCAGTCTGCTGCCGGTGCTCCAGACTCTTCTTCACCGTCGACGCCGGCTAAAGGTCCGTTATTTAGTTCTTTGTTTTTAGTTTCTAATATGTTCAATGTGGAAATCTGGTTCGTCGTCTGGATTTTCAGTTTTAGGATTGTAGCTAATTTAGGTTTTAATGCTTAATTTCGATATTGAATTCAGGGGATTCATCTAGAGCATTTACGCTTCAGTTTGGAAGTATAAGTCCAGGGATCATGAACGGAATGCAAGTATGTCTTATTTGCCCTTTTCTTTTTACATAAGCGAGGTTGCTCTTCCTTTCACATCCTTAAAATTTTCAAACATGGGAAATCCACTGTTGTTTTCACAGATTCCTGCTAGGACAAACTCAGCTCCTCCAAATCTGGACGAGCAGAAACGAGACCAGGTTTGTCATTTTCACGACTGTAAACAATTTTTACTGCTCAATGTTTATCGACTGTGTGGTTCATAGTTTCTATTTGTGGGTTTACTTTTTTATGTTTTTTTTTCTCCTTGTGCTTGTTATTGCATCTTTTACTATTTATGGTTGAAATTGGGCTGCAGCCTGAACTTAGAGTCTGAATAACTTGTTAGTGCTTCATGTGTTGGATCATAAGGGATGCTTTTTTTAATCTCCTTTTTTTTGGGAGTATCTTACTTCTCTCTGCAGGAATGATCATTTTTATTATTTTTTTCCTCTCTCTTTTCGTTTTTAATCTTCCAGGCTCGTCGTGATCCCTATGTGGCAATCCCTAAAATTCCAATATCTTCTGCCCCTAAACCGCAACAACAGCAACCAGCAAGAAAGGATATAGGTAGCGGTGCTGGCAATAATCAATCCAACACCAATCAGTCTCATCCTCTGCCGCCCCAAACAAAGAGGGACGTTCATGTCCCCATCCAGTCTGCACCTGTTGTTGCTCCGCCCAAATCGTCGGTCCTTCCTATGTCTGGAATGCCCATGCCTATGCCTTTCCAACACCAACACCAACACCAGCACCAGCACCAACATCAACACCAACACCAACACCAACACCAACATCAACAGCCGCCACATGTTCCCCTCCAATTCGGTGGCCCAACTCCTCCAATCCAATCACAGGGAGTCGTGCCTAGCTCGCTACAAATGTCAATGGCATCGCTGTCTGTGGGGAATGCACCGCAGCAAATGTTCGTTTCTGGTATTCAGGCTCATGCTCTGCAACAACAAACTTTAATGCATCAAGGACAAGGATTTGGCTTCGGGCCTGCGATTAGTCAGCAGCTAGGTCCGCAAATAGGCAATATGGGAATTGGTATGGGGCCCCAGTTCCCTTCACAGCAGCCCGGGAAATTCAGTGGGCCAGGACCCCAACGGAAGACCACTGTGAAGATTACCCACCCTGATACACATGAAGAGCTGAAGCTCGATAAAAGAACCGAATCTGTGGATGCCGTCTCTTCTGGGCAGAGGCAGCTACCCAGTGTTAACCCGCAATCTCAGCCCATTCCACAATTTAATCCCTCTCACCAGATGAATTTCTACTCCCCTTTACAGCCGAACTCTTATAACCCTTCGCCAATCTACTTCCCCACGGCTAGTACTGTTCCTCTAACGAGTAGCCAGATGCCCACTGGATCCCAGGCTCCGAGATATAGTTATCCTGTCAATCAATCTGCACAGCCCATTAATTTCATGGGCCCATCCGTGTTGAACCCAATGTCTAGTGGAAAACCCGGGCCTCCGGTCCATCTGCATGGCATCTCTGAAGGGGTAAACATGGAGGGCCTGCAAATGTCTGGTTTATCAAGTCAAGTCCAGGTAACTGTGAGGGCTCCTCCAGTAACAATTAGTATGCCCAGCAGTAAATCGGAATCTCCTAAAATGTCGAGGCCATCTGGGGATGCTACTAAATCCCTTGTGCAAAGGGATGGTGAAGCTCTTCCGGAAACTTCTGTACAACCACCTAAGGCAGTTTCTGAATCAGTGGCCAAAGTTCCAATACCAATTGTGGATAGTTCAACACAGCAAACACAGCCTGGAACTTCTTCATCATCGGCTCCTGCCATCTCTGATGCAGATTCAAGACCATCTTCAGCGGGAACTGATGGAAAGAAGAGAGAACCTGTTCGAAGATCTGATTCTTACAAAGATCATCAAAAGAAGCTGAGCAAAAGGGATGCTAGAAATCTTAGTCAACAAACCCAGGTAAATTAACTGCTTTCTCATTGTCATTTTTTCTTGATATTGTAGTATATTATTTGCTTTTATTTGACAAGTGGGTATGGTTGTTTTGCAGTCGGATGTATCAGATTTTGCAGAAGGCGCTAAGTCTTCAGTAGCTGCCAAGGATAGCAGCAAAGTGGCTGATGCAAATATTCAGCAAGTGACTAAAACCTCTGAGAATTCTCAGGCATCTCCAGTGTCAGTAAGTTCTTCAGTGATCTTGCCTTCTCCAGCTATGGAAATCCGGGTTTCTTCGGAAGTAGGAATTTCTGACCAAGCTGAGAATCTGTCAGTATCTGCTGCTTCCTCATCTCAAATAGTATCTGAGGAGAAATCCCAGGTTGAAGATGCTTCAGTAACAACAGAGAGGGTTTATTCAGATATATCAACTTCTTTGACCCATGTGGGCGTGGAATCTAAGTCAATCAATTTGGATAATGAATATAGTCAATATAGTACAGTAGAGGAGCCATGTGAAAAAACTGTTTTGTCTACTGAATTATCGCAGGATTATAATAAGGCTAAAGTTCATCCAGTTTCTGCTACAAATGAATCATCTGAGCTTGATCCAGTAGTCTTGGCAAAGCAGGAAGCCGTGGAAGCTGAGAGTTCTGAAAAGGAAAATGCTCTGAAACAGAGAGATGAAAAACTACAGTTTGATGCCTCCAATGAAGCAGATGACTCTCTGCTGGAGGATTCTAGTAAAGTAGAGAAATCAGACTTGTCTGAATTTGATTCGGTATCTGACTGTACTATTCCATCTGCAAATGGAGAACTTTCAGCTCGAGATGCCAATACCAATGAATCTGAAAAAGAAAAGAGTCTAAATTCTGGCTCGACGGAGCTTAACATTAAGACCCAAGAAATTATTCCTTCTCCAGATCCAGCTAAGCCTGAGAGGTCACAGAAACTAGATGCTGTTTCCACAGTTTTATCACCTAAGGAGAAGCCGATTTTGGAAACGGCTAAAGCTAAGCCTACTGCTACAAAAAAGAAGAAGAGGAAGGAAATTCTTTCTAAAGCGGATGCTGCGGGAACTCCTGACCTTTACAATGCATACAAGGGCCCAGAGGAAAAACATGAAAGTGCTATTACCTCAGAAAGCATTAATAGCTCTTTAGCATCGGTTCCAAGTCAGACCTCTTCAGACGACAATGAAAAGGAAGTTACTGTGACTGAGGAGGATGGACAAGGCAAAGCTGAAATCGATGATTGGGAAGATGCTGCTGAATCTACCCCTAAATTGAGAGCATCAGAGCATGGTAAGCCGATTAATGGAGTGAAAAACCAACCTGATGACGAAGGAAATGAAGCTACTAGCCGGAAAAAGTACTCTAGGGATTTTCTACTAACTTTTTCACAACAATATACTGATCTTCCTGTTGGTTTCGAGATCGGATCTGATATTGCTGATGTTTTGATGAATGTTCAAGCCGGGAAATCATACATCGTCAATCGTGAACCATACCCAAGTCCTGGAAGGATAACAGATAGGCCAACATCTCGGGGTGACCACCGTATGATTAGCAATATTGATGATGATAAGTGGACAAAATTTCCTGGCCCTTTTAGCCCTAATCGTGATGTTCGATTAGATATGGGCCATGGACCCAGTGTAGTGAGTTTCCGCCCGGGCCAAGGAGTTAGTCATGGGGTTTTACGGAACCCACGTGGTCAGCCGCCCACTCAGTTTGTTGGTGGGATTCTCTCTGGGCCAATGCAATCAGTGATTGCTCAGGGTGGCATGCAACGTAGTAATTCTGACGCAGACAGGTGGCAGCGTGCTACTAGTAGAGGTCTGATACCTTCTCCGCAGACGCCTTTGCAGGTGATGCACAAGGCTGAGAGAAAATATGAAGTGGGCAAAATCTCTGACGAGGAACAGGCGAAACAACGACAGCTTAAAGGCATCCTTAACAAGTTAACGCCTCAAAATTTTGAAAAACTTTTCTTACAAGTAAAGGAAGTCAACATTGACAACGTAGCAACTCTTACTGGCGTCATCTCTCAGATTTTTGACAAAGCTTTGATGGAACCAACTTTCTGTGAGATGTATGCCAATTTTTGTCTCCATTTGGCAAGTGCATTACCGGATTTTAGCGAGGCCAACGAGAAGGTTACTTTTAAAAGATTGCTTTTGAATAAGTGCCAGGAGGAATTTGAAAGGGGGGAAAGAGAGCAAGCCGAAGCTAACAAAGTGGAAGAGGAAGGTGAGATTAAGCAATCCAATGAGGAACGGGAAGAGAAAAGGCTTCGTGCGAGGAGGCGTATGCTGGGAAATATTCGTTTGATTGGAGAATTATACAAAAAGAAGATGCTGACTGAGAGAATCATGCACGAATGCATCAAGAAGTTGTTGGGTCAATATCAGAACCCCGATGAGGAAGATGTGGAGGCTCTATGCAAGTTAATGAGCACAATTGGGGAGATCATAGACCATCCAAAAGCCAAGGAGCATATGGATGCTTATTTTGATATCATGCTGAAGATGTCGACAAATCAGAAGCTGTCGTCTCGTGTTAGGTTCATGCTGAAAGATGCGATCGATCTTAGAAAAAATAAATGGCAACAAAGAAGGAAAGTTGAGGGGCCAAAGAAGATTGAGGAGGTTCACAGGGATGCGGCTCAAGAAAGACAAGCTCAAGCAAGTAGATTGGCTCGTGGTGGTCCGGTCATTAGTTCGGTGCCAAGGCGGGGTGCACCGCCTGATTATGGTCCTCGTGGCTCTTCCGCACTGGGTTCGTCAGGTTTGCAGCAAGCTAATATTCGTGGATTACCTTCTCAGTCTCGTGCATATGCGACGCAGGATGTTCGGTTCGAGGATAGGCAACACCAGTATGAAAGCAGAACACTGTCCCTCCCTCTGCCTCAAAGGGCTATTAATGATGATTCTCTTACACTTGGTCCTCAAGGCGGCTTGGCTAGGGGAATGTCTATTAGAGGGCAGCCAACGATTTCAAATGCCACCTCTACTGGATTTGGTGACAATCGACGGATGGGAGCTGGTCCTAATGGGTATAGTTCTGTTACTGATTGGACATCTAATAACTTGAGGGATGATACTGGTAGCAGATACATGGCAGATAGGCTTCCCAGTCCTCAAGATCGCAATGCTCCTGGAAGCCGGGATTTGAGAAGTGCCGATCGAGCTTTTGATGGGCCCCCAGCAACTAGTCAACCTGCTGGGCGGGGACATGCATCTTCGAGTAGTAGTCTCGATGTGCGATCAGAAACAAAAACTTTCTCTAAAGAGGTTCTCGAAGAAAAAACAATATCAGCAATACGGGAATTTTATAGGTTAGTTCTCATTTACATCACCTATATGACTTATATTTATTATGCTTGCAAGATTCATAAAATTTTTTTCTTGCTTTGTGGCATTTAATCATATTCTCTTTCACTCTCTGAAAAAAAGTTAGTATTATCCATTGAATAGGACTAGTTATTTCAGATCCCTCTTCTGCTGTTTCTTGTAACTTTTTTTTTTAAGATCACACTGCCCTTTTTTTTAAGATCCACACTGCCCTTTTTTTTAAGATCCACCACTGCCCTAGAATTTAACAGATTGAGTGTTTGGTTTCTCCTATTTGTGGGACATACTGAAATACTGGAGTCCTTTCATTCTTCCATCGGTCTTTTCTTGATATGCAATGTTGCATTTCTGGTTGAATGCATTTTACATTTCTTGTTGATTTCAATATGGCCTTTAGTATGTGAGGGGATTTTCAAATGGTTTTACATAGTTAAGCAACATGTTAGCAAGGGTGCCAGTGGGTAGGGCAGCTTAGTTTTGGATCGCAAGTCACATAGTAATCCCATGTGAGCCTGACTAGTACTAAACCTGCCTATCATGACAAGGTGTTTGGTAATCTGGCAAGATAGATTATGTGAGAAAGAAGGGATAAAAATGGGGCAATAGCATTAGCAAGAAGAATTAGGCAGGTGGACTCAAAAACAAATTAAAGATAAAAAGGGCAAAAATATTAAAGGTGAAGGAAGAATGGAGAAACGAAAACATAATAACAATGGTTGCATAATGATGAATTGGAGGTGAGAGAGTGGAGGCAAAAGAATCTGGTCACAAATTCTGAGCTGCGAAGAATTACTTGGGTTCCTTCCGCAACTTGCCTTGCAGGCTCTAGTTGACCTTTTGCCTGAGGCGACTTATAGCAAGAATTTGTAAACAAATCCAACAGAATAATCATGACGGTTGTGATTATCTTTATTATCTCATTTTAGTCTTTTCTTATGAAAAGGCTGTGTCCTCTGGGTAACTCTTTTCTGAATTTAAATGTCTTCAAGTTTGTCCAAGGGGGACTACTAGTGAATGTTAGTAATTTGGTCATCAAATTAAGCAATTCATGGGTTAACCAAGATGTATGATGGTCGCGTCGCTGCTCCTAATTGTAAAAAGACGTTAGTTCTTCCCAATCTGGAAATACAAATTGGTAAAACAGGCTGTAACTGATGCTCAATAAATAATTGCATCATCATTCTGATGGAGAATGCTTCATATAGAGATGATTAGATGAATCAACATCAAAGAATAAGAGGGGAAAACCAGTTGATGCACAGTTAAATGCTTATTTTTCAGATCCTTAAGAGGTACGAATGTTAATTTGTGCAGTTATAGGAGAAGAGAATTGATCAATTGGCAGGATGTTGGCTCAACTGTCTGTCGTCTAGTTTCAACTTTCAAGCAATGAATTTATATTTGCTCTTTGCTGAGGAAAATGAAAGTGAAGAACATTAAAATTGTTGGTGATAGGGCTAAGATGTTAAGATATAAGTTTAGTATGAAGTAGTTTCCTGAACAGAAATTGAGATCTGCATTTAGTAGAGGAAGAAGAGATAGCTTTGAAGGAGAAGCCAAATTCTAGGATGCTCTGAGGGGATTTGAGATACGTTAATGGTTAATGGTATAGTAGATGTGAGAAATAAATATAGAAGCAGCTTCTGCTATATGAAGTAGAAGTTAGTCAAAGGAAAAAAAAAAGGAGGAAATGGAATTATCAGATCTGTTTCTGGTTACTACGTTTAGTTTTGCTTCCTATAAGGGTCACACAACAAGTGTTTGCATTAATGGGCTTCTCTTGAAATGTTTATTCATACTTGAGGCATTGTGTATAAATTCTGATCATGTGCACATTCTTTATCTTCGTAACCATATACTAACTAGTAACTAGTTCATGCTCTTACATATCTCTCTTATAGATTATAAATGAACCAAGAAATTGCTGATATCATTGTTGATCTTTTTGTGATCTTAATGCTGATATAATTTTTGGTTTTTTTGCAGTGCTAAAGATGAGGCGGAGGTTGCTTTGTGCATGAAGGAGCTGAATGCCCCTAATTTCTATTCCTCGGCTGTATCACTTTGGATTACTGACTCTTTTGAAAGGAAAGATATGGAAAGGGATCTCTTGGCAAAGCTTCTCGTCAACCTTTGCAAGTCTCGAGACAGCTTATTAAGCGAAGGACAGCTACTACAGGGGTATGATCTAGAATGGTTTACTCTTGTTAAGAAACACTAGCATATATATTGTTCAGTACTTGTTCAGCCTGATTCTTGAATAGTTTCTTTATGCTAGAAAGCAGAACGCTGCAGAAGTCAGTTGTTTGGATTGTAATATGTCTGGAGCTTTTGGTGTAGCGGAAAGCTAAAATAAGCTTCCTGGCTGCAATAGTAGAACCTCTAATGTGAAGCTTCTGCTTCTACTGCAGCAATTAGCTGTTGAGGATTTATATAAAAGCATTAGAGAGAAATTACCCTCAAGTTGACCGTAATTTCAATTTTGTCATAGTTTTGAGTAAGACAGTTTAGCCCCTGAAAGTCTGTTCTGTGTGTCAAACAAGTCATATTAACTACCTTCTGAAAAAGGACACACACGTCAGTGCAGTCGTTATATATTTATTTTTTGAAGTTGAAACCAGAAAGAAGAAAAGGAAATCAAGCTCAAACTTATGGGACGAATTAAGAACTACATTGCAACTCGGAGGATGAAATTGAAACTGGAGTCAGACCTCGGGGACAAAATTGTTTATAATTGATATGCCTGGGGACCTGATTGAAATCTGGGTCCACTTTCAAGGACTAAATTTTTATTTAGTGCCTTTTCAAACAACTGTACTCGAGTTTCAAATTGCATTTCTGCAAATGCTCCAGCTTGGGCCAAGCAACCAACGTAGTATAATGTCAACATGATTTCTAGTGCAATTGACTATGTATTAATTAATCGACAGGTTTGAATCTGTACTATCTTCATTGGAGGATGCTGTGAACGATGCTCCAAGGGCTGCAGAGTTTCTTGGACGAATTTTTGCGAGAGTAATATCAGAAAATGTGGTGCCCTTGAGAGAGATCGGGAGATTAATACGTGAAGGCGGGGAAGAGCCAGGGCGATTACTAGAGATCGGACTTGCTGCAGATGTTCTTGGTAGCACCCTAGAGTCCATAAGAACAGAGAAAGGGGATTCGGTCTTAAATGAGATACGGGCGAGCTCCAGTTTGCGGTTGGAAGACTTCCGACCCCCGCAGCCGAGCAAAGCAAAGAAGTTGGATGCGTTTCTTTAGAGATAAAGATGATCTGTATCAGGTGGGATATTCATGTTTAGGTACTTCAGGATACTCGGTCCTTAAAAATGTTTTCTTGCTCGTATCCTTTCAGGTTATTATAGTATGTTGCTTTATATTGACTCATGCCTTCGTATTCTTCCGAAGGTTACTGAAATTGAAAGTAGGGTATCAGTTCAGCAGCCTATTTATTTGTGGTAGTGGTGGTAAAGAGGTTTTGGGAGCTGGAAATCTCATTTTGGCTCTGTTTTTTTTAATCAATTAGGAATCTAGTATCATGAGTTAATAATATATATTCTCTCCTTTGCTATTGCGGTGACAAATTGTAATGTATTTTGTTACCAATCGCATGTGGTGCTAAGATGCCACTATATGACATATATTCATCATGCGTAGATATAAGTGCAGGGTAATCTTCGTTTCACGGCCAAAACCTTCTTTATCTGATTCCCGGCGTTACTGGAAATCTGCCGAATGAGGAGATTCAATCCACACAGGAAAGCTGGTTTAAAATGGTTTTCAAAGGTGCCTGGTGAGTTCTAACAAATACACATTAACGTGGTGTCTTTTGCTGATGGCGTGTTCTCGCTGGTGTAAGCATGCATAGACTTTTTATTATTTTTTAATGCGTTGCGTAGGTGACGCACGCACGCACTGCAGGTCGTGTCAGCTGTTTTCTTTTCATTCTTTTTTTTTTTTAAGTTCTTATTGGTATGAAAATAACTTTACTTTTTATGTGTGGAAGTGCCACATAAACCTTTAGCCTTGTTTGGTTGGAGGTTAAGGAATGGAATAACTGCTTAACCCTCATATTATCCCCGAACATTCCAAAAAATGGGTGGGATAACTCCGGATTAGCTAATCTCACCTAATCCCACCAAACTCCAATCAAACACTATTTTCTATTCATAATAACCCACTATCTTTCTTATCCTACCTACTTCAATCAATCATTATCCTTCTTTATCAATCATTATCTTCTTATTCTACCTACTCCAACCAAACACTATTTTTCATTATTCTAGACTAACTCCAACCCCCAACCAAATACAAAAAAATTTTAACCCCACTTTAATTCTGAACTTAACTCTATCCCTGGAATAACTACTTTTTTCTTAACCCTGAACCAAACGGAGGCTTAAGTGTTAAAATAAAATTTGCTAAATTTTACCAATACGTGGTTTATGAAATATAACCTGCTCTCTCTCTCTCTCTCTCTAACGATCATCAGAAAACGAGGGTAGTTATCCAGATGCAAATGCTACACTAAATTTCCCAATAAATGCCAACGAACAAACACATGGCGTGCGATGATCACTTGATATAAGGCTCCGAAAGCAAGCTAACGAAAGTTTAAAAGACAGCTCTATCCCTCCTCTTCAGTTATATCATCATCATTTGATATCATCATTGTCTATAAACAAGATTAAAATAACACAAAAGATATTTTTAAATACGAAAAAGAATGTACTAGGAAAAGTAAATAAAGGAAAATGCTCATAAGCCAAACATGCAGCTGATATGTGAATATTATATTTCGACCTCTCAACTGGTAAACCATCTAGGCAGCTAATCCTAATTCTACAGAATCACCTGACAAAAGAAAGCTGTGAGAAAAATACAGGGGAAGAAAGAAGGCAAAAACTTCACGTCAAAGAGAGAATGGCTTCGCATAGACATCAAATGGTTCATTTGCAGTCAGCTGCGGCTCCTGCAAGGGAAAAATTTTGATGTTATTTCATCTGCCCGTAATTTGGTTTGTGCAGATACAAGAATAACAGACTACAAGAGACAACAGTTAAGGTAAAGCACAATATAATACTGTCGATAAGTATATTTATATGTCATGAGATCAACAGGAAGAAACACAAAATTCTACCACTTCATGAGATCAACAGGAAGTTAAAAATGAATGCAAGCATGCACCTGGACATGAATGCTTAAGGGCCTGTTAGATGCTAGAATAACTAATGGTGTATCTCCTCGATGTTTGCTCTGAGCACAAATTGTTAGTTAGGCATGAAACGAATCCAAGAGTAGAAAGGATAAAGTAATCCTCTGGATATGACTAATCATCTCGTATGTGGATGAGCTATTCTGAAAAAACATTGGCAATCTTTCGAGTCATTAAAAGCCAGCAGTTTTACTTTTATGTTTTAGTCGCCAAAGAAACAACCCCCCCATGCAACTAATATTATGACTGTATGGTCTGACTGACATCCAAACTGGCCCACCATGTTGGGTTTTGTTAGTAATCAATTACGCAACCACCTAAAAAGCTCTTAGCACAAGAAAAGGACTTCTAAACCCTGATATTAGGAAAGCGTGTTCAAGAATTTCACCTGCCCCAACCCACCACCAACACTGCCTCCCGTCAACAGCATGGTGAGGAGTGTAGAGACAGCACCTCCGCTCATCGCATCATTGCCTGTGTTTCGGATGGCTGATCTCATGGCATTTAGTATGCTCCCATATGTCATTCCATGGCCCCCTTCAATAGCTTGGATAAAGCAGAAGGTCATCGCACCTGTTGAGGTGATCTTCGAAAGGGCCTGTTCGAAATCGAGAGCAAAACCTTAGTTGAAGGAAAGATCAAGCAGTGTTGGTGAAACGAAATTAGTTGAAGGATCGAAGCACAAAAGATCAAGCAGTGTCGATTTAATGATGAGATTAAGAAACAATTTCTGCTCTCAAGGGATCTTTGTTAACTACTAGAAATTTGTCCACTCCAATCGAAATTCATTATAAGAAGACATAAACAATATCGGCCTTCATTTCTTTCTGATTGAATGTTATTTCCATGACTTATCCTTTAAACACCAGACCAAGATTTGACTATGGATGCATACTTCTAAGAAAAGAACTGTATTGCTAAAATTGCAAAAACTAATATCACTCCATTCCGCATAACAAGCACCATTTGTCCTGGCAATGCATGGTCCTCGGCATGCAGAATCAACATGATCTTATCCAGGTACAAGAGATGGCACAACGGAAGAAGCCTCACCATGGCACTAAGCTACGCTCTTAATTGGAGTAATTGAATATTAAGGAAACAGAGATTACCGAGGTATCAGCAGAGGTTTGGTCGTCATCACAGCCGCTAAATGAAATGGCTTCCCCACCACTCGTACCTTTCCAGACACCTGACCGCGGGCGGTGATCCTCCCAGGCGTACTGCCCGCTCCTGGAACAGTAAATATCCATTCATCAGCTACCATTTTAAATTTCGAACATATGTTTACAACTAGCGGCTTGGATTCGTCAAACATTTGGTATCATTGATGAACGCCCAGAAGTAAGCAACGAAACAAACATAAGCGGCATCGCTCCACTTTAAGATGGTAATAACCGACTAATATGAAGAAATGGCGACGAATGTCCGCATATTCTCTAATACATACATATACAACTGCACAGTATTGTCGTACTTTTATATTTCACTACCATGAAGGAGGTGGAAAATGGAATTTATTTTGGTCACACAATTTACCTATTCATTCTGCAGAGGAAGGGCAAATCGAGCACGGTGCCGCTGTGGCAAGCATCAATAATTGCATGAAGCCTAGCCCCACGAGGAAGCGGACGGACGATGGTGGCGTTGATCTCATCGTCTACGATCATTCCTTGCGTTTCAAAATCAAGCGGACAAAGTGTTTCATCGTATCCGTCCACTTCATCGGAATTGTAGCACCTTTGCTGCGAGCCATGGCCCGAGTAGTGAAACACCAACGAGTCTCCGGGCTGGCAACCTTGAACCAGCCAATAGAGGGCCATTCGGATATTCTGCTTGGTCGGAATCTTGAATGGATCAGTTTCTTCCTCTGCGTGATCAATCATATAATTACTCGTAAAATTGATTCGACAATTAAAAAAGACAGGATTATGGAATACGAGGAACACGATCAAGGGTGGGTCGACTAATCAAAAACCCTAAATATCCGAAAGAAACAAGAAACAGAAATTTTAAAAAGAAGGACGTCGATTCTGGGCGCGGCGCTCAAATCGTGAAACCCTACCGATCGAGAGGACTTAAACACTACCGATCAAACCCTAAACAAAAAATCCTCGACGTAGAATTCCGAAAAGAAAGAAAGAAGAAGAAGAAGAAGAAGAAGAAGAAGAAGAAGAGAAAAAAAAGGGGAAAAAAGGGGGATCGATGAACAGGGTTACCGTAAGCGAAACAGACCGGTGAGCATGATGATGGAGGAGTCGGGGAAGCGGAAGCGGTTGATGAGGAGGTAGCGCATGCACTTGGCGTCGTTGATGCAGCCCTTGAGCTCGTGGCGCGAGTAGCGGTACGAGATCCCGCAGATCACCGCCCGCTTGCGCCCGTGCGGGGACGGCGGCGGCGGAGGGCCCCACGGCGACCCCTGCGGCGGCGGCGGGAGCGGCGGAGCGGCGGAGTGCTGCGGCGGCGGGGGGGCGCCGCGGGGGTCGGCGACGTGGGTGACGGCGTGGCAGAGGGCGCAGCGGATGGAGTGGGCGCCCGGGGGGAGCTGCAGCGGGGTGCGGCACCCGGAGCAGTTCACCAGCATCAGCATCGCGGACCAACGGATCCGGCCGGCGCACGATAGCTGCGGTGTTTTTCGTACGACGGCGCACGATAGCACGGGTAGGAGCGGGGGGACGCTAGAGAGAGAGAGAGAGGAGCGGGTGGTGTTTGGTGCAAAAAATTGTGATTGGGTGCGTAGATGTACGTCAAGGTATCGTGATAGCAATAAATGTAACAGCCAGCGAAATACGGGTGAGCAAGGAAGAAAGGTCGCGTTTTATAATTTATAGGCCGCGGGGGCGAATCAGTGGGACCCACAAATAAAGAAGAGAAGGAAGGTCGCTGATTGGCTGATTGCTGATCCTGATGGGCACGAAAGCTGTACCGACCGACTCCTTCCGTCGAGGGGTTCTAACAGAGAGCAACTGGACCGTGTAAGCCAGCCCTCCTCCCAATGGGTATTCTATTCTAGAAAGAAACTTTTCTAGCTGGCTGGATTTTTTTTTTCTCCTAAAAACAAAATTTGTTTTCAGTCTTTTTAATTTTATTATTAGTTTAAATTCTAAATTTGAGAAAATACTATTTTTCATAAAATACTTTTTTTGAAAAGTAATTTTCCATGCATTCGTACATTATATAAATTGATTAGATTATCTTTTCATTAGTGGCTCTCCATACAACGCGCCACATACAATAATATCCTTCAGTATAGGCTTTGCTTTTTCTCAAACTTCCATGTAATAATAGATAGATAGATAGGAACGCTACCATTAAAGCCCCCTCTTAGGATTTCTATTTTTAGAAAGTTTAAAGAGAAAACAAGAAAAAGGAAAAGGAAAAAAAGAGTTCCTGATGATTACTAAGCATAACATGAAAGCATATCCACAAGCCAAACGCAGAGCCGCGTTGATCATGACTGTCATCTCATTTCAGAAAACTACGATATCTGAATGGAAATATCGGACTAGCACGAGGTCTCAACTCGCAATTATCACCAGTACTAGGGGAGGGGAGGGGAAAAAAAGTCCTATACATACAAGCTGCAAAGAGGCGGTTGAATCCTAGCCGCTCATCTATTTGCATACTACAATGAAACAAAGCGAAGAGAAACCTGGCGGCCTCAATCAGCTATATCTTTGATGACTGAATGTTTGCTCGAAGCAGTTCCCTTGCTCTCCGAGGTCTATAAAAGAGAGAAAAGATGATGAGAACAACAAAAGACGGGGATTCCACGAAGCTGCGCCGAGGTGCGTGCTCCTCGCCCCTGTATCTTTGTTACCTTTGCTCAGAGAAGGCACCAGTCTGCTTTCTCTAAAGTGAGTGTATTTGTATATCCAGAGTAAAGGCCTCTCAGACAACTGGGATTGGAGGAATCTCACTGCTACTATTTGGGATTCTCTTCTGAACAGCTTTGACTGCAGCTACTCGAGCTGCATTGGCCGCCTTGTTGGCTGCTGCGACAGCTTTGTTCGCCCGGTCGTCCACCCTGGGCACATTGTAAGCCCTCTCTGCGGCCCTTCGTGCTTCCTGAACATAAAGGAGTGTTAGCCCTTGGGGGATATCAAGTAAATTGTACCAGGGGCCCAAAACCTTTTTAGAATGTTTCAATCTGGTCCCCAAACTTTCGATTGTTACAATTGGACAATCTAATCCTTCCCACTAAGCTTCTTAGTTAAATTGGATAGAGATATTCGAGCAATCATGACCATATCAGAACTCCCAAAGTTGCCTTTTGTGTCAGTTACATGATGGTTTACATGGATATTATTGTCCAATTCAACATAAAGAATCTAAAAAGAAGGGTAATATTGCAACGAACGTGAAGGACAGGGAGCCAACTGTAACAGTTGAAAGGCTAGCAATTAAGGGAGAAGGTGTTTTGCTTTAGGGTCTACAAGTAAAGAAAGAAAGTTGAGCACCTGAACAGCATTAAGTACTTTAGAGTGGTTAATAGCAATTGGTGATCCAGGAACAGCATTCTGGGTGCTTAAAGTATCGAGGGCGCCGTTTTGCCAATGACCTGATTGAGTCTCTCCGTTTCTGAATGTGTACATCCCAAGGCCTTGTCTCTTGCCCTCATGCCATGATCCCTCGTAGCGGTGCCCGCTTGCAAAGTGATAAATCCCGAAACCATGCATCTTGTCTGCAAAGTATTCTCCAGCATAGGTGTCGCCATTCCTTCAGAACACAATGGGAAAATTAAAAACAGTACCAACAAAACTAACTAATCAGTTCTCGTCATTCAACTGTAGACGCAGCAAACGGGGTACGGAAACTTTCCTGAGAGGACCTCCACAAGTGAATTCCATAAAATGCCCTCAAATTATATGTAAATTTTGATTTTTCTTCACTATAGTTTGATTTGTATAGTAAATAGCTAGAATTTTATCATGTTCTACAGTCAAGTCCTGCAGCAAACATCCACTAAAGACAGTGATTGACAATTAAAACAAAAGTTAAAATGGCACGCTGGCTAGCTAATATTGGAACGGCATGCCATGATAATGCTTGATGATAGAAAGATGTCAAGTTGCATCCTAATAAGCAAACTTCAAGATTATGGCCTAATTTCAACAGCAAATCAGCATTTTTTTTCACTTTACTTTTAAAATTGTTCAGCATAAGGAAATATTGGGATAACATGGCATCATAATTTGCCCATGTAGGATGGTTTCGTAATAAACAATTTTTAAAATAACAAAAGGGCATAGAAGTAACGAACAATTTCATGTAGCACAGCAACCATAAGAGCAGGTACCGGCAGTTTCGGCATTAACAGGTACAACAATAATCAAATCTGTTACCGTCCGAACATAAAAGCAACAACGAGAATGGAATGTTAATGGCATAAAAACACAAGGATTCACAAAGATACAAATAGCAAGGCCACTGAAGAATTTGGTTCACCTAATTCAGAAAAGGAAGGAATACGAAGAACAAATAAGAGAATTCAACAGAGCCCAGTGAGTAGTAATCTATACCTGAAATGGTAGAGCCCGAGGCCGTGCTTGACCCCCCGCTTGAACTCCCCGAGGTATCGGCTGCCGTCCTCGCAGGTGTGCACCCCGAACCCGTAGCTCTGCCCGTTGGACCACTCACCGGCGTACACATCGCCCGTGTAGAACCGATACACGCCGTAGCCATGGCGGAGCCCCTGCCGATACTGGCCCCTGTATCGGCTCCCTTTAGCCCAAGTCTCCACCCCGAACCCATCGTACTTGTCCTCCACCCAATCCCCCTCATACCTCCCGCTCATGTAGTAGCAGTAGACGCCGCTTCCCGAGCACCTGCCGCGGTGGAACTCGCCCTCGTAGACGTCGCCGTTGCTGTAGACCTGGACCCAGGAGCCGGAAGCGGGACGGCGATCGAGCTTGGGCTTGTCGCCGATGGACCAGAGGACGCGGGCGGGCGCGGGGCGGCGGCGGCGGCCGGGGATGGAGTAGCGGGGGAGGAGGGCGGAGGAGCGGGAGAGGAGGAGGCGGAGGGAGGTGCAGGGGAGGGGCTTCAAGGAGAGGTAGAGCAGGACGAGGAGGAGCACGGAGGAGAAGGCGGCGGCGGAGAGGAAGTCGAGGAGGAAGGAGCGGGCGGAGGAGGACGAGGACGAGGACGACGACGACGACGAGGGGTTGAGGAGGAGGTAGAGGAAGGGAAAGGAGAGGAGGAGGAAGAGGCGGAGGCGGAGGTGGAGGCGGCGGAGGAAGCGGCGGAGGGCGAGGCGGGTGGCGGGGCCGGAAGCGATGCGGCGGCGATCGCGGCGGCGGCGGCGCGCGGAGGGGAGGCGCGGCGGCGTAGGTGGTGGTGGCGGCTGCGGCGGCGGCGGCGGTCATGAGAGGGCGCTTGTGCGGGGTGGAGAGAGGAGCATGGTGATGGGGATGGGGATTAGCGTTAGGGTTAGGGTTAGGGTTGGGGAAATGATGGAAGGGGAAGAAGGGAGGCGAAGGAGCGGAGGGGGCGGGATCGGAAGAGAGAGCGAAGGTGCTATCTTTTCCGATGAGAGAGTCGGAGCGCTTCTGATGCATCTAAATCAAGAATTTCGCGCTGCTTCTGCGCCTGCTTCATCAACCGAAGCGAGAGAGGGGGCCTCCACTGGGCTTATCTCTTTCTCCCCACATTCAAATCCTAGAAAACTCTCTCTCTCTCTCTCTCTCTCTCTCGCTCTCTATAAACCTATGATTTTTTATTATTTTTCCTTTTTTTAATTAAAATCGTTTTCTTTGGGCCCACGAATGACTAGGCTTGTTCGCTTATTTATTGGTTAAAAAATGTATGGATAGTCCCTGTAGCTGTACCCATTTGCGTCAGATCTTAGAACTTCTTATCGAAATTCCTCAAAATTACAAATCCATTCCTAACCCAAGAAATATTTTTTTTTGAAATAATCATTAAGTTCTTGTGGAAAATGATTTTCTCCTTTATTAATGTATTTGAAACAAGGGGAAGAATATCTTTTTATAGGACAGAGTATGAGATGTTGGTTTGCGACTCTCGAAAATGATCCATAATTCGACAACCTGTGAGTTTTTTGTTCTAAGATCTAACTTTTTAACACTTTTTTTCTCTCAGTTTAATTAAAATAAGCAGCATCAGACTTTTATTAGGGACTACTTTGTAATCAGACTAATTCTTTTATTAGGATAGTTGGATGAGAGAAAGAAATGTCAACAAAGCTCTTTTTTTTTTTTTTCTTTTTTTTTTTGATAAAAGGAGAGAGGTCTTGCTGGTTTTGTGGGAGTTGGAAGAGGGAACTGGTCATGGGTTTATTTTAGGAGAGTGATTGAGAACCCTTCGATTACTAGTTTATTCCATTTTATTATTTACTATTCTTTGAAATCTGCATCTTTATTTACAAATTATGAAGATGCTTACGAAGACTAAGCCAACAATTAAGACAAATTTTTCACTGGGTAGGAAGCCGTAACAATTTCTATATTTGCAAATATTTCACTCCGAAGTATGAAAAAATGTGTTTCCTAATGATGTCAATGACCATCTACGACTCTAGAAAATATTTTACTTTGCCTCTTTTCTTAGCAATCCGCCAATCCCAAACCACTTTCATCAACATGACCAAAAATAATTAGGATAAGATATAAGAGAATAAGTACTAAGGGGATTCCTCATTAATCGACTGTTTATGTTCGAGTGGTAACGCCGTATCTGTTGGCTATCGAAATTGAATGAATCTAGTGGCACATTTTCTACTGGCTTGTTTCTTTCTTAATTAAATTGGCATCGCCCATTTGCTTTTATATTAACAATAAAAAATAGTAATAATAATAGAGAGTGCATAGCTGTTTAGCCAAGCATAGAAGGCATAATTTCAAGAAGGATGAGAATCCCACATCATCAGCCAAAAGCAGGGTGAGACATCCGCGTCATCAGCTAGAATCGACAGTCGACAAAACGAGGAAAAAACTGAAAAAGAAAACTAAGCTCGATCCGCAAAGGCAACGAACATTGAAAACTGGGCACGAAAACATGTCAGAAGAAATGTTCCATGGATATTATCTTGATGAATGAGCACCATAACAATCGTATTCATCCATAACAATATTACCCATTCATCAAGACAATACACGTGGAATATCTCGCCACCTAAGATCACAATTATTATACATAAACTGGTGAGTCGTCCGTGAGTTTTTGCCGGCAGCATAACAGCATCTTAATTGAGAACGAAGATCGCAAGGTTGAGGAGCCCATGAAATCTTCGATAAAATGAATATAACAAAAAAAAGGGGGGGGGGAGGGGGGAAATAGCTACTAGTACAAGTTAATAAATAGCAACGATAAGTTACACTTACTCATCGGGTACAACAAGATCAAGTGAAACAGCAGCTTCGTCATAAGAAGTTAAGCCCATTACAAACATTTCACCAAGTTAAAGGATGATGAGAAGGGAGCAATAATCTTCTCGCGTCTTTGCTACACCTCGCAAGCTACGGTCTTCCTTCTCATGGCTTATGGATTTTGAAGCCGAATACTCTGGGAATATACCGCTGTGAAGGCTTCTGTGGTTTGAGGTGCCCGTACGTCATCAGGAACAGGTGTGGAAATGTTGTTCCAAAATAAGCTCCGTCGACATCTATGGTGAGTCAAGAGAATGAACTAGGAGATATTACGACAGAATGAAAGGCAGGTACCATGTAGCGCTACAATCCAAAGAAGGCAGAGAGTGTGCTCTTTAACTACAAATAAACAGATTATGGGGAGCTTTAACAACTATGCCATGGTTAAATATGACATAATTGAATGAACTCTTTAGTTCCAAAAGGAAATGATCTGACTTCAAGCTTCTGCTTTTGCTCCCTCTATAGCAAGGTGTAAAAGAGACTTTTACTGAAAAAAGCTATTAGTGCTTCTTCAAACAGCCGTATGGTCAAATAGCACTTTCCTAGACGCTTCAAAGGGGCCATCCAGAAAACATGAATATTTTCCTGAGAGAGTAGGGTGAAAAGAAGGTATATATGCATATGCTAGTCGTAGTTGGAAGCCGAGGAAATAGATAGCAGCCAATTTCACATTTAATTTGGTGGCTTGAGGAAAGAGAATGATAAAATGTTCACCAGAATGAGACTAAATGCATACAAAATATGAATGAATTAGCATCAAAGTACTAGCAAGAACTCAATCAAGAATGAAAGGATACTGCCTTGGTACTTGGATCTTGGATAATATATGTCTTCACATTTGGGACAGTATATTTTTACAGTACTTGATCGAGGAATATCTGACTGCCCAACTGGGAGACATGGTTGGCCGCAGCAGTAAACTCGAGGGCATCGCCCAAAATCATAGTTCTTAAACTTATCAAGCTGCGAAAGAAAAAAAAAATTTAGATAGTTGTAACCAACCAAATCTGATAGACCATGAAAATGCAACCATGAGACTCTTAGGATTAATAGTGTAGTACCATTGCAGCCATCCCTTTACTAGTTAAAATGTAGCGAACATGAATCAAACCATATAGCATCTCTGCAGCTGACTCCACCAACTCATTTTGCTCTTCTGTAAACATATCACCTGCACGTTCACATAACCAAGTGCCATCAATATAAATTGGTCCACTACCCATCTCGCCAGGCTTTTGCCTTTTGGTACCACTTTTCCGCTCCGAGAAGCATTGGAGCTTTTTGCTGTGGCGGGAAGCTGAAGTTCAGCTTCTGCCCCCAGTGCAAAAGGTCTAATTTGAAGCCTCTGTTTCCACCAGGACGCTGTTAGGGAATTGTACCCAAAAAAGCTGCCGTGCCCCGGTGAATGGCTATACTTAAACAGCACTTGTGTTCATAGGAGATCCAGCTGATCAAACAGGCCCTTAGACCAGTTGGTGAACTAGATTTTAACAGCAAAAATGAAGAAAACCAAAACAAGATCACGAAAAAAAAAAAGCAAAAAAGAAAATAAGGGAAAGCAAAACATGATGCATAAATGCTCACGAGATGAAAGGCATGGAATTACATCAAGGTTCAGAGAAGAAATAAAAAGCCGAACGGAAAAACGTAGCATATTTCAAAGTATATTGCACATGCTATTTTACATTAGTAGAAATATATACCTATATTAGTACTTAACCGTGTACTGAAAATAAGAACCATAAATGAAGTTGGCAAACTTACTTAACAAGACTTCAAGGCTTTACCAACCGTACCTAGCGCAGTTGGCTAAGAGCTTGATGGTTGGTACTTAAGGTCTCAAGTTCGAAACCTAGTTGCTTTATATTTCTAATTGAGTTGATTTCTAAAAAATGAACGAAGTGGTAGCTTGATACCTTTCTCTCTCTCAAAAAAAAAAAGAGATTTCAAGGTTTTCAAAATTCCAAGGGACCGCCACTAACATCAATACAGGACACCAACAATATAAAAACTAGTAGAACAAAAGTTATGGTTCAAACTATTGACCTATGTAAGCAACTGACCTTATAAGCATTACGTGGCAAAGGCATGCATCTAGAAACCAATATGGCCTTGTGGCAGTAGATTGACCATCAAAATTACTTGCATACTAGGCATGAAAGGAAGATTCAAGAGAGAAAAGAGAGACTGAGTGTAGACTTGGAGGAAAAAACTACGACACTTTTATGGGAAAATAATGTGTCTATATATGTGATTGGTTTTGACAAAATAAAAGAACACAAAATACACATAAAACCAAGGCTCAGATGGGTAGAGTCATCAAAACTACAACTAGTATGAATAAGCAAATTAATTCTTGATCATGAAAGTTTCGTAGCATCAGCAACGAAGAAAATTTTGAAGACAAATAAATGGATCTGATGCAAAAAATCATCAAGAAGTAAACAACTTTGATTGGCTTTAATATGTGATGTCTACATAAGAGGCTTAGTTATACATTAAAGATGCTTAGAAGTTGTTTGCAACTCTTAAAAAGAGACCCAATATAGTCAACGGCCTTACCAAACAAAAAAAATAGCATAAATGTGCAGCCATTCGAAGAAAAAAAAGAGAGTTCTCAATTAAGCCATGCAAGCCAAGGCAATTAAACCTTCACAGAGAAAGAATGTGAATGATTGATTTCAAAATAAAAATCCATGATGTCTCCAAAAAGCATTTTAAAAAGAAAATGCAATTAGAATATGATATTTTGGATATGCAACAATATCACAAAATGAATGCAAACATATATATATTCAACAACACATAGACTCAAGAACTACTTATTGAAAACTAGTTATACGAATCAAAATTATCAATGTCTTTTGCTTCATATTTTCATATGGCTAATAAGCTAGCATCTTCTTAAATAATAAAATCAAGCTTACCATGAGAAGATTCAACATCCAAGATAAGATCAAGAGCATAATCATAATAAGGAACTTGACTGCTTAGCCCACAAAGGTTGAAATCATCTTGTATGTACTCATCATCAACTTCACAGAAGAATTCATTCCCTCTTAAGTTACAGAACCATGATATCCACGATGTGTCTTCTCCATCATCATAAGCACTAAGATCTGATTCTTCACTGTCAGATTCAGATTCATCTGTTTAAAACATTGAGAGGCAAGGTTACACTACTGTAGATCCAGGATAAATTATTCAGAGCTAGGCTAGAATACTCCTAGAAGTAAACGTGGTCATTTACTTACATGTTGTTTTCGACAGTAGGGCATCGATCAATTCAGTTGAACAAGATCTAGACTATTTGAACTTCTTAGAAACCAAATTTCACAATATTACGATATAATTTGCCTGGTGATCATGTGGGTTCAAATTCATCTTATAATAGCCATTAAAATCTGTCAATTTTTAAGCCACTTGAATGCTATGTAGATTACGAAATTTAATACCTAGAGGGTTCAAATACCCTAGATCATGTTTAACAGTGCTAAACGTCAATTCAAATGCCCCAATTTCGGCAACAGCTTGGAAGTAAACGACCCTATTTACTTCTAGAAGTATTCTAGCCTAGCTCTATTTTTCAATCAAATGATAAGAAGAAGTAAACACACAAATTACTGAATAAGCACCTGAAAAAACTGTTATAAATGACACCAACAAGTATTTAGAAAAGAAAATTTGCCTGTAAATCATGCATAGTATCAACATGTGCATCTATAAGTGCATACATAACGAATAGCAACCAGGCTGATCTAGAGCTAGCAACCGTATAAATCTAAAGAATGGATAAAGTTTACCAACAATATTAACTATTCAATACCTTCACCTGCCATGGAACTAACCGCCTAGATTATTAAATTGTAGCACTACTTGTTACCCAAGGTAGGGTTTCTACTTGGGTGTATAACAATTCAACGATGGCATGTCATAGCAGAATTAGCTGTCTCATTCATATTAGGTCTCATATTGAGCATCTGAAAGTTTTCTAAACATTTAAAACATAAATTGTGCAACAAACAATCATGTGCAAAAACAATCATCGCACCAAATCTGCATCTCCAATCACCAATTCTTGGACAAAAAAGAGATCCCACGTCAGAGAATCGTCCAATACCTTCTCACAATCATCTAAATCACGAGGGAAATATCAAAGAAACAGAGAAAGAGCAAGCGGTCAATCGAAACCCTAACCTTCGGAGCACTTGTCCTTGGAGAGGGAGGAGGAGCGCGGGTCCCGGGGGTCCGGGTGCTTCCCCGCCGACGACGAGGGCACGACGAACCGATCCTTCTCCTTCCCATTCAACCCACGGGAAGCGGAAGAAGACGAGGGCTTCTCGAAGTTCTTGTCCATGGCGTCGTTGATCCTCTTCCGATCCAACGATCCGATCTCCGCCTTCGCCCCAGCGACTCCTCGATCTTTATACATCTCCCCCTCCTCTTCGATCTCCCTCACCAAGCCATGAAAGGAGCCCAAATTTCTCGGTTTCGAACACGGAAGATCGATTTGAGGACTACGAGAGAAGAGCACAGAGGGGGAGAAACTAGGTTTAGTCCCCTGAATCGTAGAAATTAGGTTTAGGGTTAGGGTTTCGTGGGGAAGAAGATCGGGGAGATGGGAGGAACCCTCCGCGCTAGGGTTGGGGGGTTCTCGGTGAATCCGAAGAGCAGGAGAGAGGAAAGAAAGGGGAGGTGGAGAAGAGGAACGAGGAGCTATTTGTAATTACGAGAAACGTTGAGGTTCAATTCAAAGATATGGCCTCAAATTCGATCAGATCTTTTTTTTTTATCAGGTAGTTCGGGTCGGGTGGGTTTCTTGGGTTGGTTCACCGTTAATCTGTTACCCGTGTCCGGATGGTCTGTTATTGGGCCCCACTCCGCCTGTAATGATAAATGGGCCGGACCATGTGACCCCTTGGTTGATTGTGGATTCGTTAATGGATCTAAAAGTACATGTTCTCTTCTTCTTCTTCTTCTTCTTTTCTGAGACTCTGAAAATCCGTAAAGGTTCCGAATTCAAACTCATGATTAATAGTACTGCAATGAGAGTACCGAACAACTGCTCTAGCAACTGATGGATCCTTGGAAACATGTTGCCAAAATATTTGTGCTTTAATGCGTAGGCCCATTTGAGAGTGTTTGTGCGCGAGTGTGTTTTTCTCAAATCACCATGTTCTTTTTTATTAAGATTTAAGCGCCATATTTACTATCTTTCCTAAGTTTAGTTTTGAAGGTTTTATATTATTTCTTATCTTCTCTCTCTATATATAATAATGACAATGGTTAACTTTTTTTCCTCCCAAAAGTATATAATAATAATAACGACAAGTTATTTTAGAGCGCTCCGACGAGACCAGCCTTGGTACAAAAGGTCTCTTCGAACTTATTTATTCTGCTGAAATTGTTCACGTTATAACATATCTATCCCTCTTTAATTATTTTTTCTAGAGAGAGAAAAGTAACATGCTATCTATTTATTTTTTAAAAATAAAATTTTTAAAAAAATATTAAATAATTATGATTCGAATTTAGAATCTCAGACGCCAACTAAGTTAGCCATGGTTGATTGTACTCCTTCAACTTTTGAAATGTAATGTACAAAGTCTTTCATAAAAAAAAAAAAACCAGTAATACTGAAATCAGATCATACTTTGGAAGAATAATTTGTGATTTACAATGACGCTTAAGTATTCTCAATTTATTTGCCAGTCCTTAATAATGGGAACGGTCACATTACATAGTATGGTAATTCGAGTGGGAAAAACAACTTTTTATTCCGCATGGGAAAAATCCTCGGGAGGAGCTCATCTCCAGAATAAGGCAACTTTGTACATCACACATTCACACCCTCGCTTCAGATTCAAGGCACCGTAACGTTACCACACATGAGAGAACAATTTATATTATACCGACTATCCTTAGAGCAAGTGACAAAGGGCTTGGTCGTTGGTATCCGAGATCCAAATTTGAATCCTGGTTGATTCACATTTCCAGCTAAATTTATTTCTAAATGAAATAAACAAAGCGGGTAGCGTGCTATCTATTTCTCAAAAAAAAAAAAAAAAACAATTTATCTATAAACCTATATGAAGCCACAATATTTTTTACCACGTGGCATGTTATCTTTTATTCTCATAACCCAACTTTAAATCAAACCACTTTCTCATCTTCTCAACACCCAACCTTTCACCTTCTCACTCCTCTAATTACATTTACATGCAACTTTAAATCAAACTTTAAATCAAATCGCCTTCTCCTCTTCTCACCGCCCAACCCTTCACATCCCCACTCATCTAATTACATGTAAGGTGCAATATTTAATTATATGCATCATATTAATATTCCATCAATGAGTGAGCTTTATAACTTTAATTCACTCCCCTCCTCCATTAATCTCTCACCCTATCTCTTTTGTAACTCTTTTCCATTAATCTCCCACCCGTCTCTTTTGTAATTTTTTTTTATGCATCATAAAAAAATATATTATCTTCTAATCTCCCACTCCACACTCATCTCCCTCTTTCTCTCATTATCTTAACGAAGATAATGAAGAAGAAGAAAAAAAGGAGCCTCTAAAGAACATTGTCTCCTTCGAGAAGTATCATTCCGCGAAGCCAAGCCACGGCCCATATAAGTGTCTGCTGAGCCGGTCCTTGCGGGGCCCCTACTCACCATGTGAACTTAGTCATGCAAATTGGATGTATTTAATATGGTATAACTTTCTATATATCAATAAACTGTAAATATAAGTTTTATTACAATTTTTAAATTTTGCTTTTATTATCTACCCGCTGCATCGCGCGGGTCTCTACACTAGTATTACACTTTAAAAGTCGTGCAGTGTGCGAGGGTTAATTAGTTTTTACGCCACATGTCATGTTTTTATGCGTTTCTTCATTAGTTGATTAGTTAATAATGAATGAATGTATTTTCTAGAGCTTTCGATCGCTTTAATTCCTGGACTCTTACTTATATACGCCTTGTTCTGTTTTGTTAATAATCTAAAATAACTCAAGTACGTTTTCAACACTCTAATGAATCTGCTTTAAATTCTTTCTAAATTTAAAATGGATTTAAACAGTGATAAATTCACCTTCCATTCTTGTTTTCCATTTAATAGAAGAATTTCAATTAATTTAATGCCTTTCTAAATTACATAATCTATGTGTAGAAATATTACTTTTGAGAAAAGGTAGCATGCTACCTGCTTCATTCATTGAAAATATGAATTAGGCTACATGGGTGAGACAGCCAGGGCCTCGAAGGAGGGGCGCGAAACAAAAAAAAAAGAAAAGAAGCTATGGTAGCATGTCTAGCAGTTTATACACATAGCTCCCAGAATTTCAGCAGCTCCTTAAATCTGTACACCGCCACGAGGGGATCTAGTTGGATGTTTCGAAAGATCATATCTACGTGGAGAAATATTACTATGAATCATTTTTATTATCTGAGCCACCTCATCTATAGCAATAAGTTTCACTTATATTTGTTTCTCTCTCTCATTCTTTTTAAATTTCTCACACACTTTCGCCAAGAGTACTTGTTAGAGGATGAGAAAACGTGCTCCAATGGTGGTAACAAATCATCCTATCAGGTGGGATTTTTTTCCCCCTCTAATCGAATTAATTTACCATTTTAATTTATAAAAAGCATATCAGATTTATTGAATTCGGTCAAATTCAATCGGTTAATAGTGAAAAGGTTCAATTAAGGAAAACTATCTGTTATAACTCAACACATGTCGAAATAATTTTGGAACATTGTTTGAGAAAAACATAACCAAAGTTTTAATTTGTTTTTTGCATGTGAATTAATTTACGAACTTGGAAGTAGCTTTTAATGTAGTGATCAAAGTACAAAACTAGATTTTCCTTAAATGAACCAATTTTTGTAGCTGTGAAATTATATAATTTCCAATCCAAATCTAATAATATCGTTTGTATAAAAAAATCTCCTTAATTTGGTGATAATGTGGTCACATGCTCTCTCCTGAAGCGTCTCAAACATTTATTACGCATCAAACAGTTACGATAATATTAGAGAGCTAATTACAACCATGATCACATGCTCCCCCGTGACCTTCGTATTACGCTTAATACAACTTTGTATCAATTAGTTGCTCAAAAGAGGAAAAAGAGAGAGAGAATACATTTAAATGTCAATTAAGAGAATAGAGAGTTACGGCATTGTATATATATATTTTTAATTCTCGTCTATTAATTTGATGCATCGATCTACACGATGCGAATGTGATAACAGGGGCATCTCGCATGGGAGAGGGTGAATTAAGGAAACGTATCCCCGTATACTCCGGCAATTTGACATCGTGTTGCTTAAGATTTGAGGTACCAAAACTTTATTCATGAACATAGAAGTTCGTGAGAGTCAAATACGGAAAAAAAAAAAAAAACACTTCAACTCTCTCTCTCTCTCTAAAAAAACCTATTTTTATAAACGAAATTAATAAGAAATAAAAAGATTCGTAGATAATTCCTTTTTTTTTTAGAGATAGATAGCACGCTACCCGCTTCGTTTATTTCATTAAGAAATAAATTTAGCTAAAAATATGAATCAACTAGAATTCGAACTTGAGACTTCGGGTACCAACCACCAAGCCCTTCGCCACTTGCTCTAGGGACAGTCAGTACTTGTAGATAACTCTTAGTAATAGAAAGTGTAATGCATATACGATATATATCTATATTCTATAGGTGTACATTTAGAATTGATTTGCGAATAAAACAAGAGAAATAAGGGGACTATTATATATCAAAGGAAGGTACTTAGGTACTAGCATAAGCACACTCTCTCTCTCTATGTATCTTTCTAGCGTAGAAATTATTGCGCAAAGCAAGTTTAACACCTTTTTTGTTGTTAAATTTAACTCCCGCGCCAATAAGAATAAAGCAAGAGAAAGAAGGGGACTATTACATATCAAAGGAGTCCACTAAACTTGCATTACAATGTGTTACTTCTAGCGAAGACTCTCATTTTCTCTCTCTCTCTCTCTCTCTCTCTCTCTCCCTCTCAAGTGAAAAAAAATGTTTGCACCAAGCATGCACATAACAAAGAAGGGGACTAACTTGCATGACTTGGCTACGTACTTGCTAGCGTATTGAAATTAGTTGTTCACACAAAACACAACTATCCATAGTCCCACACCTTGCTCGAGAGAGAGAGACCAAATCTTTATATAGGATCAATTATATATATGTTGGCTAATATTGTTCATCTTCCTCCCTTGAAGGTTTATCAACACCTTAAATCCGAAAATGGCCTCCTCGACGAGTTTCACTGGGATGGAACGCGCCTCCCACCGCTTTGTCGGCCTTGTTATCATCTCTCTTCTGATCTTCGCTGGCACATATACTTGCTTGTGGCCTGCGAAGGAGGACTCAGTGCTCTTCTCCTGGTTCCAGCGCGTACCGATCACGGTATGTCTCACTTTACCGTAGATCTTTCCTTTGTGAATTGAAGTTGTATATGCATGTGTTTAATGGAGATTGTAACTTGGTGGATATTAATATTGATTTTCTTTTCCTTAATGTGCAGATTAATTTGGAGATTTCTAATATCTCTATATTTATCTATACTTTAATAGTTATTTAGAAAATTGAGTCACCAATATTTGCATGTTTGAATTCTTTTCTAGTTTTCTTCCTGTTATGCATCTACATTTGAATTCTCCCATGGCATAGTTTCTCCGCATGACTTCACCTAACCAGTAAAGTATGAGCTTCTTTGGTCTTGTTGTTATTTTTTACAACTTTTTTTAAAATGTTATTTCAACATAATTTGATATATTGATAAAAAGACTTCTCTCTAATTGCATTCCAACTAAGCAATGGATGACAAATTTTTTTAAAAAAATTGGCAAAAAAAAATCACTTCCATGTTTAATTTTATTATTTGTTGCCAAACAAACGAAGTGATGAATGACAGTTTTTATAAAAAAAAAAATTAGAAGCAAAAAGAGTTGCTTTCAAGTTTATATTTTTTATTATCAAACAAACATCATGGATGTAAGAATTACAAACAGTCCACCATGCTCTCCTATATTATTTCATATTACATTTTTTTTAAAAAATTATTTTTAAAAATCAGGACAAAGATACGAACCCTTTCATACCATATATCCCAGTATATCTTACCAAGGTATGCACATGCGAACTCACACATTTATACTTTGTTTTTGTAATGTTTATATTTTTACCTAGATTGACCCTTTGAGCTCCTTTATACGACAAAAGTAGCTACTCATTTACTAAGCATGTATCGAGACTCATAAGTCAAACCAACATATTCATTCCCAAATAGTAGCCAAAATCATCATTTAAGAACATCAGACCAACTGTTACTGGGTCACAAAATTTGGGGAGATCCCTAATGATATATAAATAAAATATTGTAATAAGTTAAAATAAAAAAAAAAAGGAAAAAGGTAAGGAGGAGAAAAAAGAGTACCTGGGTAGCAAAAACTTTCTCAATGTCACCGAAATTTTAATTACTTGGAAAATCCTAACGAACTTAAGGAACTTGTTTATCTCAGTACCATTTTCTCTCTTTTCTCAAATTACTGTGCTCATGCATTTTGGTTCTTGTTTGTTGCCAGAGAAAAGCTGCACCAAAAGATGAGTTAGAAATAGCCCTTCGAAGATCTTCCATGAAAAACAGAACTCTGATCATCAGTGTACTGAACAAGGCGTATGCCGAGGAAAATGGATTGCTATATCTCTTCCTTAAGAGCTTAAGGGAAGGAGAGGACACAGAGTCCCTGATCAAACACCTTCTACTTGTTGCCGTAGACGAGACGGCCTTTAACCGCTGTAAACACTTAAATCTCCATTGTTTCCTGCTGAACACGACAAACACGAGCCTCTCGAGAGAGCAGCTCTTCATGTCTGAGGGTTTCCTCGCAATGATGTGGCAAAGAATCTGCCTTCTTGGAGATGTTCTCAAGCGTGGATACAGCTTTATTTTCACGGTGAGTTCGAGAATGTCTGGAGCTGGTGTAAAATCGCCTCTACGTCAAGCTTCTTGCATGCAATTTAGTTTCATGTATGCCCCTGCAAAATAATCTATCACATATGAGTATTCACATTTCCTTTGATAGTGTCTGTTTCTTACGACGCTAGTACTCGGTTTGTTCATGGAAAAGAGGTACTTCAAAGAGTATTTTTCGGGCACAAGGGCAACAAATGAAGTTTCTGTAGGGCATATATATAAAAAGTTTCAAAATTTTGCTGAGATAATATATGTGAACTGATCATTTTCAAGGGCATATAAGTGAGTATCTCTAAAAAGTGTTTCATGTTTAGCGCATTCCTTATAGCACTTGGCATATGATCACCAAAATGGATGAATGGAACAGTTTTGCCTGCTAAAGAACATTAGTTGGTTTTTCTTAACACCTGTTCTCTCCGGTACCAGGATATGGATGTATTGTGGCTGAGGAATCCATTCTCGGAACTGAACCGAGAAGAAGACATGCAAATGAGCATCGATATGTTCAATGGCAACCCATACGATGATTTCAATGGCATCAACACTGGATTCTTCTTCGTCGCCTCGAGTAACAAAACAATAGCTTTGTTTGATGAGTGGTATGCCTCGAGGAACAACTCGAAGGGTGTAAAAGAACAAGATGTACTGAACCACATGAAATCTAAAGGTGCATTTAGGCGGTTAGGTATGAAGGTGAGGTACCTGGACACGGCCTACTTCAGCGGGTTTTGCCAAGACAGCAGGGATTTCAAGAAGGTGACGACCGTCCACGCCAACTGTTGCCGCACCATGAAGGCCAAGATCTCTGATTTGAGCTCAGTCCTTCGAGTTTGGAAGAAATTTGTTAATGGAACGCTGAACGTGAATTGGCCGGCACACACGGCATGTCATAATTCGTGGAAGGTAAAAACTTACTCCTATTTTTAAAATCTCCAATCCTAGATATAAGAACCTTTCTCTAACTTGATACAGATACACATGTTATGCATGTATGTATAATATATGAACACATATTTCGCGGCTGTGTCATGCGGAGCACAGGATTAAAAGTGTAATACTGTGACAAGAAGAAGTTAATGGATTTCTTTTTTCTTTTGGTCCTGGACAGACAAAAGCTGCTACAGAGGATAAGCTAGAAAAAGCTCTAAAAGGTGCTTCCATGGGAAACAAGACTTTGATCATCACTGTACTGAATAAGGCCTACGCAGAGGAGAACGGCATGATAGATCTCTTCCTTAAGAGCTTAAGGGAAGGGGAGGAAACAAAATTCCTGATCAAATACCTTCTCTTTGTTGCTGTGGATCAGACGGCCTTTGACCGATGCAAGAAATTAGATCTCCATTGTTACCAGCTGAATAGCAAGGGCACAAACTTATCCACAGAGCAGCTCTTCATGACCAGCGGCTTCATCGAGATGATGTGGCAGAGAACTCGCTTTCTCGGAGATGTTCTCAGGCATGGATACAGCTTTGTTTTCACAGTAAGTTCAACAGCATTTATAGTTATGTTTGTGTCCGGAATGTAGTTCCCTTCGCTTTGTTTCTAGAACAGCTTCTTTACTCGAAAAAGCAGTTGGCAGATTCAACGAACAAAATGTTTCGAGATTTTGCAACGACAGCAAGTGAAATGTGCTTCTGGGCCTACAGGTAGAAGCTGCAATACGAACCGTGCGCTTCTAATTTATAGGAAGCCGTTAACGGAACTTGAATGAAAAAAGTTGTTAGTACTTCTTTAGACAGCACTTTGCAGATGCTGCAAGCCTGCAACCGGGCTAAACGAGCCCCTTGATAAATACGAGGGAACTAGTTCGCGTCTGATTTTAAGCAACCATACTTCGAACTTACAAAATACTTGCTATGATGCATTGAACAGTTATACTAAGGTCTTTTCTTCATAATTATTAGGATACAGATGTAATGTGGCTAAGAAACCCATTTCTAGAGCTAAACAAGAACACAGAAGACATGCAATTTAGTTGTGATGGGTTTAACGGCAACCCATTTGACGATTTCAACGGCATCAACACCGGATTCTTCTACGTAACCTCGAACAACAAAACAACAGCTTTATTCGATGAATGGTATGCATTGAGGAATAACTCAAAAGGCATGAAAGAACAAGATGTGCTGAACCACATGAAATCAGAAGGCGCATTCAGGCGGTTAGGAATGAAAGTGAGGTACCTGGACACTGAGTACTTCAGCGGGTTCTGTTCGGACAGCAGGGATTACAATAAAGTGACAACCGTCCACGCAAATTGTTGCCGTACTAAGAAAGCCAAGATCGCCGATCTCACTGCTGTTCTTGATTCCTGGAAGACGTTTGACGCTACATCGAATATCATCTGGCCTGCACACAAAGCATGCCATGATTCATGGGAGGTGAGAACTAAGGTCATATTTGATGCTTATAATACTATAAAGGCTGGATCACAAGAAACAGTAATTATAAATAGGGTAAAATCATGAAACAAACTAATTTTCTTATTTGCAATTTGATCCACTAAATTTTATTCAGTTTCAAAACCCACAAACTCAGTTCATATAGTAATTTGGCCCAAACAGTTTGCTATGGTACAAAAGATCAGCATCTATTTAATGTTATGGTGAGTTTTGCACCAAACCTAATTTTAGCACCAAATAGTTTACATTTGGCGTCAAGTCGAACTTACAAATATTTGAAGGACTACTGAGTTCATATTCTCCAAGTAAAACTTTGTGGGCCAAATTGCAACCGAAGAGAAGATCTGTAATCTTACTTGCACCAATTAAACTAGATGAAGTCAAATTGCAGTAAGTAAAAAGTTGATGGATTTTTGTTTCTTACCCTTCCAATAACTAAATTAGCAATGAGCTCACATGTTTTCATGATTTGTGCTAGACAACGCGCGCCCCAGAAGATAAGTTAGAGGTAGCTCTACAAAGTGCTTCTATGGAAAGCAAGACCTTGATCATAACTTTTCTAAACAAGGCATATGCAGAGGAAAATGGCTTGTTAGACCTCTTTCTCCAAAGCTTTAAAGAAGGGGATGATACCGAGCACTTGATCAAACATCTTCTCCTTGTCGCTGCAGATCAGACGGCTCTTGATCGCTGCAAGCTTCTAAAACTCAATTGCTACAAGCTCAACACAATGGGAAGAAACTACTCCAAAGAACAGCTCTACATGACCGAGGGTTTCATCGAGATGATGTGGCAAAGGGTTCTCTTACTTAGAAATGTTCTGCAGCATGGGTACAACTTCATTTTCACAGTGAGTTAAAAACACTGAAGCTAATATTCTATCATCCCTACAACTTCGAAAAGAGTTCCACGCGATAGCTTCTTAACATACTTTTTCTCTTCATCTATAGGATATGGATATTGTTTGGCTGAAAAACCCGTTCACGAAGTTAAACAATTATAAGGAAGATTTGCAAATAAGCTGCGATGGATTCAACGGCCGGCCATTTGACAGTAATAACTCCGTTAACACAGGTTTCTTCTTCGTTGCTTCGAATAACAAAACCATTGCATTATTCGACGAATGGTATGGATCGAGGAATAACTCGCAAGGCATGAAAGAGCAAGATGTGCTGAGACATATGATATCTCAGGGCGCATTCGGGAAGTTAGGTGTGAAGGTGAGGTTCTTGGACACAGCATACTTCAGCGGCTTCTGTTCCGACAGCACAGATGCTAAGAAGGTGACAACTGTACACGCAAATTGCTGTCGCAGCGTAAGTGCAAAGCTTACCGATCTGAAAGCCGTTCTAGAAACTTCGAGAGGCTTTAATGGCTCAACAGTCACATGGCCTGAACATAGAGCATGTAAAGAGTCGTGGAAGAGAGATATTACAATTTAGCTCCGATACGCAATATCTTGCTTCGCTTGTTTACTGTACATCGAAGAAGAGCAGAGGGGAAGCAGCATTACTCGGACATCCTAAATCAAGAATAGCGCGTATTAATATGCTAAGAGACTAAGTCACGAGTTCTGCGTAACGAGGATATGTATGAAATTTCTAAAGGTGAAATTTAGATATTGCATACTGGAGAAATTAAGAAAGATAAGGTGAGGTTAAGGTGATGCATCTTTTAACAAAAAAGGAAAATGAGGTGCTTATATCATTACATAGAGAAGGCTCATAACATTATATTATTCAAACACTAAAAGCTCCTTTTATCTTAACTTGGATTCGGCTGGACTTCCACAAATAGAAGGTTCAAATTAAAGCTTTTAGTTGTGGAACATAAAATCTTCTATTTCATCTCTCGCAGCAGCAAAAGTTTCAAACACTTTTTTGGTAAAAGCAACCAAAAGCTCTACAAACTTTTGCGTTTGTAGATCGATAGAGATAAAACTCGAATTTAAATACCCCGCCAGTAAAATGCAACAAAAAATTTTACAATTATGTTAAATATTTTATTAATTTTACTGCATTCTATTCTATTGAAATCTGAAATTTGTGACATGCAGATGGCAGAATATTAGAACTTACCTCTTATTGTGATTTAGTAAACACTTAAAATTAAAGCAAAAACATCCTCATTCACTTATGTCTTATTGAGATGAAAAGGAATGGGACACTCTATAAAGCTAAGCTACAAACCCTCTTCAATTTTAAACTGTACAGTTCCTTCCCTTGAAAAAATAGTTAACCGAATGTAAAGTATTAAAATAAGTCTATTTCACTGTTGCAGTTGAAAAATTCTATTATAATAAAAGATGTTTTTTTTTTTTTTTTAGAGATAGATAGCACGCTACCCGCTTCGTTTATTTCATTTAGAAATAAACTTAGCTGAAAATGTGAATCAACTAGGATTCGAACTTGTGTCTCAAGTACTAACCGCCAAGGCGTTTGCCACTTGCTTTAGTAACAGTTGGTTGTAATAAAAGATGTTAGTATTATAAAAACTCATAAACAATTCACTTATTTCTATATAAATTAAAAATAACTAAAAATTATAAAATAATGAAAGTCATTGAAGAGCAAAAGACCAAAGTCATGTGAAACAGTGAAAGTTTAAAATCGAATCATTTATAAGTACAAAAAAAAAGGAAGAAGAAGGATCTTATTATAATACGTAAATAGCGAAGGGGTTATCCGTGATTTTTTTTTCACTTTTTATTCGATTACCTTTTTGCCAAAAAAACAAAAGAAGTAAAAATAAACAGCACCTGGGGCCTGGGCATAGGAATCCATTTACCGACTCCGAGTTAGTTAACGTTCCTTCGTAAAATGACTAAAATACCCCTGATCTCCAAAGCATAAGAAGCGTTCAATGACCCCAATATCGTAATCACGACTCTGAGTGGCATTAACGTTATAAAGGATAACAGCGGGTCCTTTTTTTTCCTCGGCAGAGTCGAATACCTTATCGGGTAGATTCTCTTACAACGATCCGGGTCCTATAAATTGCGCTCTAGGGTTTCTGTGTCACCTGGCTCCATCGCTTCTAGGGTTTCGAGGCATCGCTTCTTTGCCCTCTCTATCTCTCTCTCTCTAGGGTTTTGATCTCTCTACGAGGTATGGGCGAACGATTCCCACTTACTTTTTCGTCGATTCTGTTGCTTGATTTCATGGTTTTGATCCGTTTCTAGGATTTTCTTGCTGATTGACGACGATCTACGATATGTGTAGAGAAAGCGGGATTTGATCGAGAGGATGCCGCCTAAATCGGCGAGAAAGGGGTCTGGATGGTCCGCGGGGCCGAGGAGGACGGGGTCGAGGGCGGCGAAGGCGAAGGCGCTGAGGGAGGCGGAGGCGGCGGAGGAACCCCCCAAGTTCGAGGAAGTGGCGGCGCCGGTCATCGAGGCGAAGGAAGAGGAGATAAAGGCGGAGGAGGTCGTCCAGGATGATAAGCCCTCGGTGACGGATTCGGCGGTCAATGGCTCCGTCGATGTAGAATGTATGGATTCTTGCCCTCTCGATCGTGCCTTTTTCATAATTCTTGAGGTTTATTGGATCTTTTGCAATTGGACCTTTCATTGGCGCTGATTATTATGCTGAAAATTCACCTCCTTCGGCATATTCTACACTTTCTTGCTACGTTTGGCCTTTTTCTTTGTTGCATTAGCATATAATTAGATTTCGTTTACCCACTTTTACTGTTTTAATCAGTTGCTTTGATTTCGTATTTTTGTTTCTTTTGAATTAATGCATTATACATCCCATGCAATCTTATGCTTTTACTCTTTTGGTCAAAAAGTATATATGCTTTCATCTGTTAATATTTATTCAGTCAGATGTTTTAGACTGCGAGGTTTCTTTATCTGGAAAAGTAGACCAAACAGCATGTTGTTGATGCTAAATCTGCATCGTGGTGATTACAAATGTTAATGTTTACTAGATCAAAGCATAGATGGGGTATGATACAAACAAGATACTGCAAAATGACCTATGTTGTAAATTGAAATGTATTAATATGTATGTAATGAAATAATTCTGATTATAAATAAACAATAATGTTCAATAGTGAAAAAAAAAAACTAAGATTTCTTTAGATGACAGTTTCTTCCCACCCTGCCCAATTGGTAAAAGAAATTAGATTTTAATTTACCCTGCACATTGAAATATGGTAACGTTTTTGAGAGCTAAGCAGATCAGGGTGCTTGGAATGTGTCTTATCGGCAATCTCAGGGCCACTTTTACACTGAGTTGACAATATGATTACATGTTGGTTTAGCTGACCTCAAATTTCTGTAATCGTAACTTCTGATGGGACCTTTGAATATATTGATGAGGAGGATCTTCGTGTATTGATGGGTCAAATAGAGAGTTCGCTTGCACATGTCACTGATTTCTATATACTTAAAACTTATTATATGTTAAAACAAAGAACAGAGGTTGTATCACTGGAAGGCACTTTCATTGAAATTTTTTCCAGGGTTCAACGTGCGTAAGAATTTGCATGTAGGAAAGTGACGAACCTTTCACTTGTTCATGCTATATTGGATGGATTGTTGTTTGCAGATTACTTTGCTTTTTCTCTCTTCTTCATCCAATGTATCAGTTGTATATATTTGTTACGTCAGATGAGGAAGACGTTAAAGAAGCTTACGAGGATGAAGGCGAACGGTTAGAGTTGGAGGACAACGAACCGGAATATGAACATGAAGAAGATGCTGCTGTAGACTATGATGAGAAGGATTTAGACCATGATGAAGGACAGGAGGAATATGAAGGAGATGTGGTTGAAGAGGAAGATCCTGAGATGGTGGATGAGATGGAAGATGGTGAAGGTGTGGAGGTTGAGGAAGATGATGAAAATGCTGAGGAGGAACCTGAGGTTGATCCGGAGGAGGAAGAGCACCATGAAATAGTAAAGGAGCACCGCAAGCGCAAGGAGTATGAAGTGTTTGTGGGTGGTCTGGATAGGGATGCAACTGAAGAAGATCTTAGGAAAGTATTTGGTGAAGTCGGGGAGATTACTGAAGTTCGCCTAATGATGAATCCCATTACAAAGAAGAATAAAGGCTTTGCCTTCTTGCGCTTTGCAACTGTAGAGCAAGCAAAACGTGCAGTTTCAGAGATTAGGAATCCAGTGGTTTGTGCTCTGCATCTAATCACTCATTTTCTCTTTCTAATATATTATTTTCATGCCCATGGAAATAAATATCTTCATATGGTTAGGTGCGGGGTAAGCAGTGTGGGGTTGCCCCAAGTCATGACAGCGACACCCTTTTTGTGGGCAACATATGCAAGACATGGACTAAAGAACACGTAAGGAGGCTTGGTTGAGTTGTTCTGTCAGTATCATCTGTGCAGATTATTGTTTTTGGTTCTCATTTATTTGCACGCTTGCAGTTGAAAGAGAAACTAAAGAGTTACGGAGTTGACAATTTTGAGGATTTGACTTTGGTTGAGGATGGCAACAAGGAAGGGACAAATCGTGGATTTGCTTTCTTAGAATTTTCATCCCGCTCAGAAGCGATGCATGCTTATAGGCGACTACAGAAAAGGGATGTAGTTCTTGGCTTAGATAGATCTGCGAAAGTTTCATTTGCAGATTCTTATCATGAGCCTGATGATGAAATCATGGCGCAGGTATAAATTGTCCAGAAGCTGTTGCACTTTGTAATGTAGCTGTGTGTATTCCTTCTCTGGAGACATTAAGTCCATTAATAATTATGGGAATTTATATCAATTTGATACACTCTTGAACAATCTCGGGCACACTTGAATGTTTCTATATTAGTTCCCTCCCCCTTGCACCCCCTGCTCTCTTTAATTCTTAAAAATGTTCAAGTATCAGAATTATCAATTTTCTTTATGTTTAATATTTGATCAGTTTATGAATTTTCATGGACCAGAAATCTATCACATTTTTACTTGATTTTCTGGTTAATTCCAGGTCAGAACTGTCTTTATTGATGGTTTGTCTGCTGGATGGGATGAAAATCGTGTCAGCGGATACCTTAAGAAATATGGAGCTATCGAAAAGATTGAACTTGCTCGTAACATGCCTGCTGCGAAAAGAAAGGATTTTGGATTTGTTACTTTTGATTCCCATGATAATGCTGTAGAATGCGCGGACAGTATTAACAATACTGAGCTTGGTGAAGGTGACAACAAGGTTAGGATTCAGGTATCTTCATCAAGGTTTGTTATGTTTTTGGGCAACTTAACTGATTTTTTATTCTGTTGTGTTAGGTAAAAGTTAGGGCTAGGTTGTCTAGACCGCACCAGAAAGGTAGAGGGAAACGTAGTCTACGAGGTAATTATAGGATTGGCCTAGGGCCTCCTCGAGTCAGCCGCTTATCTTATGGTCGTCCTCCACCCCGTAGGGCCCCACCTCCACGACTTTCAAGACCTCTCAGTGCTCGTGGTGCACCAATTGGGGCCCGTGGATTCAAGAGACCAATAAGTATTAGAGATAGGCGGCCTGTTTTGGCTGTGACAGAGAGACCAAGGCGTTTGCCTCCTCCAGAGAGGACCTACGAGAGAAGACCACCAGGTTTTTTTTCTTTTATGTATAAGATTAATATGTCCTTGCAAATTCATCTATTCACATATATACCCCTCTAAAATCAGAATTTTTGTAGCAGGCTGCTTTCTAGGCATGTATGAAAATTTTAATTTTGTGGTGGTGGTATATGTGTAAATATGCCATATTTCAAGTCTATATAAAACTCCGTGATTGGTTCTGTAAGCGCTCACTGGCATTGTTTTTCATAGTTGTGTTTTTTCTTTTTGGGCAGTTCCTGCTTATCCCAAGGTCAGTTCGAGGAGAGATTATGGTAGGCAAGTTGAGCTGCCTCCTGCCAGAAGCAGAGCTGCTGCTGTAGAGTACAGTTCCAGAGATCCAATAGCGAGGCGTTCGTCTTATAGGGATGAATATTCATCTCGAGGATCAGGCTACTCCGATATACCACCTTCTCGTAGTGCTTCTCGTACTTCAAGCAGGCATGCATACCCCGATGATGGCTATGGAAGGAAGCTTGATCGCCCTCTGCCAACCTACAGGGAAGGGCGCGGCAGAGAGTATGATTCAATTTCCGGATCAAAACGCCCATATGCAGAAATAGTGAGTGTTATTCACCTTTTTAACTGTGTTTTTGTAATTGGAGATTGATTTTGCTACAAATTTTGTTACATGGAGTTTGATCCAGTGCCTTAGAGTTTCAATTGTAACAATTTGATCTTGAAGTTTAATTTGATTTCAGTTTGGTCCTCAAACTTTTGTTTTTAGCAATTCACTCCTGACCCTGATTTCATTATTGAGTTTCAAATGTAGCAAGGCAAAGTTTTCAAGCATGGTACTATTCTGCCACCTTTTAGATGATAGATTAACAGAAGGGCATTATGGATATGTAGGACAAACTTCAAGGATAAATTATTACATCTGAAATTACAAAATGAAATTGAAAAGAACATGAAACTTCAGGGGCTGAATTATAATGATTCTTATCAATGTTTCTTTATCTTGTTAATTTTAAGGATGACGCCCCTCCTCGGTATTCTGATGTGAGCATCCGCCATTCGAGGGCCCGTGTAGACTATGGTGTTAGTAGCAGCCGTTCTCATTATGCTGATCCTTATGGGGACAGGTCTGTTAAAACTTAAAAGGTGTAGGCATTGGTATTTGAGTTCTTCCATCAACGAGTATGCTGAATATCTTTCTTGTTCATTAGGCTTGGACGGTCTCATGTGGGATATAGCAGCAGCCGTTCTTCTATATCTGGTCAGGATGGGATGTACAGCAGTCGTCATGGCATGAATTATTCCGGAGGTTTGCTGCAATCTATCTCTTTATTCTGGCTATTTTCGCCATATAATTGTGTTTGCGGTTGCTACATTACTAATTAGTCTATATACAGGTTCTGTTAGCGGCAGTGATGTTGGTGGAATGTACTCATCCAATTATGGCAATAGTTATGTGGCCCGTGGATCTGATGTGAGCTTTTCGTTAGCATCTTCTCTATTTTCATCATTTTTGGTTTTATGCATATTATATTCTCTTGTTCTTTTTTCTTTGGGCCAGGTTGGTGGTAGCTCTTACTTAGGTGGCTATTCCAGTCGTAGCTTAGGCAGCAGTGGGTACTTAGGTGGTAGTGGTTCTGGTTCCTATTACTAAGGTGCTCAGGCTAATTCTTATGCCCTAANCTCTATGTCGACCCTTCTTCTGCTCTTTACGGTTGTATTAGGAATCATTTTGTGCTTTCTGCTGATTCTACTACTTGTAGGCATAGTTCCTCCTGGTGAAGCCCTTTCTTGTTTTTCTATATCTGGCCTGCATGATGCGTATGGCCCTTGTGATCACATATGGATTTCCTTCTATGACACAGATTATTCAATGAAAGAAGGGTTGGTGTAGGCTGTGGATATTTTGAAGCTCCCAGTTATGATGCCTACACATTTGGAAAGAGGGCCTGAATTTCAAAGAGAGAAACCTTATGATGTTTAGACGTGAAGTAAAGGATCATAAGGTCTGGTAAAGGCAATTGTTGCATATGGATTTTCAGCCTTTTTAATTTTATGTAAAGGAGTTTGACTTATTAGATCTGCGTGGAGAACATCAGGAAGTTATGGTGTACTATGTACTGATAACATACTTTCCCTATTACCCCAAGACATCTATGGGTGGATATTGAAGTATTTTGGCATTAAGATTTTTATGAGCATCTTATTGATATAAGAGGGTGCGGTTGAAGGCTTGCAAGGCTAAATTTTGGATCAAAGCTCGGTTTTAAGAACCTTGCACATTGCGGCTGGTAATTCTTTCCATTTGTGCACAGTAGTTGTGAGCATTGGCGCATGCTGATTAAATTAAAGTGGAGAGGTTTCTCATGGGATTTGACATTGGAATTGTCACTTCCTGTATACTGCCTTTATGATTATCCTAGTAAGTATTGCTCATAAAAAAAAAACATAACCTTTTGTGTTATCTTAAGTTCTTGCCTTCATAAGTTGGTTCTTGGTATACTTCAGCAAATTCTCTTTGACATTCTTTGAAAACTTTGAAAATCTCAACATTAGTGGAAGCCAAAAAATATTGGTGCTCATTGAGCTGTAACAAAATTAATTAATTATGAAATATCAGAGAAAGGATTTTAAAAGATAACAATTGGTCTTTATGTCATTATGCTAATATGTTGTATGGACATGGATTTGAGATATGAATACAAGAAGATACAGGCCTTACACATATGACAAAATCTTCAAAAAGAAGGATATGAGAGATGTAGGATACAGGAATGTGTTTTCTTATGCACATGTTTCATGCAGAAGATATGCACATGGATTGTGAATATGGAGTTGGAAACTCATGGAAACAGAGATTGAAGTATACATGAAACAGCGCTTTCATACAAATGCATGGGCACATAGGTTATGCTGATAAATGCATGTTCATGTTAGAAACTTTTAACTCTTTGTGCTTGTTTTTATTTGATTGGAAAATTAACATAGCAACCTATGATAGTATGACTCAACTCAAGCATCTACAATGTCTTCTTTTGATATTTTATAATAAAAAACTGGACTTGTGTGATGGACATGGTGGCTTCAATTTGGAATATCTTTGTGGAATTCTCGTCATTCATGACTCGAGTAAATCCCTTCTCTTATCCAAGATGCATCTCAAAAGCTGAAATCCATGTTTTCAACCTTTAAGAGAAATAGCAGAATCATAGAAGTATCTGACACATATCTATGAAATATTCAATGAATGTCGTATCCAATATGGTATATTGGATACCAATACAGATGCTCCTAGAGTATCAAGGTCTTTGGGCATCGTAGCTTGGCTATTGTTGGCTACCAGTTGGAAGAAAAGTCTGGGCTGCGGTTCATCATTTACGTGTATATTGTTGGTTCTTGTCACAAAATAGAATTGTACGGAGTATATTGATTTGATCGCGAATCTGACTGCTGACGTTGTCAAATCATTTGTACAAGATTTGGAGAGCAAATATCAAGGGTTATCAGTTGCCCATCAGAAGGGCTTTAACTTTTGCAGCTCATCAGTTCTACCTGTTATATATGGGTTTCAAGACGATAAAACCTGCGCTGTCATGAACCAAAATTGCTTGGAAAGTTCTGATTGCATAAACTTGGATGAAAGCCATTAGTGTTATTGGGCTCAGTGGAAACAAAATGCAACACTCGTAAGATTAGCCTGCAAAATTTTTTGTAGTAATTTTTTTTATTTTTTCTATATAATTTTGGTAGAAAAGGTAGATGGGTTTTTTTAGGAAGTTTTAGGAAGTGGTAGTGCAATTTCCTTAACTAGGATTTAGCAATTGATCCATATATTTAGGTGCTGTTACTTGATTTTCCTCAGAAGTTTGCATTTTTAGCAGAAACCCTTAGCTTTATGTTGTTTTTTAGAAAGTATTCTCCAAAATATGATGATTTATTCTTTCTGAACCAACTTGTTGCGGGAGGCAATGTGTAGTGCTTTTTAAAATCTATCATTTAAAATCCATCATTTACTACAGATTATTTCGTCTATAGATTTTTGGTAGCTGCTGTATTATTACTCGGTTCTCAAGTTGTGTTCATATAATTTCAACTTTCACTCATTTTATCGAGAACTTGTGCTACTCATTGATTCCAAAATGAAAATATGTTTCAGTGTTTCCTGCTCTGTATGCTGCTGCAAGAAAATTATTTTCTCCATATATGCGCATATATGATGTTATTAAGGCACATATTTCTCCTGCATGGAACTGTACTTCTTCCTTTTAACCGAATCTTTTCCTATTCCTTCAATTTTCAGTTCTCTCTTGCTCAGAGTTTTAGGTTATGTTAATTGTTTGTTTCTTCTTTTTGTTTTAAGTAAGAATGCTATTTCTGACTTTCCTCATGTTTTATTATCCAGTTTTTATATCCTTGATTATGGACTGTTGAGACAAGAAATTTGCATAAACTATTTTTTACATTGAACTTGATGCACCTAACTGTTGGGCTAGTGCTTGTAGGACTATTCGTCTATCTTTGCTATTGCTACTATTCTATCCTGTGTCGTCTTGTTTCGATCTCATATTAATGTGCATATTTCTGTTCGGACCTTTCATCCCCGTATGTACCCTTCACGGTCATTTTGCTGCTTGAAAAAATTGGTTATTATTAATTGTGACACCATAGGTTCTGTTGTCATTGCAACCTAAAAGTCTGATTAGTCCATCGCAGGACCCAAATAATCACAATTTTTTTAAGATAATGCATTCCAACGAGCAGGTGTTTTATCATAGTCTGTTGTTGGCCTAATGGTGTCTTCTTCCTTTCTTTGGTAGACACTTACTAAGGCGTTGTTTGAACTTCTTTGTGTCATTAAGAAAATATTTTCTTAATGCAATCGTCGTATCTTTTGCTATTTTCTTTGCAATTTTGACTTGGGACTAGTGTCATGCTTGCAATCATTAAAATGTGCATACTGATTTTTGTTTGTTAGCTATATGTGCAAGATACGGAGCCATGAAAACTATAGATCTTGTCGTTGATGTCGGTCACATCCTTAGGGACTGGAGTAAGGATGAGCTTAATCTTGTCAAAATTCGATACATGTTATTGTGAACTATGCTGAAATTTAGTTAACCTTTGTGATAAAACTTTATCCAAATTAGTTTAGTGGTTGTTAAATAAATTTACTTTATGGCATTTGTTCTGTTGAATTAAATGAGTGCTGATTAATCCATGTTACTGAATGATCACATTTGTGCATTGGGAACTATGTACCTTAAGCTGCCTTGTTAAATATTATTAGATAAATTAAGAGATTTTATGCCTCTTCTGTGTTCAGCAAGTGTGGATTTTTTGGGGCTTATTTACATTGGTGCTTGGGATAAGCGTGGTGTGTATATATATATTTATGTATCTTGATGTCTTTTTTTTCAGTTTATATTTAGAAAACAAGTATGTAGGTTAACTCTGGCCGCCAAATGCCCCACCTCCCCTAGTGAAGCCGCATTTTTGGACTCAGATCTCGGTTCGACTCGTCGGAACCCCTGGTGTCTAACTACTGTACCATAGGTTGTTGGTATATGTATCTTGCAAATTGTAAAGACTAATATTAATATTAACTATTATTATGTTTCATATATTTTGTTGGTCAAAGTTTGATACCAGTGAAACAGATCTCTCTCTCTCTCTACCCCGTACACCCTCTTTCCGAGTGAATTATGATGAAATGCACTGTTTCTCCGTCTCTCTCTCTCTCTCTACCCCTCTGAAGTGCAGTCTCTCTCTATCTCTGATTCTCAGGCTACGTCAAATGGGTCTTTATTGGTTCAATGTGATATCTTATAATGCAGGCATTCAATAAAAAGAAATAAGACTAAAGCCGCACCTTTATTCGTGAGTTTGGTTCTTATATGATACATAATTTGTATGTATGAATTGATTTTTGGGGGATTAATGGTGCTTGCTACGTTGACACCGGAGCATAAACAATCCTCACCAAAAAAATGTAGTGCTTTTGTTTTTTAATTCCTCTTTTGTTGTCTCAAGGTAAAAATATAAAACATTCTTAAAAAGTAAATTTGGGGGGTAGTAGTAGTCTGACCTTGTTGCAAGCAACGTTATATCTGTATTCATAGAAAAACAGAAGGTATCATACGCGTGAAGCATGTATACAATAAGCATTAAGTCTGCCATTTTAATGTTATCAGTTTGTAGATTGATCCAATTAAGAGCTACTTTTCCTCAATAGAAACTGCAAAAAATTATATTAACATTCAAGTACAGTTCCTTCTGCCAAAATTATTATATTAACATTTAAGCCCCTTGTCGACAAAAAGAAAAAAAGTATTATGCTACCAATAAAACTGCTGTAAAAATTGGATGATGCACAACACACTCTATAGATGTATTCTTTCTTCGCTGTTTGGTACTTCAAATAGATCATGTAGCAGCATCATCGACCTTGGAATTGAATACAAAGCTTGGAAAGGTGGTTGTTATGTCCCTGCCAATATTGATCAGAGAACAGAAGAGGGTTAGTGCTAATTTGCAAGGGGTAGCGGGAGCTTTATAAGTTACGCCAGCCTTTACGGTCAAGCTCGGTCATGTTTTATTTTTCAGAGTTTCCCTACGTTATTCCATCAAGAGCGCATTATTCCATCAAGAGCGCACACACACATAGGGGGATAGTTGCAGCTTTGATTCCAATAGTCAAGTTTGCTCAGGTTTCATTTTTCAGCTTTTGCCTGCTTGAGTGGAGCAAGCACACATACACAAGGAGGAATCGCAGCTCCAATTCAAATGGTCCTGTTTAGTTAGGTTTCATTTTTCAGCTTTTCCCTACTTTTCTTGGGTAAACATACATACATCCAGGAAGGATTGCAGCTTCAATTCGGGATGCTACCTTATTCACAAGGAAAAAGGAAGCCGCTGATTACACGCTCTGGCTGTATTCCTATTTTTATTGCTTAATAACTGTTACCGTCTTATTAAAAATCTGTAATTCCTGTGCATGATTCTTCTTGAGGCACAGACTAATCGTTTGTCTGGTACACTGGGCATGACTCTCCTCATAATAGTTTGCCAATCAAAATTTCCTATTTATTCTGATTGACGAAATGTTTTATTGTGACTTACTATCCACACGCGCGGCTTAATTCTCGCTCAATTTGTTGATCATTCCAATAGTAGCCAATTTGGTTTTCAACGTATACACAAGGCCGTGGAAGAAACTTGACCAAGAAGGTTAAGTATGCACAAGTAGATAAGAGAAATTATACAAAAACTTTTCAGGCAGGGTACTTACTTGAGATATGGCAGGGTCATTATCTTCATTAATGACGGGTTACGGGAAACAAGATTCTCCCATTCTGCCCTATCAATCTTCCCATCTTGATTCACGTCAGCTTCTAAAAACGTCTGCTCAAAGTTGGGAACATTAGTGAGAGAAATCAAGTATTATTGACGGTGCACTTACACTAGAGTTAACAGAAGAAAATCCAAGAATTCTGGCAAACCTTGTCCAGGATTGTCTCAACAGTCTCATCAGATAACCTCATTTCTGATTCTGATAGAAGCGCAATAAGCATCTGCTTGACCTGTATAATATAATAGATTAATGTTGTAGCATGCAAATCATTTAGCTATATTGGCAAATCAACCAAACTATATGCCTTATGATCATTAAGATAGATAGATTGCCACCAAGAAACATGAATTCATATAAGCTAAACTAAAGAGTGGATAGAAAACTAGGACAAAAGTTGTCTCTCTAAGAAGAAAAAGTCAACATCTTTTAACCTAACGATTTTTGTTTCCAAACATAGTTTAAAAAAGGGGTAAATTGTGTTTAATTTGGCAGCTTTGGTATTTTCCTGTCTTACTTCACTAGTAAGATATTAAATCTGTGAGTAATAGTAATATTTTATGAAACCTAAACTTGAAAATGTTATTTTATGAAACCTAAACTTGAACTACATTTTCATTTGCATATGTATTATAAAGAATATTGATGTTTCCACGAGTGATTATATTCCAGATGTACTGGGGTTTTGTTTCCTGTAAACCACATAACTTTAAGAAAAGGTAATGAAAATCCTGTATTATGGAAGTTGCTATTTTGTTTCACTTGAATAATAGCACATATATTGAACCCACAGAGAAGCATTCTAGAAGATTATCAATTTACATACCCTCCACTAAAAGTTAACCCTAACTTTTTGCTGATAGGAGAACAATGTTTCTATATTTTGAGATAAAGCAAACAACATCACTGGCCATTCAAAGAATTTCTTAAAATACCTCTTTCCTCTCGATGAAGCCTGTATCCTCAATATCGTAAAGCTTGAACGAAACTGTACAATCATTCACAACATTTTAGCAAAAGTAATGCTTTTCATATTAAATCATCAAACTCTATAATGTGAATAACAGCTTACAATCAACTTTATCTTCATGAGGAGCATTTGGATGGAATACATTTAGAGCTCGGGCAAAGTCACTGAAATCAATAACTCCCTTTTGCTTGACATCAAACATGTCGAAGATCTGCATTTATTGTAATTAAAGACTTCACAGGGCCTTATATCAAATACTTAAAAAGATAGCAAGATCATTAGACAAGATTTAAATGCCTATCAAGTAAATTACAAATAACTGATCGCCGACTGGGTCATTCACAACTACACTAGATTGACTAATTCTAGCAATAGAGAAAAGAGATTAGGAAGAATCAAATTCTTGAAGTGCAAAGAAGAATAAAGTAAAAGAAAATTGAAAAGAGGTAAAGAGAACAGGAACAGCAAGATAGGATGATGCATCAAAAGCCCTTTAATCAGCCCCCTATTCCCAACAGATGGAAAAAAAATAAAATAAAAAAGAGACAATATCAGTTGGTTGCACAAAGTTGAGATAATCAAGCATTACTAGGTATTGGTCAATATTGCAATCCACACCGCAGACACGGCCAATGAGATATATGCATCATAACTATAAACTATCCTGTGGCATAAAGCTTAAAGCTGAAAGCTGAAGGTTTAAAAGGAGCAATACCCGGTTTGCAAAAAGATTTTCCTTTTTTCTGTTTTTAAACAATGCAAGCTGAAACTCCTCCTGCACATGAAAATAGACACGAGTCCCTAGTTATTATTTATATCAAACTTATGAAAGACACAAGATAACATAAACAATCATACTGATTATTAGCCATAAAACCAAGCATAAAATGCAATAACTATGAAACTGAAATTTCATATAATCGATAAAACATCAAATCTCATTAGTAGTAGTGAAAAAGAATCATCCAGATCAAGGTTTAAAGTGCTGTGAGTGTGCCGCTGTCTGCCTGACACGGCACGGTACGGCACCGGCACGCTTCCGTACCGACACATGGTACGCTTGCGTGCCGATGGATACGCATGACCTCCTACTGGCACACTTTGGTATGGATTTATTTTAGTTTTTTTAATTCCAATAAACTTTTATAACGTTATTTTAAAAGATTTAATCAAATAATTATAAATATTTACTATGTATAGCTTACTATACTCATTAATTAATATACTTATAAGTTTTTTTATTGTAAAGTACAACTATCCTGATGTAAAATAAAAATTTTTACATGTTATAATTTTTAAAATGCAAAGATATTTTTCTTTCTTTCTTTTCTTTTGATCATATTACAGTTTTTCTTTATTAAATACAAAAAAATAATTTTTAAAATAATTTTTAAAAATTATTTGAAATTTTTATTTTTTAATTATTTTTTAAAAAAATTATTAGATATATCAAAAAAATTAAGCAATAAATTATATGACAAATAAATTAAATAAATTTAAGTATCAATTGATTTAATTTAATTTTTAATTTTAACAGTATTTTAAATTTTCTAACACAAAAATAAAATTTTACGTTTAATGTGGCTCAAAATTTGTTTATTGAGTTCGATTTTGTTTCCTTAATTTGCCAAAAGTTTTACGGTGCGACAAATTTTGATAAAATAATTTGTGAAGAAAAAATGGATGTCAGTGGTGATAAATTAAGAATTTGCGCGTATATTGAAAAACAAAAAAAATAAATTATAATTTTTTTGACTTACCTAATAAATAGATTTTCGATTTGCAATATCTTTTGGGATGTGGGGTATCTAGAATGCTTCGGGTACCAAAAAAAAAAAAAAAAAAAAAAAAAAAAAAAAAAAAAAAANAAAAAAAAAAAAATACCGAGACGACACGGTGCCACTGCACTCACTCGTGTATCACGCTGTCTCGCGCGATATGCAGGTGTGTACCGCGGCACGGCGGGACACCCCCCCCAATACCTGCGGCACTTTAAACCTTGATCCAGATTTTAGGACACTGTAGGTTCTACAAGCCTTTTGAGGCAAGTGGACCATAAGAACATACTTGCGGCACACAACACATAGTAAATAAATCATTGGAATTCTCAAGAAATTATTATGCATTTCCAAATTTCAATCCGCCCATTGATTAAGATCGATTGCCTCCCTCTTTCGTTTCTCACTCTTTCGTTTTCTAACCCTCGACCTCACAGCTCTCAACCCCTCAGCAACATTCCCACCATTTGGCTTCCTAAGCACTCCCGCGTTTGTTCTTCTTCAAGGGATGTACTTCAGCTGGCTCATGAGTCATGATAGACCAAGCCAAACCCAAAACGATTGTTTCACATCTAAAAATCACAATAATTAGTAACTTATCACTATAAAAATAGTCTATGTTTCACATATAACTCATTAAATCCAGCGAAATAATTATATATAGCCTCTATAGAAATTAGCATCTTCTTGTACATCATAGTAGGTGCAAATTCAAAATCAGCACATTTTACAAGAATTGTGTGAAAAATCATCATAACTTGAAACACATAATTGAGTTATTTCAAGCTCAGCCATACTTGATCATAATTCTACCATGATCTAGGGTTTTTTTAACATATGAGCTAGCTCAAGCTCAAAAGTTCGCCAAGTTTTCTTGCTCGTTGACATACTAAGTCAGTACTAAAAGTTGATTGCAATACTACAAAATCAAATTTCCTAACGAGAAGCATGACGTAGTTGAAAAAATAAAACAGGGAGAAATTTCAACATAACTTGAACATCTTAGATTACGACTAAAGCCCTAAATTTAAACAAGCTGCAAAATTTTCTTTTTGCCACCAATGGAGAGTACGATAGTTTCTTAAAAAATATATAGTTAAACATGGTAACAAGAACTAAAGAAAGGAAAATAACTGATTGAGCATGGTACATAATAACATAATGCATATTTTCAAATGTTACCTTGTTTATCAGACCATCATCAATCACAGAACTGCTAATGCTCTTGAACAGCTCAAACAGTGCTTCAACTTCACTAACGCTGACTAGAAAACATGATAAAAGTTGGTGACAAAATAAAAACACTATTTAATATAGAGCAAGATGTCTACAATATTAAAATCCACAACATAAAACATTTTGTCACAATACAAGCACAAGCAATGCTGTAACACCAACTAACACAGTACATCTGAACTATCCAAATAAAAAAAAAGCATAAGGATTCTTATCTTGATCCATAGTAGTGCATCAACCACAGAACAGAGTGATAATCTCCTACAGTGTCAGCTTATCAAAAATTAAATCAAGCGAACAAACTTTAAGGTCTCAAGCACGTATACAACACACAATCGCGCCATATCATCATCATGCCATTCTTCACGGATCCAAGTACAACCAGCCCAAATTATTATGACCAAACTTAAGTTTCAACCATTCATCACCAATATTACAGATTTTCACCGTACGATAGGCGATTCAATCAAACTAAGATCAAAATACACATACAAAGATCAAATAATTTGACACTTACAAGCTGTTTGGGACGCGAGAAGCACCGGATCCTCGTAACCTGGGAATTGCCCTTTATCCCTCGAGTGGAAGCAACCCATTTCCGAACCGCTCTCGATCCGATCAAGGCTACAAAACTCCCAAATCACATGTCGCCATCGTCTCCTCCATCCTCCAATCCAGCCACAACTCCTCCCCAACAAACTAAAATACAAACATAATCACGAAAACCGATCGAACAAGCATCTTCTCGGCATCGAATGATCACAAATTAACAGGAAAACCCTAATCCTAACCGAAACCCTAACCCTACCCCAAATGGAAATAGGGGCAGCGAAGGGGGGCGATACGCACCGGACGAAATCCCACGGAAACTCGCCGAAGAAACGGGGAGGAACGCGGAGGCACTTTATAGGGCGTGCGACAGAGACGAGCGCAGATCGTACGGTCGATTTTTTTTTTTTTTTTTTTTTTTGCTTCTTTTTCAGGGGGTTTTTCGACGGCGGACGAGCGATCGCTGATTAGGGGGTAGAGAGTAGGAGAGAGAGAGAGGGGTTGGTTGTGTACCTGCGTGTCGGCCGAGATCAGCGTGTATCGTACGGTAGGTTAGGGACACGTGGCGAACTGAGGTTAAACGGACGGCTTTGGCCCTACTGTGAATAATCGGACGATCCGAGATTGATGAAAAATTGTAAAGTGGTATTTGTCACCGCCCGATTTGCCTCGTAATTCACGTGCTTACGACTCTTGAGACGTACGACGTATCCGTCGCATCGGAATTGTTCGACAAGCGTTGAAGCCAAGGTGTTATGGGATTATGCGGCCTTAACCGCATAAACGGTGGAGATTACGTGGGGTCCACCGAACGTTCTTGTGTTTTGTTATGTGTAGCTGTTGCATTTGCCGTGTTTCTGTTGGGACCGTTTATTTAATGCAATAATTATTCTATTTTTTAATCAAGATTTTTGATGTAAATAATAACACGTTACATTATAGTCTTAAATATAATAATTTATATTATATAATTTTATAATTCTAAACTAATTTTTATTTCTATTTTGATAAAAAAAAGTGTTATATATTTACGATATAACATGTTGTAAATAAGATTTACAACAGTTTCTACATTTACTTTGTTTTTTTTTTTTAGAAATAAATAGCATGCTATCCGTTTTATTTATTTTATTTAAAAATAAATTTAGCTGGAAAACTAGGATTCGAACTTGGGACCTCGGATACCAACCACCAAGTCATTTGCCACTTGCTCTAGGAATGGTCAGTTTCTGTATTTATTTTGTTGATTATATAGTAATGAGATGTTGTATTTATTAAATTAAAATCTAACATCTTATATGTTGTGGAGTGATTGAACAAGTCCTAACAGGATGCAATGAATCTAACCCGATTTATCCTGTTTATGTAGTTTGTTAAGAATATAATCTTAGCAGTTTGACATTCTACTTAATTTTTCTAACATCCAATTGTGTTGGTATGCATTTTCTTTGAGGAGAATAGGAGATAAATCAAAACAAAAATTTCTACTATGTGCAGATTTTGAGACCCGATATATATATATATACATTGGGAGAGAGGGGGGGGAGGATGGAATGAAGGAAAGTGTAAAGTAAGGATGAAACAATTTTGGGATAATTCAATATTACGCACGCGCGCGCGCGCACATTGAAGTCATAGTTTACTATGATTATGGAAATTAAATATTTAGTAATCATTGCAGTGGTCATGGCATTGATTTATCAACAAGGTCACTTTCATGTGCTAATCAATATTGTAATAAAAATATTGTGAATTGATTTTTTTTTTTTTTTAAGAGATAGATAACATGTTATCCGTTTAGTTTATTTTATTTAAAAATAAATTTAGCCGGAAATGTGAATCAACTAGGATTTGAACTTGGGACTTTGGATATCAACCATCAAGTTCTTTGTCACTTGCTCTAGGAACGGTCAGTGTGAATAGATCTTCTTGCTGCTACTTCAATGAAATAATAATGCACAAAATTCATATGGCGGGAATAAATAATGTGATTTTCAAAAATCAATCTTCAGATCTTCGAGACCAAAAAGAGAGGGACTAAATTTTACAGCTCTATGTGAACTTTTTTTTATATATATATATTGTTGCTTTTAACTTTTTTCAGGCCGAGTTGTCTCAACTCCTATAATTGAATTTATTTTTCATATAAATAAAATAAATAATGTGCTACCTTTTTCTCATAAGAAAGATTATGTGACCTTACTGAATAGAAAAAGGGGAGCCTTTTAGATTGGAAGCAAGACCTGATAAAATGAAAGGTAATACTAAATCACTGCAACCCTTCTCCTTCTTAGTAGAATAGATAGAAAATCACGCATTAAACACCATGAACTCTTCGTTCCATATAACTTGTTCAAACACCATGAACTCTTCGTTCAAACACCATGAAAGGTAATACTAAATTACTGCAACCCTTCTCCTTCTTAGTAGAATAGATAGAAAATCACGCGTTAAACACCATGAACTTTTCGTTCCATATAACTTGTTCAAATTCGCAGAATTCATGAGAAAAAAAAAAAAGCTAATTAATTAAGATAGTCATATCAAAACAACTAAAGACATGCACAAATGTCTTCAAAAAAATAATATTAACAGAGTTTTTATTATAAAATTCCCATTAGTGTTGGGAGCCTTCGTATATACAATTTTATTAGAACGGAGATTTATGTATGGTTTGTGCATGAGGTATTAATATGACAATTTGGGCAACCTATATTGGGTCTTATTGGGTTGTGGTTGGTCATTGTTTACTAATTACTCGAAATTATGTTGAGCTTTTTCAATCCCAAATATTTGATAATTTTGAATTATTGGACGAAAACATCACAATTCAAGTCGTTATAACTAACACCTCAAACGACTATCATTTGAAGAAATTATCCATGGTAACAGCTCTGCACGAAAAAACAAAAAAATCATATGAAACTTCAAGAAATTTATATGGCACTACTACTAACAAATTACAATTCTGTAGTTCCAATTAAAGTTGTAGCATTTAATTATCTTTTGATGTAAGAAAACGATATAATTACTGACCGTTTCTAGAGGAAGTGGTAAAGTGTTTGGTGGTTGGTATGCGAGTCTCAAGTTCGAATCCTAGTTGATTCACATTTTCAGATAATTTTATTTCAAAATAAAATAAATAAAGCGAGGAGCGTGCTATCTATTTCTCAAAAAAAAAAGAAAAAGAAAACGATGCATTTGCAATATAATACTTCTAAACCACATTATAATGATAAAGTATCATACTTCGTTAACTTACCAAAGCACAGGACCTTTTCGAAATTTCACCGAATATCTACCCGGTCAACCCGGGTAACATTCTCTCTTGCGAAAATTATCTATTTCTGTGGGTCCCCCAACCAAACATCCACGTGGACAAAATCCAACGGTCTCTAAATCTCACCTCCTCAGTGGGCGGTGACGGGATCCCGCCCCTTCCCAGCCACGCGCCCCACAAAACCGTTACCCATCGTCATCTCCCCGCAGCTCCGTCCATTTGAAACCCCCGGGGCGCTGCAGAGACCCCTAGGCTCTCGTCGTCGACGAAAACGCCGAAACCCTAACCCTAACCCTGATTCTCCAATCCCGTCCAACCATGGCGAGTCTCTCGTCCTCCCTCGGCAGCCACCTCAACGCCGCCGCCGCCGCCGCCGCCGCCTCCCTCTCCCCGAAACCCGCCACCTCTTCGAAAACCCTACCTCTCCCTAAGAATCGCGTCGCGTCAATGGCTAGCTCATCCTCTCCTTCGGCGAATTGGGCGCTGGATAGCTGGAAATCGAAGAGGGTGCTCCAGATCCCGACCTATCCTAACCAGGAGGAGCTCCAATCAGTGCTTCGGACCCTGGAAACGTACCCGCCCCTTGTTTTCGCGGGGGAGGCGAGGAAGTTGGAAGAGAAGCTTGCGGAGGCCGCCATGGGAAGGGCCTTCTTGCTTCAGGGCGGAGACTGCGCCGAGAGCTTCAAGGAGTTCAATGCGAACAACATTAGAGACACTTTCAGGGTTTTGCTGCAGATGGGAGTCGTTCTTACCTTCGGAGGACAGATGCCCATCATCAAGGTCGCTTTTTCCCTTTTATGGTCGTGATTTCTTGGTGACATAGTTTATGATTTGGATTCTTTAGCTTAGATGTTAACAATATTTTTCATTATTTGCATTTGTCCTGATATTTTTAGGGCCGAATTGGCGTAATTTGTCCTTTCGTTTGCTTTTCCCTACTATGTTCTCAGGTTAAAAGAATTAAAGAGCGGCATACTTTCTATTTTTATTAGTGATGGTGTTTACAAACTATTTCCTTATGGTTACTGTTTGTGAAGAAAGAAATGAAAAAAAAAAAACGGTATTGCTTCAGTGCACGCTTTGCCACTGTCTAAAATTATCATTTTTTGTGTTCTCAAAACAATCCCACCTATATTTACATCTCATGTCTACTTGTAAAACAATTGGATTGTATCGATTCATATCCGTATTACATCTTATGAAAACTTCACTGTGCTCGTTGAAGAAACAGGGACTTTGTGCATCAGATTGCCTGCTTTTTAGATGAAAGGCAAGTAGTCTATTAGCTTCTTCATGTGTGACATAATTCCATTTTTGATTAGTTTCTCTTTGACATGCCTAGTCTGTCTTGCAGACCGTTGCTGTGATCAGCTGCTTCCGCTGACATTGGGCAAATAGAGCACGTGCTTCTTTTATGTGTATTTTAAGCTGTTTGAATGGAATAGTGAAGCTTGGAATGTTATGTTTACTCCTTGTGTTATGATTTAATGAGTCATAGAATGGCAATCTCCTTTTTATTTTGCATGATTCTTCATTTGCAGTATGAGGCTGTTATATCTTCAGCAATGAAGTATTATTTTAATCTACTTGATCTTATAGCTAAATCGTTCTGTAAACTTTGACCATCTGCATTAGGTTGGAAGGATGGCCGGCCAATTCGCTAAACCCCGGTCCAGTTCATCTGAAAGTAGAGATGGCGTGACACTCCCTAGCTATCAGGGCGATAACATTAATAGTGATATTTTCGATGAGAAAGCTCGCCAGCCTGACCCGACGAGGTTGCTTATGGCATATAGCCAATCAGCAGCTACTCTCAATCTTCTCAGAGCATTTGCTACTGGTGGCTATGCATCAATCCAGAGAGTTACACGGTGGAATCTTGATTTTGTAGAGCATAGTGAACAAGGAGACAGGTGCTTGGTCCTCGTTAGCATTTTTCTTTTTTTTTATTCTTTTGCAGATATTCAATTGTTTGTCTATCATGCTGGAAGCATTCCTCTTGCAATCTTAAGTGTGAGGTCTCCGCCTCAAATAACAATAACAGCAAAAGTTGATAGCGGATAGAAATAAGATGATCCACCGGTGAAGATAAATGATTATATGTATGTTATATCAGAAATTTCTGAAAGACATCTGTGAACAGGATTATTTTTCGCAAGTTTACAATGAATATCCACTGTTTGTTAGTTTTTTTGCCTCATCAGTATATTTTTCTTGATTTGAAAAAATATCCTTTCTTAGGCAAAAATGTCCATCGTGTACAGATTCATTGCAACAAGGGTTAGAGATTTCCAGTCCATAAAAAAAAATTTCTCCCAAAATTGCAGAAACCATAAAGTGGGTTAAATTCAAAGGTTGTTTCCTTTCTTATTAGCTGATTTGCAATGTGATGAGTTAATTTTGTAACTTTGGGTAGATGCTATTGAACAGGTATATGGAACTTGCACAGAGGGTTGATGATGCTATTGGGTTTATGGTAGCAGCTGGTCTGACGGCTAACCATCCTATAATGACGACGACTGATTTTTGGACATCACATGAGTGTCTTCACCTTCCTTACGAGCAGGCATTGACAAGGGAAGATTCAACCTCTGGCCAATATTATGATTGTTCAGCTCACATGCTTTGGGTCGGTGAGAGGACTCGACAACTGGATGGTTCCCATATTGAATTTCTTCGTGGTGTGGCCAACCCGTTAGGCGTAAAGGTGATGTCCATATCCTGAATCAACTGAATAATTTCAAACTATAATGCTTAAATCAATTAAAATATTGTTCTTCATAATATACAATACCAACTTGTGCCCACCAAAAGGGCAGTGAATAGTGTGAAAGAACATGGGCATTAAAAGTTTTATCCTAATGATAATCAGCCAGGAATCTTTCGGGTAGATTTTAGCAGTCAAAAGCTTTTGAGGGGCACTTCAGATGTTACAGCCCCAACAACCAGTTTGAGTTATATATCATTCAAAACAAGAGGGTGTTTTGTTTGATAGATAATCAGTCTTAAATATGAGAATGTGCAGTGTAAACTGTATAACTCTTTTCTCATTCTGGTGTGACATATCTGTCATAATGGTAGGCTACTTTGCAGCCAGCTTTTTCTATTGATCATCGAAAGACATTATTATGCTACCGGCTACTTTCTATACATTCATTTTAATGATGCTTTTATTATCTTGTATATAGTTGCTATCATTTGTACCTGTTTGACACGGCTTTCGTAAATAATTCTATGAAGGTGAGTGATAAACTTGATCCATCTGAGCTTGTCAAATTATGTGAGATCTTAAACCCTCACAATAAGCCCGGAAGGCTAACACTTATCACGAGAATGGGTGCTGAGAACATGCGGGTGAAGCTTCCCCATTTGATTAGAGCTGTGCGGCAAGCTGGGCTTATAGTTACGTGGGTTAGCGATCCGATGCATGGGAACACCATGAAGGCTCCATGTGGTTTAAAGACGCGCGCATTTGATGCAATCAGAGTAAGAACGAACTTTTACCTCAACAAATTTAAATTATCTTTGGGGCTTGAGGTATTTGTATGTCATACAACATTGTTTATTTGCAAATATATCCATGCAAAATCTGAATTCTACGTCCTCCAAAAACTTAGTGCGCGTGCACAGACATGCATGCATTTGCATGCACGCTAAATCAAGTGTTTTTTTGGCACTTTTGAGGGGCATTTATGAAAATTTGGATTTTACAGGGTGTACAAGTCATTAGATTATATTGCAGGAATATCTGTGTGAATCCCTTTGGGCTTTAGGGATTAAAATTAATTTGTCTGACATAATTATGATTAACACTTGTATCTGTAGTCTGAGCTCCGGGCTTTCTTCGATGTTCATGACCGAGAAGGAAGCTACCCAGGAGGCGTTCATCTCGAGATGACCGGTCAGAATGTAACTGAGTGCATCGGTGGATCAAAGGCGGTCACATTTGATGATCTGAGCTCCCGATACCACACGCACTGTGATCCCAGGCTTAATGCTTCGCAGTCATTAGAATTGGCTTTCGCCATTGCCGAAAGACTCAGAAAGAAGCGGAACGGGACATGGGCTAAGTGGATTTCCAGTGAACAACCTCGAGTTGCTGTTCTTTGAGAGAGCCACCATGGTCATATTTAAATGTTTTGTGATGCTTTGTCTGTTTTGGTCTTGTACTGTTTCGACGCACGTTCTTTGTTTACTTACTATCTTGTTTCCTTACGTAGCTTTCCACGCTGATAATGTTCAAGAACAGGATTGGTTTGTTCTGTACTTTGGAGGAGCCTTCACTAGAATTAGCATTTACCCAAGTAACATTTTTTGCTTATATTTCCAAAATTATTAGCTTGAGCTGGTCGTGTCGGTGTCCTTTGTAACCTTCGTTCATCAGAGGACACCATAAAGCAAGTTGTTATAGATCGATTTAATGTTTGTGTCTCTTACAAGATCACAGAGTTAGTGAAATGCTTGTCGTTTGTAAAGCAAGCTAGGGACATCTTTTGTTCAAACAAAGATTCGAGATCAATATTCAAGATCAATATTCAAACGAGGATCAATATTCATTGAAAATGATTCAAGATCAATATTCAAACGAGGATTAAAAGAGCTAATTTATTAATTTTTTTATTTTTATTATTTAAAAGACTCTTATTATTAGGTGATCTGGTACGATGAAAGGGGTAATATGGTAATATCACTTGCCTTCCTTAAGTGCCAAAAATACCTTTTTTTTTTTTTTTTTTTTTTTCTGCTTATTATCCACATGGGTCGCCAAATCATTTACCGCTCGGGATCCGGATGCGAACTGGATTAGACTCTCTCACCGCTCTTTGACCGACGTAACCTTCGCCGCACTCTCTATTTCGATCTCGCATCGCCCCGAAGAGTTCCAGAAAACCCTAACATCATCCCGCGACGGCGCCGCCGATGGATCCCCAAGACCACACCACGGAGCACGAGTACTACGCCGACGGCGACGACGCCGACATGGACGACGCCGACTACGACCACCTCCACCTCGGCGCCTCCTCCTCCGCCGCCGCCGCGGGCTCCGACGACCTCCGCACCGCCGCCGCCGCCGTCGGCGGATTCCGCGCGGGGCGGAAGCGGCGGTCNTCTCTCTCTCTCTCTCTCTCTCTCTCTCTCTCTCTTTTTGTGGATTTTTAGCGTTTCGTGTGCTACGATTCTCGGTGCAGGAGATCGAGGACATGAAGAAGCGGTTGAAGGAGATCGAGGATGAGGCTGGTGCACTCCGCGAGATGCAGGCGAAGGTGGAGAAGGAGATGGCCGCCGCTGGTCAAGGTATCTTCTTTTTCTTTCTCTAGGGTTCGTGGTGTTTCTGGGACGCTTCTTTGGTTGGTTTCACTATGTTTTTGATGAAAAGAGCAAATTTTTTTCGTATGTGGGTCGTGCCCGTAGTTACTGGCGTTTCTTCTTTTTCTTGATTTGAATATTTATTCATGAAACAGCAAAAGTTAGAGAACTAGATTGTCTCTTCAGATGGAAGGGTGTATAAATGACATGGGATCAGAAAAAAAACCCTGTTAAGCCTGACGAGTAGGATGTGGCACTAAGCAATTTTTGCATGATTTGTAGTTCTTTAACATGTGACCCCTTTAAATCTTAAAATGGACCGTAAGATCCATGACAATGCACAGTAAGTGATATCAACGTATAAAATTATTAGGGGAGCCAAAAGTCTCTAAAATGGTGATTATGTGTAAATATATTTTGTTTTTAAGGAACAAATAGAGGAGTGAGGTTGCAAACAAAGATGGGGGGCCTAATTGTAGCAATTGAGAGATTGAGGTCTAAACTGAGACTGCACTAATTCGTTGAGGGCCCGTAGTGCAATTTATTTTGATTTTAAGTACATCCTCACTGCTAGATTCATGCACGCTAATGACGTCGCTATGGCCCATATGTTGTCTCATGTAAATGTTAGGTTGACGAGAAGAGAATTATACCAAAGAACTGTGGAATTCCAACATTGTCAAACTCGAAGCTAGGAGGATTCCTGAATATAAAATCCATGAAAAAAACATTTTAATTTTTATCAATTTGACTTATTTGGTTATTCATTTTTTTATTTTCCAAAGATAAATTGAAAACTGAAGACACACACTGAAATCTTAAAACAGACCAGATAGCTAAATCATTACCAATTGACTGCATAAATTATTTTGGTTCGGTATGGAAACCCAGTCCAACCTGAATTATCAGACAACCTAACCTTAAGTATCAAAGCATTTTATGAACCTCTATATTACTCTTGCATTGCAGTAAATAACTATGTTGAAAATTCCACTCCTTTCCTCTTATTCTCATCTTTGCTGATATGTCATGCTATCTTATGAAAAGTTTCTAGCAGCCTGAGAAATATATTTTATTCTCCTTTTGGGTAGAGCCTTGTTAAGTTATGAGCTTGGATTTTGAAGCTTGTGTAGCTGCTGAACCTACTAGTTGGTTGGTTGGAAAAGGGATGAGTTGAAAAAGTTAGATGCAATAAGAAATCTGTGGCGTGCTAACTGAAATCCCCTAGTTTGGTATGTTTATTGATTCCACATTATTAGGTTTTTGCAATTGAATAATCATCTCCTGAATCCAATTAGGCAAGATATTTAATTTGCTCTGGCATTGTACATGCTAATGATATATTTTTCTCTCTTTTCTTTATTTTATTCTATGCGCTTATTTTGGACTGAAGAATCTTTCCTTATATATATACTTATGCATCGTATAATATTATTTCATCGATTTGAATTATGCATCAAGATTCTTCAAGTGCTGCTGTAACGCAAGCTGAGAAGGAGGAGGTTGATTCACGTTCAATTTATGTTGGTAATGTGAGGTTTTCTTGTCCTTTATCATCTCTTTCTTTGAAGTGATTTTTTTATAAAAAAATTAGGATTAGGAAAATAGGTATTATGGTAATTTTTTCTTCAAAGTTAGAACCTTTTCCTTGAATGGATGCATGCACACTATACAATTACAAAGATTTTTACATTTTGACAGCTTTTCTGTGCTTTAATGTCTTCAGATATTAAATCTTAATGACAGAAAACACATGCTTGTACTGTTACTTTTAGCTTCTTTTTGCAACTGTCTTGAAGTTATATCAGCACAACCATCAAATCTTGAGATGAAATCTAATTTGGACTCGCTAGCTTATTCAGTCTACCAATGAGACTACAATTATCAATTTATGAGAGTTGTCTGCCCCTTAGATGTAAAGAGCACAAAAATGAAGCTTTTCAAATTTATAGCTTCTCTTCACAAGCTTCAATATTCTTTTGTGATCTGCTAAGGAAATTTATTTTTCAGTTGCGAATTAAAGTAGTATGAGCAGAGGTGGTTGGTGGCAGAAGAATGACGGAGACACCTTAGATTGAAGATTTATATTTGATTCTAAAATATGATGGTTGATGACTAAAAGTGAAACTTTACAGTGTGTGTAGGACCATCGGTGCAGTTTACCAACATCTAAAATCTGTGCGTCATCATCATTGACGATTTGATGACTGCTGCAGTTTTGGGTGAAATCATTTGATAATCTCTATTGTCCATGGACTATGCAGTAATTCTTTTTCGGAAAGTCCATGTCTTATGTTTGCTTTTTTAAACATCTACATTTTGCAACAAGCTCTCCTGCTGTATTCTTTCATTGTATGTATAATTCACATAGCAAAGGATGTCTGCCGTGAATGGGAAACATTTGAATTGTACTAGTCTTATATTTAATTTAAGTGTTACATTTGTGCTCCTAACATGAAATATCATGTTGTTTTGACTTAATTTCAGCAAAATATAGATCATCAACATAGATATCAATGTTGTGATAGTATTATCAAATCTCTGGTTTTGATGACTTGGCAATACTTCAGGTTGACTACGCTTGCACCCCGGAGGAAGTACAGCAGCATTTCCAATCCTGTGGCACTGTAAACCGTGTTACGATTTTAACTGACAAGTTTGGTCAACCCAAGGGATTTGCCTATGTCGAGTTTGTTGAAGTTGACGCTGTTCAAAATGCTCTCCTTTTAAACGAATCGGAACTGCATGGCCGTCAGTTGAAGGTTTTCTTTAGAAATTTGATGCATAGATCTTATGTACGTTGGCGCTCAGAGATCTAAATAGGCCTTTGTTGCTGTGCAGGTGTGTGCTAAAAGAACCAACATTCCAGGAATGAAACAGTACAGGGGTCGGCGACCATCTCCTTATGGGACTTTTCGATCTCGACGGCCTTACATGCCACCCCCTTTTTATTCACCTATGGGATATGGGTATGAGCTTGTATTTTTCAAATTGTACTGTAATGTTATTGTCAAATGCATGTTCTGCTTTGTTTTTTTTTTTTTTACAAAAAAGAGGGCGATGTGCGACTCAGGTCAAGAGTGTGCTCTTAGCCTTTTACCTGATGATCAAAATGATAAAACACTACAAGTTCCAATTTTCTTAGGAAATTTTCTTAATATTGGAGACCTTCATGTCCTTATCTCTTGTAAAAGTTCACCTTCAGTATAACTTAATGACAGTTCGCCTTTCAGACAGTGAATTTAAATTCACTTGGTTGGCAATTTTTGCCAGAATATTTTGCTAGGTTATATTAATTATAGTGCATCTAGACAGAAACCATTAAAGTCAATTTCTGGGCCAAAGGATTATCTAGAGAACAGGAACATCTGCCTTTCTTCACGTGATCCATTTGATTTACAAATCTGATGTCGGAAAATTGTTTAAATTGTGTATATCATCTTACATATCTAGAATTTGAGGTTCATAAGTGCGTACTCATCTCTAATATGTTGATAAATTTCTTTTAGAAAACATCTTCAAGTAACTTGCATACTGTCTTTTATGATTGTACTTGATTTTTGAAGGTTTCCTATATCTTGTTTCGGTTCTACTTATATATCCTTGCAAAATCGTCTATCTACATAGAAGACCCTGCAAAAATCTGAGATTTCCATGTGTAGAACTTGCAGTTTCTTAGGAACAGGGGTATATGTGTTAGATATTTAGAAATTAAGTTTCTAAGGCCATTTTTGAAAAACTATATATGTAAATATCTCTATATTGTCTATCACTGTATTATATTCTTTCAAATTGTCAAATGGCATGACTAACACTCCATCACTTTATACAGGAAGGCTCCACGGTTTAGGAGGCCCATGCGCTACAGGCCGTACTATTGAATTATGTGTTTTACTTCACTGTCAACCCTCCAAGACATTTAGTAGGGTGGCAGGTGATCAGCTTGAAGTTTCAATTTGTTGTGTATTTGCTGCAGTGATCTATTTAACACGGAACTTCTATTACTGCACGTAATAGCTGAAGCCATAAATTCTTTTTGCAGTTTGTCTTTTCTCTTAACTAATCTATGAAGCAATCATTTGTTGTTGACATCCGACTTGCTTATTGGCCAGAACTTTCAAACCAGCCATCATGGCATCAATTCACATCAGTTGTAGTGGTCAAGTGTTAGTATACTTTTGATTATAACGGATCGGCACTATGCTAATGACCAGAAATATGCAGTGTGAGTTCTGCTGTTTGTGGACAGTTTGAAAGTTTACATTGGGAAGGAAGAAACATCATGATACGCGGCCTTGGTCTATTCCCCAGAAGAAGGTAAACCCAATGGAAGGTAATTCCAAATTTAGTAAGTGTGAAATATCTTTTTGGTTTCATCTTTTGAAATGTGTGGCTTGCTTATGCTTATTCTCATCCATACGAGGACTAATAATGTCATCCATAAAAAGCCGGGGTGTTAAACCAAACATATTAAGCTCCAAAGCAGAAGCATAATCAAACATATTAATTTCTTTCCATTTTAAAAACAATGAGCACGAACAGTGATGTCAAACCAACTTCGAAAGCAAATGAGAGTTAAAATAACAAAATGGTGGATTTTAAACATATTTTTATATGAATAAAGCATCTAAGAAATGATATTAGAATGTATTTGAGAGGTAAGGAATAGCATTTTATCTGATAAATCACGAGTAGATTGGAGGTGAGATCTTACAAAGATTATTGACTGTTGCCTAGTATAAGTTAAAGAGACCAGTATTTTTACTATTTGGAATTATTTTGCCTTCTATAATTTCTGCATTAGTTTTCGTTATTAAAAGGAGCAGGTAAGCTTCTTCCAATTGCTACATGAATGAACCGCAATTTACTGTAGGAACTATCATAATGAAAAGAGAATTTCAAGGTTTGAGTTGGTTATCTAGTTTTGTGTACAGAGAATTTCAAGGTTTGAGAATTAAGTCTTACACACAGTATGATCAATGAGATTTTACACTTTAATGTATGGCCCTAGCCTCTACTAAATGGTAAAATATCTCAAGATGATCAGAGTCTAACGACAGAAGTTGAAGAAGAAACTGAGATATAGGTCTGAGCATAGTTGGATTATCCTTGAGAACCGGAGATTTCTTACATGAAGGACCTATTGGACACTTCAATTCTCCAGTTAAGTACTAAAGGAAATCTAGTCAATGTTTATGTTCTGGAAAGTAGAGTGACTTGATAATTTAGTTATATGCATTAAGTACTACTAGACAAGAGATCTGATAAATACTATTCAGTCCAGATGAAAAGAGCATCTCTGCCCCCCTTGATCTATCCATCAAACTTCACCAGTCGTACCATTCAGTAGCTTGCTGACTGTTGTGCATATCAATCCAGTCCAAACTTTTATAATCTCAAGTTTTGGAACAAAGTCAATCCACTTTCTTCAAAACCATCATTAGTGGCATTGGGAAGATTCTGAAATTCCAAATTAGAGACCATCCTTTTGGCTAAGCATCCTCCATTGTGCAACTTGCCTGCTGTAGCATCTTGGGTAGATATTCCTACAAACTATAGGTTTATAGACGAGAGGATGTTGTTTAATGCAAGATTTGTTTATCTGTCTCTAGATGTTTATATTGATGCTTTTGAATCTTTGACTGTTTGAAGCCAAGCCTTAGCCTCCCCTTCAGAAAAAAGGGAAGAACAAGGCAGTGAGCCCCAACACACACCTCATATACCCAATCACCAGCTAAAGGTTATCTGGGAACCTCTTGACACTACCTCTCCACCATTTTATGAATATAGCATCTTCTCATTATCTAATTTTTTGTAAAGAAGTTGAGAAAAAGTTCAACAAGTTTCTCTTCCACGGCATGTTGTTGATATATACTAGAACTCTTTATGCTTTTCACAGGGACAAGTAGATCTCTTTAAAGTTCTCTTCCACCTCATAGTGTTGATAATACTTGAACTATTTGTAAGATGCTTTTCATAGGACAAGTAGATCTGTTATGTCTGATGTATCTATTGTAGGCTTGATTTCAACCTTTTGCTGAGTGTTGGCCATTCGGTTGTTACGTTTGGCATGGTTGGGATTTGTTATAGGAAAGTTAGTAGCTTGACTAGCTATATTATCCTTTTAAATTTTCTTCCTCCGCCATTAACTTTTAAGTTCATGTCCTCAATAGACGTCAATAGCTGTATCAATGCTAGTGACAACTTACTCTCTTAGCATTAGCCATTAATAAGGTACTTTAGTTTTCTATGCTCGACATTTTCTGAGAACAAACGTCTATGTCCTTATTCATGCAACCAAGGCAAGGTGATTTTTGTGGAGCATTTCACTTTCCTTTTCTCCTTTTTTTAGAACGCGACTTCCCGTTTCTCTCTGTTGAGCCATTGCTTTTTGATATAAACAAAGAGGCTTGTCCTAGGGGTATAATGATCCTCGTGTAAATGCCCATCTTTTCTCAGCATGTTCCATTATTCAATATTTAGTGCTAATTGAAGGCCTTTTTCTATTTTCCATAGCTGCATTAGGTTGGAACTTATTAATGACTTAATCTGTATCCCACCGGACGTGTATATATTTTGGTGTCGGAGATACCCGATGCCTAACTATGGTCAGGTAACAGTTACTTACTATAGTTTCTGATTAAGTGATTGATTATAATGGATTGATATAGCTGTTCAAAGCAAAAGTGGCAAAAGCAGTTGAGTTGATGTTTTGTAGGTAAAATATCTAGTAGTAGGTCTCTGTTAAATTCCAGGGACAGTGGGGATACTGTTGAAGCCACCTACAGGAGTCGGGAGATAGTGTTGCTTCCATTGAATTCTCGACCACCCGTCCTGACTAGTTGTTTGTTCTTTGAGAAAGCAAACAAATGACAATGAGAGACACGTAACATCATAGAAATATATATATCTGATGCAGTGTTCCTGTGCTTTCCATGTTTGAAAGATTATATTGTAGTGTTATTGACATATTGGATTTGGACATTCACTAAACTAATAAATTTACTGAATTTGGTTATTGTTTGTTGGTTGAACTCGATCAAATTCATTAAATTTAACATCTATAAAAAATAGATCCTTGCTGTTTCCATCCTGTGAAAATTGAAAATTGCGGATTCATTTGTGTTTTATCGGGAGTGATATGAGCTGTGTAAGTAGCTTGTGCTATGGGAGGTCGATTATTGTTTACTTTGGTTTGAATTATTTGGGATTAATGTTGAAAGAAGTAAATGGCCCTGAACTCAACCGTAGATGGGCGTTTTATTACTATTATTATTTATTCCATGGCCTCGCAATGTCATTACTTATTATAAACAAACCATGATTGTATTTCGCCGTCCTACGCAAACCTTTCTTAGGCCACATGATTACTCCCGAAAACGCCTACGACGTAAATTAATTTAGCAATCAAAATTAATGCAACCTTGTATATAACATAAAAACAAGTAATCCTGGATCAAAAAAAATTTGATAATAATAATAATCAGAATAAAGTGAACGGTCTGATCTGCTCGCTGTTGTTTGATCTACAGAAGCAAGACGCGGCGCATTCGGGAGTCACATGGAGTCATTGAGAGGCTACCACGTGGCTAAACACTGACCTCTAATGCTGGGTCTGGGTGGGTCCTAATTAGAAATGATTAAAAAGACCCTAATTTAGAAATTAATTAAAAGGCTTTTCTTTTTCTTTTTCTTTTTTAATGTAGTAAGAAGGGATCCAGAGGAGTTGGACTTCATACAGATTGATTCCGAGGAGAGAAAATAACGGCTTTTGACTTCTAAAATGATCTAACAAAGTCTCTCCTTATAGTAATACTAGAAAAATACTACCTTTGTACGAGCAAGGGCATACATCTTTGTAAAATTTTAAATTTTTTTTTTTTTTTAGAGAGAGGTAGCATGCTAACCGCTTCGTTTATTTTATTTAAAAATAAACTTAGCTGAAAATATGAATCAACTAAGATTTCGGATACCAACCACCAAAGAATTCGAACTTGGATCTCGGATACCAACCACCAAATTCTTTTGCCATTTGCGCTAGGGCAGTCGGTAAAAATTTTAAAAAATTGATAAGAGAAGTTGAGTGGTTAACAATAATTACCCAATTTTTATTGTTGTAAATTTTACACTTTTGCTCAAAATCTTAAAATAAGAATACTTTATTTAAAATATTATTTTAATTAAAATTATCATATTGTGATTATTTGAAACATATTAGTGAATGGAGTAACAAATTAAGATAAGATGATTGCCCCCGCAGATTTGGGTTTTCATTGAAATGGCATGGAAGTCAAAAAAGAACCCATGTTATTCCCACGTACACATATATAAATTTGGGTATAGCATATCAACTATTAATCAATAGTACCATATATATACTGCCACAGATATTCCCTAGCATTTAGCAACTATTTCACTCAATCTGTTTGGATCTTTTTGACATGAAAGAGCAGCTCTACATGGGAGAACACACACACACACACACACACACACACAGACACATACACACAAGAGAAACAAAAGAGTAATGTTAAGTTTATAATCCAAAAGGACCATCCCTAGTGCAAGTGTTAAAGGACTTGTTAGTTAGTACTTGATGTCTCAAATTCGAATTAAGATTGATTTATATTTTCAGTTAAGTTTATTTCTTAAAAAAAATAAACGAAACGAATAGTATGCTACCTTCCTCTCAAAAAAAAATACAATTCTTAATTCAAGAATTAATTGTAATCCTATATGTTTAGAATTCTGAGTTTTAATAATAAAGAAAGAAATGATAATAGAGTTATAAGACAATTATTGCTTTAAAAAATAGTACATACAAATAGAATAAGATATTTACAAAAAAAAAAAAAGCTATTGCATCTCACTTTTCCATATTTTTACTGCTTTTATTATTAATTTAAAATTATGATTTGACTAGCTAAATATTTTACTTAAATACATTATTAGCATAAGACCTATGTTTGTATACTTGGTGCTATCGATAGTATTCCAGCCGGACTCTATAGAACTAGGCTGGAATACTATCAATAGCACCAAACTATTGGTGTTATTAGGTTTTCGACCTTTGGATGAAAAAATATACGGTTAAGATGATGTGGGTTTTCTAGGGTCGAGTAAGTTATTGATTTAATAGTATAATCTAACGGATAAAAATAATCAAAGGGTTAAATCTAACAGCGAAAAACTTGATAGCATCAAATATTTGGTGTTATCGAGTCTATTCTAGTCGGACTCTCTCTCTCTCTCTCTCTCTCTCTCTATATATATATATAGTCTGGTTATGGTATTTTTATAAGTATCTAATATTTGGTGCTTGTAAGTTTTTTTTCACTTTTAGATTTATCTTTTTGATCTATTCCGCTTCTTAATTAAATCATAATATTCCACCCACCACCCACCACCCACTCAAGTGTAAAAAATTATTATTATTCCAATCTTATAAATCTTTATTCAAAGCCGAAAATTCATAAGTATCAATGATATGTGCTTTTAAAACTATGCGAGCTCAATTAGAGAGGGAGAGAGAGCAATCTATTATATTATAGTGTGACCCGGTGAGTGGAACTCGCGCGAGCGGGGTAATGTTGCCACTGCAATGCCAACGATGAGAAAGGGCATAAGAACGCATGCACGACTCATAATATATAAATATGGAAAATGACATAAAATACAACGAAACAAAATAAAATATGAAAACACCTTCTTCGCCTAGCGCTCTACTCGATATATATATTCACACACACACACACACACACTAACTCCAAGCTCCCCACACAGTAGAGTAGTACTCACTCCCCCCAAATAAGCATGGCCTCCTCTCCATCTCCACTCCACAGCTTCTCCTTCACCAGCATCCTCCACGCCCTCTCTCAAACCCCGCACAGGCTCCGGAGGCGGCTGCTTGCCACGTGGACTCCGGAGCAGGAGCTAAACCGAGTGAGGGAGAGATCAGGAGCAAGCATGAAGAGAAAGCTAGAGTGGTACGATCTTGTGGCCCTTGGAGTAGGAGGAATGCTCGGCGCCGGAGTCTTCGTCACCACCGGCGACGTAGCCCGCGACATATCCGGCCCCGCCGTCTTCGTCTCCTACTTTGTCGCTGGAGTTTCGGCCCTCCTTTCTTCCCTGTGTTACACCGAGTTCTCGGTGCATATTCCGGTTGCCGGCGGTGCCTTCAGCTATCTAAGAGTAACATTTGGTATGATCATATACATAAAATCTCCCCTCGTATAAGTGTAGTTCGTTTTAGCGGCTTCTACCGAATCAAGAAAATATTACAGTAGTAGCGGTTAGTGCTTCTTCAAACAGCTCCTTGCAAAATAATAAGTGCTTATTAATATAGTGTTGATGTGATTTAGGTGAGTTTGTGGGCTATTTTGGAGGAGCCAACTTAGTAATGGAGTACGTGCTCTCGAATGCGGCGGTGGCGAGAAGCTTTACGGAGTACTTGGCGGGCGCTTTCGGTTCGAATAAGCCGAACTCGTGGAGGATCGAAGTTGATGGGCTCGCCAAAGGCTATAATGCATTAGATTTACCTGCTGTGTTTCTTATTCTTCTCCTCACCTTATGTTTGTGCCATAGGTGACGATTTCTACTCTATTCATCCTTGTCCTTCTCCTTTCGGTTATTTTCGGCCTTGTTTTCGTCTTAATTGGTTATGAATTAAGTGTTAGCTCATCACGTTTAATTTTAGATCATGTTGGCTACATTTTATGGTGAAAACATACATTAAGGCACTAAAATCATTCTCCCTCCTAAAAGATAAAATCCACTGCATGTTCTAACATGTTGAAAGAATTATATTATCAACAAAGTGGATTTTGATGTTGACAGATCGATTTATTGAGTGATATTCTGGCTATCATCTATTGATTAAATTTGACCAGATGGTTCTATCAAATATGACTTTGCAAAAAAGAGAAGAAAAGAAAAGAAAATCTATTTACTAGATTTTTAGTACTCCTAACTACAGCTACAATTTTCTTGAAATTAATTTCAGTACAAAAGAGAGTTCCCTACTGAACCTAGTGATGACAGTGTTCCATCTACTCTTCTTTGGGTTTATCATTGTTGCTGGTTTCTGGAATGGGAGTCCCAAGAACTTGAAAGAGCCCCATGGATTGGCTCCCTTTGGTGTTAGAGGTGTTCTCGACGGAGCAGCTATTGTATACTTCAGCTACATTGGCTATGATTCTGTGTCAACCATGGCTGAAGAGATCAGGAACCCCACTAAGTCCCTTCCGATTGGAATTGCAGGCTCAGTTCTCATTGTCTCTGTCCTCTATTCTCTCATGGCCTTGGCTTTATGCTCCATGATTCCCTACAATGAGGTACTGCTCTCTCTCTCTCTCTCTCTCTGAGAGAGATGCACTCTCGGGGTGCAAGATCAGTTTAAATACTAATCGACAACTTTTGCAGTAGAAGTAGAAGCTTTAAATTTGAGCTTTGTTTTTGGAGATCCATTTCTCTACTTGTTTTGCTTTTGAGAAGCTAGCCCTAGCAAGGCCAATAGCCACTTGCCTTCAAAGTAATATTGATCCATATTTTATGTTTAGTTCATACTTCTTGGCGATTATTAGATATCGGAGAACGCACCGTTCTCTTCAGCATTCGAGAAGAAAGTAGGATGGAAGTGGGCGAGCAACGTGGTCGGCGCTGGGGCGAGCATGGGCATCGTGGCGTCACTCCTGGTGGCCATGTTAGGCCAAGCTAGGTATCTCTGCGTCATCGCGCGGGCTCGGCTCATGCCTTCATGCTTAGCTAAGGTTCATCCTTCCACTGGAACCCCAACAAACGCAACCATCTTCTTAGGTAGGCAATGATCATAGAATATATTCAGTTAATATTTTTCATAATCGAACACCAAATTCTTAACAACTTAATTACCACGTTCATCTGTATACATATATCCTCCATGTATCTAAAAGTTGGTCGCGGTTAATTCTACAAATCTTTAACTTTCTCATTCTTCACATCAAGAGATAACCAGCTATATGTACATGTGGACATATTTGAGAAAAAAAGGGTGATACGTACATGCAACAATTTGAACTACAGTTAATTGATACTGCAAAGAGTTTGGTCACCATATTGGCTATTTTTATATTCTCCTCTCAGGATTGTGCACAGCAGCTGTAGCTCTCTTCACAGACCTTGAGATAGTGCTCGAGATGATATCAATAGGAACACTGTTAGTGTTCTACCTCGTGGCCAATGCACTCATCTATCATCGCTACGTGAATCTCGGAGCGAACCGGCCTCTCCCCGTTCTCCTCTTCCTACTGCTCCTCACCTCAACCTCACTAGGCTTCTCCTTGACATGGAAAATTAATGGAAAACAATGGTGGGTCTTGGCCTTATTTGGAGGAACTTCTATATTAATCACTATACTCTTTCACTGTGCAGTTCCTTGTTACCGCCACCCATCGTCGGAGTGGTCGGTCCCATTAATGCCGTGGCCTGCCACAGCTTCGGTCTTCCTCAATGTGTTCCTCATTACTAGTCTCAAGAAGAAATCTTTCCTAAGGTTTGGCTTGTGGAGTGCAGTGATTATTTTGTTTTATGTCTTGTATGGAGTGCACTCCACATATTATGCAGAAGAGGTGGAGATGGGTAATGAAATTGGTGGTGGAATTCCAACTACCACTTCCCAGGAGCAGCCAAAGATAGATGTATAGTTGCTTTAGTTCATCATCTTAACAAGTACTATAACATTCTCTTTGATAATGGCAAAAGAGAAGTTGGTTACTCTCAAGTAGCATAGCCTGCTTAATTATTTTCAGTTTTTTTTTTTTTTTTTTTTCCTTTTCTCCTAATTGCTGTAAGAATATCTTCTAACGAGAATTACTGGTTTCAGCTATAATTCTTCACCAACTTTGTAAATTCCTTTTTGCTTTTGTAGAGTTGGTTCATCCATGATCTTACTACCTCATTTGAATCAAGCTACATTACGACTTCAAATTACCAAATACTTTAATTGATCCCAAGGAGCTGCTACTCTCTTGTTTAAACGAAACCTGGAATTCAGATATTGTATGTTCTTAACTCACTCAAGCACTGATATACTACACATGTACTGAAACAAATATCAGAGACAAAATAACAGGAAAAGCAATTAGCATCGCGTTTTGGGACTTCATTACTATATCCAGACATGCATATTACTGATGAATTTAGATATCTAAGCAATTGCAAATAGTCGAAGAATATAATCTTCGTACAATAAACTTGCCCTACATTCAAAGCTGGCTCACAGTGATCGATAAATTTCTGATTGCACAATCAGCAGGATAAGACTGGTCTTTATAAACATATATCAAAATTAAAAGGACCACCCGTTGAATGGAATGCTGGGATAAAGCCGAGCATCGAGGAGCGAATCTCAACTTTCAACAGGCGTGCTTCGTTTAAGTCGATGGCTACTGAACTTTTCAGTCTTTGATCCTCCTTTTAGGTGATGGTTTAACAATACCAATCACTCACCAATTGAATAAGGTCTGTTCCAAATTCCAGGACCACTATCTTTTCTGGTGTTCTTTGTTAAAGTAGTCATCTTTAGCACAATAAGCCAACAAAGAAAACCATCTTAAAATACACCCCCTAAACCTAGCCTGTACAAAATCGATTAGTGGTTGTTATAGTTTAGTATGTTGGTGTCCAAGTGGAGTTTTCCCTGGATCCCCATATTTTCTGAGACTAATGGCTTCTTCTTTAAGCTAGTCCAATCTGGGGCACAAGGTCCAAAGTTCCAGCCACAACAGTTATGGAAAAAAGACTAGGTCCACAGTTTCTCGAGTTTAAAGCGCAAAGAATCACCTTTTGCTCAATTTTCAGAAGAAAAGAAAAAAGAGTGTGGATAGTTACATTAACAACGCAGATAAGCTAGGCAATCTCCTATTCCAGTGGCAATCTAGTAACAAAGCTATCAGATTAAACAACTTGCACCCAAAAGAGATTCTTCCTATATATATATATATATATATATATATATATATATATATATATATTTACCACTTATTTAGCATTAAGACAGCAAGAAAACTCCGTGCGCAAATCTAAATCCAGAGATTGCACAAATGATTTCAAGACTATATATCAAGCAAGACAGACAGCTAACCGTGAGGGCCATTCCATTTGCAAAATCTTCTGCCGAATTTGTTCTTTATTATCGGTCGAGTCTATATTGATGCAGATTTTCTCTAATGCAGTACCAACACGGGCTAAGAAAACCAAGAAGTCGATTTAATATCCACTTCCTGAAAATTCATGGAAAGTTACTTCGTGCAGCCGCTCAAGAGACAAGCCATGAGAATCCTAGTACCCTCCTCGACTGAAACCCCCTTTACTCATGAAGTAAGATGGGAAATCCTGAGAATAGAGGTGAAATAAGAATTAGTGAAAATGATTAGGTTCTGCTTAATATTCGATACTGTATATATATATATATATATATATATTTTTTTTTTTTTTGATTAAACAGGGATATACCCTATTTGAAACAGAGAATACATCTTAAGACAGTAGAGCTAGCTCGGCTTTCCCTAAGAAGGCCCCTTGAGCTAACTTCAGAAAGTACAACAGGACCACTAATTAACAGGGTAAAACAAACAAAACGATACTGTGTATACTTAACAGCAACAGTCACGTACAGAGTAGCCTCTGTTGTCGCTGCAAAAATATATGCATAGTATTCAGGTTGCGCGAAAGTTGAAGCAAGAAGGTTAGAGCCGCCAAAGTTTCAGCCTCTCCAAAGCCTACTCGTAATTCCCAAGTGTTTGGGAAATTTGTGCTGCAGGGATGGTGGGCTTACTTGAATGCTCTGACACGAGATTAGCACGCTCACAAGCTGCATTACAGAACACGTGTTTTAGATACGCAAATAAGCAGTTTGAGCTTCTAGGGAAGTTGAATATGAAGTGATTGATTGCGAGGCCACACCTGCATGAAAACGTTGTTCGTGACTAACCGGTTGGCTTCTAGGATGCACATCAATAAATTCAGCGACCCATCGTTGTGGGGCTCAACTAGGTCATCCTCCGACAGCCAGACACGAAAACTGTCATAGTCAGGCTCTACTAGAACATCTTCCAACAGCCAAACACGAGAATACGCGAGGGAGGCTGCAAAGGAGTCGACGGTGCTGGAGAATGGGAAGTTGCCAAGCCAATCAAAAGTCTGAAGCCGGGGGTCGAGAGCTCTATGGCGCTACAGAAGTTTCTCAACTTCAACTTCTTGGTGTTGGCTCCGCGAACAATGAGGTGGATAAGCGGCCTGCAATTAACTGGTTCTAGAGACTCCAGAAGAGGGCACGTCACCTCGATCTTGCTAAACCCGCGGCATAACATCATGCTCCAGTCCTTAGAGATTGGGACAGCTCTTGGAGATACTATCGGGCGGTCATGGGATAAAAGTCAACGCTCTTGAGACGCAGCCATGGTGGAAGATGGAGTTGATGGTGCTCTTGAGACGCAGCCATGGTGGAAGATGGAGTTGATGGTGAGGGAGGAGCGAACAGCCACAGTGTGGTCGCAGTGGAGCAGCGGGAAGTAGACGAAGTGAATTTCACCGGGGAGGAGAATTCCTCGCATGAGAAGCAGAGACTGGAGGTAGCAGCCCAGAGGTCCCACCACTGCCGGGATAGGATGGAAGTGCTGACGGCGAGCTTGGGGGGGAGGAAGGAGAAGACGCGGCCAGAGAATATCGTCAGGAAGACTGCTGATCCGGTCCTCAGCCGCAGCCATGATTTCCGGCGTTGACGACCACAGCAGGGATTTTTTTTTTTTTTTCCAACAACAAAAGATGAGAATAATGGCTTCGTTCTCGCAGCAGATGGAAAAAGTAACTGACGATTAATCGTAATCTGAGTAGTTGGAGTTGTTATCAAATATAACCACTATTGAAAGGTAAATTGCTATCGAGTACCTTTCTTTATCCCTTACGATAGATTTACAGTTATCAGTCCATGGGCAGTTCGTAATGATTGTCCACAATTCAGCAAATAGAAGAGGCCCAACATTAAGAAGAGAAACAAAGATCTCTTCCTAAAATATTTACTTGCGATAAACAGATGAATAACATTACAATTTTTTCCTGGTTTATGGTGGTACTTAAATGGGGTTACAATGGATTCCTGTTCACATCCTTGTACAGCAAGTACCTCGACCGCGTCTTCCCTAGTGCAGCATACCTGAAATAATGAGAGAGAAAGTAATGGCAGGATAAGAGCGCCCATTCAAAAGCAAAAAGAAGCAAAAAAATAAGCAAATCTATATAGTATTGAAAACTTTTCGAAGTAGTGCGGATAACGATCATACCATTGAGGCACAAATGGTGCCATCCAGATTGTATCGCCTGCTTGAACTGGATACCTGTTGACAAGAGAGAAGTAGAAGACGTGAGATTAAATAAACTCCTTGACGCAATGGTCTGATCGACTCTTTCTTTTCTGTTTTCCTTCTCTTTCTCTTGAGTGAAAATTTCTCTCGAGCAAAACATGATGACGGAAGATTAGAGCATGCCAAAAAGGATGCCTTTTTCTTTGTGGAACAAATGAGATGATCGACAAAAGCTAAATGAATGAGAAGAATGAAGTTCGTAGAATTTGGACAAAGAAGAGTAGTGGTGAAACCACGGTAAGCAAGAAGAATTGATAAAAATTTAGAAGCTTCAAGCAGAAACTAAATGAAATGGATAGTTGGATGCATCGAATGGTATGTGGGGTTAAATTAACCTCCTCGAACAAGGTTGCTATTGCCAATATAACATTTACTATCAGTCAGAGCTCACAAATTTTCTAACTAATACTAGTGATCATGAAATAAAGAGGCCAATGAAATGCAAATGATAAGAAGAGGTGAAAGAAAGAAATACAATGAAAAAAAAAGGAGATTAATGAGAATTTAGTCTTCAAAACAAAAGATTAAGGAGGTCTGCCTGTAGAACATGTCAAATTGCATGCTTACCAGCTATCACCCAAACGGTATATTCCTTGCCCTTCTAGAAGCAAAAGACCATGTTGATTGTAATGAACCTCCTGCACCAAACAAGGCAATAGAATATATAGTTTTACCGAGGTACAAAAAATAGGTAGATGATAAGCATAACAGGATTAATTAAAAAATGGAGATCTCTTATGTAATCTCTCTTAATAATTGGGGAAGTTAGAAAAAGTTCAGCAGACCTTCACATTCAGATATTCCCCAGGTTGGAAGTCCATAATCTGTGAGGAAGAGACGGTAAACAATTAGAATAGTAAAACATTCCTTACACACCACAAGGTTTTCCAATGATTCCCTTTAAAAGCCAAAGAAAAAAAAAAAGAAAAAAGAAAAAAGAAAAAAAAGAGCAAAAGATCTCACAGAAGCTCATATGCTTCTTCAACAGAACTGTCAAACAAATTGACTGAAGAACAAATATACTTTAGTTAAATCCACAAATCCACCAGTCTCTAGGTATGCCGAAAGAATGACAATTTAAAGCATCATGCAATCCTACCAAATATTCATTTTCCAAACTCAGTTATAGATGATGATTACCAGATATAAGCAAAGAAATCTCAATAAAATATTCAACTGGCTTACATGAATATTGAAATCATATGGGGCTGAAGTAGGCAGCAGCTTCCTCAGTTCAAACACCTGGTAAACAGGCAAAAAGAAACCAAAACAAAACCAACATAAAGAAACAGAATTACTCAAAAAATGTAAGAAAAAAAGAAGGCAAGTAGACAGAAAAGGTGGCAGAATGCCTCAGGACCTAAATGCTCTCAAGAAACTCCTAACTCTTCCATTAAGGGTGCTGATGTATAAATTGCAAAAGGGAGCAAGTAAAAGTTAGAAGATTTGTAAGTCTACCTCGCCTGGAGTTTCAAGAAGTGGTTGTTTATCTGTTGAGCCGATGATTTGCTCAGGATATTGATCTTCTATGCTGACATATCTGAAATAACCAAGATCCATTTGCAAGTGTCATCATCACAAGGCAAAAAAGAAAAGAGGAGCGCCGGAATACATCTTTCAATGAACCCACAATGGTGATTTAAAAAAAAAAAAAAAACATGAGCGCAAGAACAGAAATTAAGATTTTCAGTCACGTAATAATTATCCAATTTAGTAAAAAATAAATTAACAAGGCGTTAGAAAAAATGACGGATAAACAACCTCCTTTCAAAGATGACAAGAGTAGCTGATATCTTGCACTTGAATGAATGCTCAACATTGGCAGGGATATATGCATACGAGTCAACCTGCATTCAAGGACTAATAAACACTTGACTGCAGCATCAGGTCCTCCAATTACAGCAGGAATACTAACCTGTTATTAGCCTAGAATACAGTAGCAGGTTCACCAGTTGAAGTTTAGCATTTTATTGCCATTTACCTTTACTTATATCATGACCATATATGGTGGTGAATTTATCAAGAAAACAATTTAAATTTCAACAAAAAACAGCATAGTGCACATCAAACATAAGAGGAATCCGGGAAAAGTCAAAACGGACTCTGCCATGCAGCAATATGTGTTCTTCAATTTTGATCAATGCAGATGAAGAGTATAAAAGATCAAACAAAACTTATAAAAAGCAAGTTGATGATTGATGAAAGTAGAACACTGAAATAAATACTTACAGGAAGTTCATAGATGGTTCCAGAGTTATTTGACAGTAGAATACTACCTTCTAGAACGAATAAAAACCTGGCCAACATTGATTAGTAATCAATAAAAAAGACTGGAAATGGCTAAAGACCTTCACATAGAACAAAAAATAAAAGGGAATCTGATATCTAATGAATGGTAAACTTCTTTTTTTTTTCAATGAAAGATAAAAGATAACATAAGATGCTCTGCAGGATAGAGAACAGGATAGAGAACAGGCAAATAGATGAGAGCCTAGTGAAAAGAAGAAACTTGAATTTTGCAATCAGCAGAAAACTTGTTCTTGCCACTGAGTACAAACAACATCTCAAAATAATCTGTTCTACATTCAGGTTGCACTCTGATCATTATAATCAGCACATGAACTATAGTAAGGTGAAATCAGCAGAATTAGATATGTTGTTAGTATAAAATGTAGCTTTCTCAGGATAGAAGTGTTGATTCTGTATAGCTATCACAAAGTGAAGCATGGTCTATATCTGAATAAGGATTCGTTATCAAAACTAACTAAATCTAATTCCGCCAAACTTACAGCTGCTTTATTACATATCAAGCATGGCAAAACCAGATGATATTGAGAATTTTATGCACGACATCCTGAAGAACTGCAACTAGATTGATTATTCTTGCTTAAGAAATACCATAGTTTATATCATCATACAACCTGTATATTCTCTTATTTCAAACGACTTTATGTAGTCACTTTGTGTATTATGTACATTCTGCTGGTCTAATTTTCAACCTTTTGTTCACATAATCTGCAACAACAAATCATTATATGTTTTACAGGATATGAAATTTGTAACTCAGAACCCTATATCCACTCATTGCACTAAGGAAGACACTATGAAAGCACCACAAAAATGCAGTACACCATCTATTCAACTTGTGAAAGGAGAATGTGCACCTTTCAACATCTTTTGGTGGTGATCCTGACGTGGAATCCTCTGTCATTGGACAAAAAAAACAAGAAAACAATTACAATAGTTCGTACCACAATTTAGAAAAAAACAGAAGATATTTGTAATGATTAAAGAAAAAAACAACCAGGAAAAACATCCAAAAGAGGGTAATTTGCCTGCTTAAACTCTTTTATGTTCTTTATCACTTCATGGCTGTGACCAAATGATCAGATTACAGCTGAAACAATGTTAGGTTGGTTCCGGATCCAACCATTCTTTTATAGCCTAAATATACGAGGTTAGAGCATTTTTTTTTTAATGGTTAACTTGATCTGCCAAAACATGCTTTTCATAGATTTTAGTAACACAATGTATATCATACCTTGCATCTTTGCCAAGTACATTGTGAAGTGTGCGCCCATGGCTGGGCTGATCAAATAGGCTCCCAGTGTGTCAACCCTATGAGATTAACTACAAATTTAGATTTAGATAGATAAACAAACAGAACAGGCACACAGTAATGTAGGAGCAACCACAAGTAAAAGTACCAATCTGGCAGAGGGCTGAATACTTGGCTTTCTGGTGTTATTACAGCATGGTCCCTTTTATATACACTTCTTGTGAAACCAGGTAAATCTATATGATAGTATGATAAAAATAATAATAACAATGGGATTAGTTTTGGCGATAACTGGGGTTAATGACAAAAACTAACGCATAAGATTATGAACCTGAAAGACTTCAAAGCAAAGTTTCTCGCTCATTATGATATCCCCGGCAAGTATTTTCTCAGAGGAAAGAAATGAACCAACACTTGGAATAACTCAGTAATTTGGAAACTGACATGTGACTACGGAGGCATTAGTGCTGTGGTTTAGCGTACTGCGGTACTGGGCATAAAATGTGAGTAAATCAATAAACCTATTAATGTAAGGTACACTTCAATACTGTGATCGGATTAAGCAACAAGAGATTAGCATTGGACCATCTACCTTTCGTATCAATTAAGATAATGCTAAATTCGAATGCCCCATTACAAATGACCTATCACTAACTCCATTATTTATCTAAATCAAACCAAAAAAAGAGTAACAAATAAATCAAACAAGAAATCATCAGAGTACACGATCCACCTTGGAGGTGAATTGGGGAGAGCGTGGGGTTCGTGACCTTCCCGTAGAGAGATCGAGAGCTGGAAGCGTATACGGACGCGGGGACCGAGCAGAACCCTTCATTCCCAACTGTAGCTACCACCGCCCCTGCGAAATGAACAAAGAAATAGTTAGGAGTCGCCATTGATGGCTCCAAGAGAGGTCGGAGTGAGCTCTAGACACCTGTGAGGAGGACGAGGAGGGAGAGGCGAAGAAGATGAAGGGAGGGGAGGAGGGAGTGAGGTGACAGGCGATGAAGACGAAGCATCTCTTGAAGGGAGGGTTTGATTTTTGTTGTAGTTGCGGATGATGGGGGAAGGAGTTTGCTTACGATGAAGAAGAGGACTCCCACACACTGTCTGTCTTAACACCAGTACTCACTGTCACAATTTGCACATGACCCCTAAACTATTCTTCTAGTTTTGTTATCATCCTTATATCGTCAAATTGAATATTTAATATATTAAATTTTGTAAGTTTTTGAAAGTATTTTACTATAGTCCTTACCCTTATTTAAATTTAGTAAAAAAAAAAAGTTATTATCTGCGTTTGGTGCACCTGATGTAGGCAACAACTCTTTATCCAACATAAGATTACTGTAACATAACTTGAGAATCTAATGTGGACCATTGAGTTTAAAAGATTAAGAACAAAGTGGAGCTGGAGCGACCATAAGTATAGTAAGATCATTCGTGTGCAAGATTATATTTCAGTAGTGCGCTTGTCGTATCGCCCATCGTGGCGATGACTCATGAAACCACAATCTCATAGTAATCGAATGAAGGAAACAGCATTGGAGCGAGTAGAGGTGTCAAGTGAGCCGAGCAGTTCCAGCCCAACCTGATCCGGCTCGACTCTGGTCCGTAAATGGGATGTTGGAAAGCTTTAGTATCAGACCGTGTTAGGTGCAACCCGAGCCTCTTGGACTGTACTAGATCAGGGCTGGTTATCTCAGAGACTAGGCGAACAGGAATCGAGTTAACACTAGTGGATCAGAATTTATCTTAGACATCATTGTCAACATAATTTACGTACAGTAAATAAATCAACCTTATCTTTAATGTTATCAAGACGAACTAATATGCTTATGCAGGTTTAAAACGGCTCCTGTTCTAGCTGTGCTTAATTTGTTTGGTGGTTTAGATATAGATGCGTTGTTAGAGAGTTAAGAGAGAGTGCACCACGGACACGACAGAGGTCTGAAGAGTAATTTAATTACTATTGTTAACAATACTCACTTCTTTCTCCACAATACATAAGCTATATTCCTAAAAATTTTAGTATTGACCAGCGGCATATTTAGTATTTCTCACTTCTTTCTCCACTAGATATTCTCCTCCATGAACCATTCCATTTGATGTTTCGGGAGTTAGGGTTGTGGTGGCGGTTGGTCGGGTGCTGCTGCCGTGCCGCCGCCATCCTGCTGTTGATGGCCGCCCGTCAAACTAAGATTGTAGTGGCCCGGTCCACTAACCATGAATAATCCGTTTGCGGTGTACGTGTTCAGGTAGAATGGCAGCAGCCTATCATGTCCGCTTGGAAGACCTGCATAGTTGGCTTGAATGTAGCTTGATATCGAAGACACTGATGATCCGCCTTCCTCGCAGAGCGATCGGATCGCAGTAGCAATCATCTGCCAATGAGCCCAAGCATGTTGTCAGTAGAGGGGAAAAACAAAACAAAACAAGACAAAATTGCATGCGTTATGTGTGCATGAACATTCATGCTGCATTGAGCGGATACAGTAGAGAAAAATATACATATATAATACCTCGTCGTAGGGAGGATGAGTCGGGGTTGGGCGGCGAGGGCCGTCGCCAGGTTTAGCGTCATCTTTGGAGGCCATTGTTTGGAGGAAAGAAGTTTATGAGCAGCGATTTATATTAAGGATGGTGGTAAGAGTGCATACTAGTTTCATTTCCAGTAGATCATGCAACTCTTCTGTTCCATGCAGAATTTACATGCTACATGAGTAAATGGTGACTGATTGGCACAACTTTGGGCTGAACAAAGATTATACAGAAGCTTAAGTTTATACAAACATAAAATACTAAAAAGAAGTAAAAAAAGGATTTATTGTCGAGCCAAACTTCATGAGAAAAGATATTGAAACTAATTGAATTTTCTCGTCAGAAGCATTGCTTTATGAGATAATACGAAACTGCACGATACTACAGAGGATTGTTGATTCCATCAGCATTACAAATTAACTCACTACCTAATGCAGGCCATGATCCACCACCATACATCAGAAGACCAGTAAGGGAGAAAAAAAAGAGAAAAAATCCCAACATTGATCCACGGATAGTGTCAAAAAAAGAGATTTGCTCTTCAAGCTGAAAAAGTGCTGTGGTTGGATTCTCAATTTTCTATTTTTTTTTTCCTGATTAACTTATGAATTCTCACCCGGGATAAAAATTTACACATCTTAATTTCGAATAGATTACTGCTACTTGCATGTTACACATGAAAAGCTACTCTCAATCTGCAAGTTTACAGATGCTATAGGTCTTTTTACCAATTTTGCATGCAATGCCATCAAACATGCATTTAAAGGTGTACATCTGTGACGAGCTCGCATTATTCTGAGATCCATTAAGTTCCTCAATTGCTTGCTTTAGCTTGGAGCTGATATCTCCTAACGCCCACACCAATGATATGTGCGGCCGCGGATCCTGGCAACAGTTATATATCATTTGAGTTCGTTTTAGGAGAAGTTAAAAACCATGTAAGAAAATGCGGTATGTAAACTTTAAGATAGAGACAAATGTTGGCAAATAGTATTCTAGTAACAAACCCAGCCCATGCAAAAGTAGGTAACAAAATCCAGCTTTGACGGTTCTCAATTAACAGTAGAAGTGCATAGCAACAGAAAATTATGACCAGAAATATTGCTATGAAGCCACGTACATGTTTTACTCTGAAACAACCATTTTCATGTGATTATCATTGTAAAGGGATTTCAAAAAGAGAAAAGCACAATGTCAATTGCGCCAAGCAACAATATTGTATAAGAATATGTCAAGTGCCTTCATATCCAAGAAAAAAAAAAATTACCTTATAAAACTCAGGGAGACCATGCAGTCTATAGATTTCATTGACGATATCAATCTTCTTACTTATCTGCAAAAGACTCAAAAAGCATGTTAGTTTTGTCTAGAAACAGGATGTTGAAAGAAAAGTCGCTCAGATAAAAACCTTCAAATTCTGCTGAAAAAAAAAAAATACAGATGGCTAGCAATTGAGCACAACGTAGTAAAAGAGCATTTAGATGACTTTACAGCTAAATCCACAAAAGACAAGAAGCGATTGCATGGACTTTACAACTAAAGCCATGGCCAATCAAAAGATAAGAACCTCAAATGCAGATAAGAATCTTGCCTATGATATGCACTAAAACGAAAGTTAAACCCAATGCGGTCCACAAACAGAGAACAGATGGCTGTTGTTGGAACCACGTTCCTCATGTTGTAACTATCTCAATCGTAATTACAGTAAATTACAGGAGGAATACAAAATATAGTACTACAGCAAGCAAGCAAGCAGTTTCTCTTTGCAACTTTGATCTGTCAACACAGTAAAATCTTTGTTTTATCATGAAAAAGTTGAAATCTATAGACAGGATAACTAGATAAGCAGGATTGCAATAAATTTATAGTAGTTACCTCGGGTAGACCTGTCCCTGTAACTTCGAACGATAGAAACGAGCGTGTACGATCATCATTGATAAAAAAGTCCAGCTTATTGAATATTATCCAGTGCCTAATTTTCACAGAGAACATGATACGTTCAGGCTACATTCGTAATATTACGAAACAGCGAAAAAACATTTCCAGTATCTGCTTTCCTAATGAGGTACGGATGATCATAAGTCATGTTAGAAAAGATCTAAGGTTACGGCATTGTAAACGAAGAAAAATACCCTAACCGTCTCTGAGACTGGAACCTTTGACGAAGCATCGCCACGATGGAGTCAATTTGATGCACCTGAATTGCAACAGTTCTTCCCAAGCTAATGTGGAATTCTCTACTTAGAAGTACTTGTTCAAGTTTCTGATCATCTTTGCATAATTCATCGAGTGCGTAATCAGCATCAACAGCATAAAGGTTCGGCACAAGATATGCAAGTTTCTTCATGAACCGTACCAATTGTTTTCGAGCGTTAGAAGGTATAAGAACTGCATTAGAAAAAGATCTGGGAAACAGTTAGACTCACTCCAAATCTCCCAACCAAATCACCCAACACAATTAAAAATTAAAAATTAAAGGAAAAGGTGACCTGGAATAAATACATGAAGAGCATAGTTTCCTTCAACATGGGGAAAGTTTCTGACGCGGCTTCCTTGAGTCATTGATGAAAAATCTGAGCAACATACACGATGATCATTGTTTGAACAAGTCGTAGAACCCGAATTTGAATAACAAGACCAATTAACAAAAATAAAGAAAAAAAAAAATCCAGCAACAACGAAGAGTAATGTGATGTTTATTGGATAAGTACGTAAATTATGTCAATACATGTAAGTTAAGGGATATAGTTTTTTGAAGATCTGGGATGGATGATCGAAATATGTTATACCTACAAAATTAGGGGGGCGGAGGAGGTCGAGAGGAGGAGGCGGGAGCGGATCGGATGCTTGGGGTTTTTTCGAATCTTCGCGAGAATCTCCGTGGCGGCAGGGGATTGGAGGAGAGGAGCCACCATCATCGGAATCGGAGCCGTACGTAGCTCTGAGAGCCTCCATCTCTCTTTCCGCTTCTTCACTTCGATTTTTCTTTTTTCTTTTTTCTTTTTCGTTTTTTTTCCTTTTGTTTCCAATCCTCAATGAACTGAAGCTCTAGTAACTTGTAAGGGGAATTGGGGGCGGGGCTGAAAAACGGATCGGGTAAAAATCCTCCAAAGTCAGCATCCGGTAATGTGATGACCGAAAATGCATCATCTAAAATATTTTTTTTTTATTTTTTTAATACTATAAAATTACAATTATTTAAAAATATTTATAAATTTTCTATACTACTATGACGATACTTGCAACCACAATTTATAATAAAAAACAAATTAAAATGTTTTCAGAACTGTAAATATTCTATAATTTATAGTATAAAAATAATATTTTTTAACAACAATATTATTCAAACATTTGCACAATTTTGCGGCTGTATGCGACGGTGCTCCTCTGCTACATAAACTATTTTTTTTTTTTTAAAAAAAAAGATAGCACGCTACTCACTTCGTTTAAAGTTTTAGAAATAAATTAGGTTAAAAGTATGAAGCAATTAGACTTCTAATATGAGATCTGGAATACCAATCACAAAACCATTTGCTACTTGCGTTAGAGACAATTTGTAACACAAAATTTCAATAATAAAACTAATCTGTCAACACAAAATTTTGTAAAGCGTTTACATCTTTTAAAGCATAGGAAAATATTTATGAAATTTCGATCACTTGAAAGAAATTTTGATCACTTGAAAAACGACTATACAGTATTTTCGAAATTTTAATCTCACCTCCTACTCTTTTCGTTCTTTTGATTCGTATTCCAAAAGTTATACATCTGTATATCTACGCACTGTGCTTTTTTTAAATAAAAAAAGAAAACACACCTAAGTAACTTTAAGTTGACAAAACTGACAACTTATGGTTAAGGAAAGATTCAGCATGTTCAACAGCAGTAACTCAATATAATCTATTGCAGAATTAACTCCGTACGCAAATAAGTATGCTTATTACGACCCACTGTTGAAGCTCTGTATATCAGTAGAATCAGCAAAACCCGATATTGAAGTCCATACTGCACATACTTTAGTATAGTCTGCAATATGAGCAGTACAAACCTTAGCGCCTTTATCGATATGTCCAACCTCAAGAATCACTTTTATAATAATCAGCATGATTATGTACAACAACCTTACATCCCAGTATGGGCCATAAACAGATAGACAGACGTGTGCTTCTAGTCAAATGGATCGATTCGCGGGTCATGCTCGCTCGCCATTGCCATGCCCGTGCAAAGGCATGTCGGACACATCACCTGTGAACAATTGGTTGTTAGGTTTAGGAGCTAGCACCACCACACACAAAAAGCAATAGTATAATGACATATCCGTAATCAGTAAGATGCGATCGAAACCACAGATTCCGCACATTATCTATTGCATTTTACAATGTACATCCCAGAACTTTCAATGAACTGCAGTTTGGTCCCTGATCTATCAGTTTAGGCAGATTACTTCCAATGCCGTCCTTCGTTTTTATTTGCCATTCATGTCGCTGTTTATTGGTTTGTATACTCAGCACCAAGCAGAGGTTAGACATGCCAGAAATCAAGTAACTTCACCCAATCTGTTTGATTGAAAGTTTAAATAACCATTTGTTGAAAGCTCAGGGACTGCCCCTACATTTCGCCTAAACTCGTAATACAATATAGACATCATATGATGAGACTATATTATATCTTGCAATTGCCAAAGATGGCCCAATTTTGTGAAAAATAAGGGCAAGATATCATTAGACATGAAACCCAAATGTCTCTTTGTTATTGCCAAAAGAAACAGCCCTAGTGACAAGAGATTTCAACCTTACATCAGCACTTGTACCATGTGATCTAAATGTGTAGGACTGAACATTATGATGCTACATGAAATGCTTTACCTTTCCTGCACCGGAGCAATTTGAGCACCTTTGTGTTCTCGGTGCTGATAAAGGGTGATCTCCGCCATTGAGAGTTGAAACGGGTTCGATTAAAACAACAGCTCCGGTGCTCGAACAGCGAGCACAAGCCAGGTATCCTGCATTCCCAAATACACAGCATATTACTGACTATACTACCGTTCTTTAAGCATAGAGTATCATATGCAAGTGAACTCTTCATCCGCTTAGGTAAAATCTTAATCAAGTGTCTATATCCTCCCCATAAGGAGAAATCTTAATATACTTGGAGAGCTCAATCTTTTCCTTTTAATTGAAATCAACTTTTTCATCATTTGCTTTTGTTCCTGCAAATGACACAGAAAGCTCCATGTTCACCATATCTTATGAGCCCTTTAGCAAATTTGGCATGTTAGATTTCACCATCCTTTATCTGTATGTTTCCTACAAGATACTCAATTGGTTTTCATATACATTGCTACAAATAAGCACCACAATGGTGATCAAATTTTAAAAAGTGCCCTGAGTTGCTTTTAAGGAAAGTCTAGGAAAAGTACCAGTTCCTAGACAGTATTTGCATCGTTTATGCTCCTGCTGCTTGACGTTGTTTATCTCAACTACCATTAGGGCTGAGATAACTCCAACTGCTCCTCCAGAGAAGGACGCCACTATTGGATCAACTTGACTGCATTAAGAAAGGGAGAAAAGACAAGTCGGTAACAAAATAAAAGTAGATATTTGAACTTTTCATAACATCGTATATCTACATTGTTGCTTAAGGCCTTTCGTTTCATTGTCATTAAGAAGTTCAACAGGGGCCGTTCGCACAAAAGCAGCAGGCAAACTTGCACCAAAAGTATACTAGAGAAAAGCTTTTTTGCTCCCATTCAGTGACTTCAGCAGGATAAGTTTGCAGAAAGAAACATTTGCAGACAGATGAAGCAAGTGAGAATAGAGGATATCTAGACTGGAGTAAAACGAAGTACCTCAATTGCATCGGTAGATGAACACTACCGATAAAATCTGCGTAAGATGTGCCTCCCACTCCTAATTTGAGCTCCAGCTGGAAAGGCAATAAGCAGTTAAAATAGTGACAGACTTGTAGCTGTAGTAAATATTGATGAACAATCGAATATTCATGTTTGGTCAGGAGCACAAGAAAGCAAACAAAACACACGTAATATAAAAATTACCAGCAAAAATTTATTTGAAAGTAGGAAATTGCCCAAAAAGAAAGAACTTTGAAAAATGTCTCCTATAGATGTTGCCTACATGCTGATGGTACTGTGCTTCAGACAAGTACTCAGAGATCAAAAATCGAAGTAAAATGGTTAAACATATGGACAACCCATTATCAATATAAAAAGATTTTGTTGATCTATTTTGGTTTTCTGTAATAAAATATTGGTATGAGGGTGATCTTACAGTCCGCTGCTCACAATTTTATGATTTCTTGCTGACAGTTTTTGCATATATAAAGAACTTTAAGTTGCAAAGTTATGCATCCTGATAATTACTGATTTTTATATGCAGACTTTCTTGTAGTGACCTTGGATCGAAATTTAAACCGAATGAACCTATCAAACACAGAATAAAGCCAAAAATGTTTTTCTTTTGTGACAAATCATTATACACTATTTGTTAATAGAAATGCCCAAAGGAAGTGATTATCAGCCTAACCATATTCTTCAAGTTTGAAATGGAATACATAAGCAGATTGAACCATAGAATGGAAAAGAGAGACAATGCCATATGATGAAGTGATGTAAGCCATAAAGAATGAGAGTTCAACAAAGATAAAACTAAACTAGCAAGGTAGTACAGATTGCTGAATAAAACTTACAGTTGGCGCAAGAAGGCCGCCAAAGATGATAATTCCAGCTATCAGAGAGAAACATGATATGTAATACATCTTTAGATTTGCTGGAGTCTGCTTTTGGACAGAAAATGTTAGCTCAATAGATAACTAGACAAAAGTAAACAATATTTCACTTCCAAAATGGAGTGGACAGAAATTTAGAATAATGTGTACTAATTTATTCCGTAAATTAAAGCGAAAATTGCTCACCAGAGGAGGCAAGAAAGGTATAAATGATGGAAAGTCAGGAAGTTCATTTTCTTGTTCTTCATTTAAGATTCCAAGTTCAGCACTTTTTATCCTCTGCTGTATTCTCAGCCTCCGAACCTGAGATAAAACAACATCGGAGGATCAAGAAGCAAGTAGAAATGCAGATAACATAACTTGCACAGTAACATAGCTTGCAGTCTGTGTTTCCATTCTATTTTAGGGAGTAATATTCCAGGCCAGAGACCAAACATGTGCTAGAGTCAAGAAATAGTAATGTATACAGACCTCCTCCATTTGCAAAAAGATTTTATTTCGACGACTCCTAATGTTATCTTGAATTTCCTGTAAGTCCATTTTGGCAAAATCTTGTACTGTTTCAGGTCCTTCGATGATACAAAAACTGCGCGCAATGGAACCAGCAAAGCCATATAGTCAAAATATCCTCAAATCATATTGAATTTGAGTAGATACTTATACAATTTTTCAAAATCGAATACAACTTGCAATAGCAACATGGAAGGATAGAAAAACAGCATCATACAATTATTATGCATGCATAATTAAGGCAAGTAGTGTATTGCACCCAGAAAAAAAAAAAGAAGAAAAAAAAAACAAGCAGCAAATGTTAGGATAGGTCAAATAGATACAGAATTTCATCTCTTTTTGGGTTAAATAAACACCACTAGAGCTATCCCCTTTTTCAGTCGCACTAAATAAAGCAAAAAAACCAAATTATTTCTCAGTTCTTGACACGTGAAAACAGGGGAAACTATGAAGCTGGGAGGATGGACACAGTCATACAGAAATGGTGAGTTAAATGATTACACTTTCCTCTACAATTTCGCTCAACTCAGGGCAAACGGTATAGTTCACGACCCTCTTTAAATCAACTGGTAGACGAATTACTAGATAGTTCAACACTAGAGTTTGAAAATCAATCACGCACAACTTGGAATCTTTGATGAAAATGGTTCAGAAAATGCACGATGACGATCTGAAGGACCTCCACATTACCAAGCGTCCATCTGGCTTCATGTTGATAATATAACAAGAGAATTGCTTCAAAGAGGAAGTGCCTAGTGAAAATATTGAGCTCGTTAACACTTTTGGTGACACTCTTGGTGAATTGTTGGCCACGGAATGTTCTTCTTAGCTAAGAATTTAATGTGTAAGACGATAATACTAACCTAGGAACAAGCAAGGTTTCTCACCATGATTAAATGTGTTCAGAAGAGATTTTAAGAGAATTCATGCCACTGAAACTGTTTTAAACAGCATGTACAAATTATTTTCAAGTTCAGGTTAAAAAGATAAGCAAATGGATAGCAATTAAAAAAAAAAAAAGAAAAAAAAGAGAAGCACCGTGATTCCTGCAAACATTAAAAAAAAAAAGGAGATTGTCCACTGAATTAGTTATAAATTATGCAGTCAAAATAGAAGATTCAACAGTGGATTCCATGATAGATTCACAGCGTATACCAATTTCTAAAACAAAAAAAAAAAAAAAATCCCAAAATCAGGTGCGATTACGAACCAAGCATCATAGTACAAGGATATCAAATAATATGACAAATTTAGATCCAATTAAGATGCCCTAGAGTGGAATAAATGAAAAGGGATGGAGGAAAGGGGAAAAAACCTCGCCGGATCGGCAGCGGCGGCGGTCGTATCGACGGAGGAAACCGGAGCCGCGTCGGCGTCGCCGGAGGTCGCCGCCCTCCACCTGCGGTGTGGCGGCGCCGGCGAGTTTCGCCGGGGCGAAGAAGGAGCATGCTAGGATTCGACCCGAGCACAGCATCTCTCTCTACTTGATTTAGAATGGTGGAGCGGATTATAATGAAAGGCACTGAGAGAGAGGAGAGGAAAAGAGAAAGTAAGAGAGTGGAGGAGGAAGTGGGGAGAGAACACCTGAAGTGACGATCTCTGTCACGAATCACGATGTGGCAACACACAAACGAGAGGTGGTACGATTCTCATTTCTCTCCTCCCCCCCGCCCCAATTTTTTTTGCGTCGATAAGTTTTATATTTAATAATTTATATATTTCCAAATGAGGGGACGAAAATCTAAATCTTAAGTGGCTGTACAATGCGTATAGAATGATTACCTTATAGCAATCTAGATTTTGAAATGATCGAATACGATCTTTTCGATCTCCAGATATTCTCATCTCCACCATTGAAAGTTCTAACAAGTGCGTTTTTTTTTTTTTTTTTTTTTTTTTTTTTCCACTGTTTCTTTAATAATTGAATATTCCATGATCCAACAACAGCTAAGCTCCACGTAAAGTTAGACGAGCAGAGAAATCCTTTCGAATTTTTTAGAGCGATCTGAAGGGTTTGTTTAGAATTTTTTGTTTTTTACCGGGAGTGTAAGTTTGTAGACTTATTTTCATGTCAAAACACATTATTTGATAATACCTTACGCTTTGCGAGAACTATCTCTTTTGATCATCATCTGAGAACTTGCCCTTATTCCTTTCTACCATCTTGATAACTATAGTTTATTAAAACTGTACTTAAAAGAGGGCTTGATGGCTGAATATAATTTATCGTCATAGAAATCTAATCATTCTTCGTGCTTATTGATTGCTGTATTTCTCTTGAATAAACACAAAGATGTACAAAATAATATATTTATGCATGCAAAGGGCAAACAGACTTATGGTCCACAACTTTTTGCTAATTTCCTCTAAACAGGCCTAAAATGTTTTGCCTCTTACGAAAATAGGATTTATGAAAATATTGTTTTCTTATTGTCCACGAGAATCCTGAAGGACTTCTAAGCCTGAATCTAGTCTTTACTTTTTGTTCTCCAATGTAGACTTTTGCAATCCTAGCTTGCCATTAGAAATAAGATTGCGTTGTGTTAAATTTATAAACTTCGTTAGCTATCAGTTGTAAACTATTTTAGTTTATTTACTTAAAAGTGATTATAGCTATTAAATTTGATGAAATTATGACAGTTTGATATAATCTTCAATTTATAGGACCTAAATTATTCAATCTAAAAAAGAAAAACAGAGGTTAAGAAACTGTTGATTACAAAGAAAAAAAAAAATGTTGAACGACACGCTTCAATATGGCCTGTAGTTGTAGTCCATACAATTTTACCTTTTAGATAAACAATTTTGAGTAGCTTTCATGATTTGACCCTTGTTTTCTCTCTTCATGGGTTTCCTTAATTATGCATTATATGAAAATTTCTATTCTTTTAGGTCCACGGTTGTTTGTTATTAGAAATAATTGATTGGTCTTTTGATTTAATATGTTTTACGACTCAGATTAGTGATCACCATGGGATCCTCAGATTTTCTAGTTTATCTAATCTACTTATTCTCCTTAGTAAGCATTTTGAATTGGTCTATGTTGCAAACGTGATGCATTATAAATGTTTTCTTTCTAGTGCCCTGTTGTTCTTATTGTGAGAAGGTTCACTGTAGCTTTCACACTGTTTTGCATTGAGATTAAGGTGGCATACTAAATGTTATACACCTACAGCACCAAGTTACATACTAAGCGTCTCAATATCTAAACATCTTTAAACTAGTTTCTTAACAATAGTTTCCTTTCATGTACTTTGGATTCTTCTTCTCCTTGGAATGTTTTATTTCAGTTCCTTTATAATTATACTTTCTATCTTAGGATCTATTTGTATGCACAGTAAAATTTCTCTATGGAATTTATAAACAGTGACTGTGGTTTAGGAAAAATGGAAAATTCTGTAACTCTAAAAAAACTCCATAGCTTCAATTTTTAAAAGGTTTGGATACACGTTGTATCATTCCATAAAATTTCACTCAACTAAATTTTAAAAAATAAAAAATGAAAATATTAATTTTATATTTTAAAACTTTAAAGTTAAAAAGTTTAAAATTTGAAATTAAAATCAAAATTAAAAATCAAAAGTTAAAATTCTAAAATTTGAGATTTAAAATTAAAAATTAAAAGTTTAAATTTTGAAAATTAAATTTTAAATTCTCAAATTTTAAAATTGAAAATTTGAAATAGAAAATCTAAATTTAAATTTAAAATTGTCACAAATTTTAAATTTCAAAATAAAATTTTAAAAATTTAAAGAAACATTATAAAATTTTAAAATTAAAATTTGAATTTTTAAATTTAACTTTTAATTTTAAAATTAATTTTAAAAAATTTAAAATTTAAATTTAAAATTTTGAGGTTTAGAATTTGAAAATCAATATTGTAAAATTGGAAATTTGAAATTTGAGATTTAAAATTTAAATTTTGAATTTTGAATTTTGTATTTCAAAATTTGAAATTTTAAATTTAAAATTGAAACTTGAGAAATTTGAAATTTGAAATTTTTACCTGTGGCTTTGGAAATAATATTCAATTTTGTTTGAAATTTAAAATTTAAAATTTAAAATTTAAAATCTAAAATTTGAAATTTTAAAAATTTAACTTTTGAAATTTGAAAATTGAAATGTTGAAACCTGAAAGTTGAAATTATTAAAATTTAAAATTTTGATATCCAAAATTTAAAAATTAAAAATTAAAATTAAATTAAGATTTTTAAATTTGAAATTTAAAATCTAAATTTAAATTTTGATATATGAAATATAAAATATAAAATATAAAATTTAAATTTATAAATTAAAACTTGAAATTTAAATTTTATATTGATAGGGTGAAGTCAATTTTGGCATCTTAGGTGAACCGGCATTTCGATTGTATTAAAATTACGGTAAATTAAACAGTAAAAGTGATTAGTGTTCGTCGAAAATCACTTTTTTCCTCCTTATTCATGGTGAAACAAATAGACTCTTTTAACGGAGAACTAGAAACTAACATCTCAAAGCCAACATTGTTCGTTGAACCTAGTTTGTATACAGAAGTTGGAGAGCAAATCCCTGAATTCTTGAATATTAGTATTGATGCTTTGAGACCACCTTAATATTTTTCATCACATTTAGGAAGAAGTCTATTATGCGACTTATGTCGTACTTGTACCACATCGCTAGTAACAAATTAATTATATTTTTTTAAAAAAAGTATTATAAAATAGTTTTTTATTAATTATAATGAAATGTATCAATTTAAAAAGGACAATTTTATTGGTTGGACACGTCACGTTCAAAGAACTCAATAATTGTGATTCATTTTCTCTCAACTTTGTGGTAAATATTTGAAAAATATTTGTTAGTAACAAGCCTCAAACCCCACCTAAAATACGACAGGTTCATAATACGTCTTTTTCTATAAAATAGCTCTCAGTTCTAACACATATTATATTATTATTTTTACTTGTAAGTATTGTATTATTTATTTGTTGTAGTGGCCTTAAGGAAAATACACATATATATTTCACAATTTTACACACTTTATTGATTATTTCTAGTGTAAGTGGCAAAAAGCGTGATGGCTGATATCCGAAATTTCAAGTTTGAATTCTAATTGATTTATATTTACAATTAAATTTATTTCTAAAAGAAAATAAACAAGTGTAAAACATGCCATCTACAAGTGCTTCTCTTACCGCCATTAAAAAGGAAAATCCTTCCTTACATAATCCTATAAATTGAACAACTTTTTATAGGGGCAGGTGTTATGGAATATAAATTTAATTTTTAAAATTATATACTCATAAATGCATAAATTAATCTTCTAAATAAATTAATAATTACACCAAATTTAATATTTTAGAGTTTTTTGTTGGTAATAAAAACTAAAATAATTACCTGCTAAAGTTAGTTGAGTCAAAAAAAAAACTTACATTTAACTTAATTCGTTATAAAAACTCAAATGAATAGTTAAAAATTAAATAAATGGCAATTAAACTAAAAAAATTCAAACTAAAAGCATTTGTATGAACCGAGTTCATACCCGAACCGAAAAATTCAAACCGAGTCAATTTTTTGGTTCATAAATAATAGAAAAAACTTCAAAAACCTTCCTTATGGTTTCGCACGTTCTCACTTTAGTATCATGTGATTTAAAGTGTATCAATTTGGTGCCTTGTGGTTTTATTTTTATCTTTTCGGCAGTTTTTTCGTTAATATTTTGTTAAATTATATAAAAAAAAATTTCAGATATCCATCTAAGTTTATCAGTTTTGTGCCCTGTGGTTTTATTTTTCTCTTTTTATTATCAATTTTATTATTATTTTTTTAAAATCAGTGACAAAGTTAAAATTAAAGAATACTAAAGTGAATATTCGATAAACTTAGATGGATATCTGAAATTTTTTTTTATATAATTTAACAAAATATTAACGAAAAAACTGCCGAAAAGATAAAAANTTATCTTTTCGGCAGTTTTTTCGTTAATATTTTGTTAAATTATATAAAAAAAAATTTCAGATATCCATCTAAGTTTATCGAATATTCACTTTAGTATTCTTTAATTTTAACTTTGTCACTGATTTTAAAAAAATAATAATAAAATTGATAATAAAAAGAGAAAAATAAAACCACAGGGCACAAAACTGATAAACTTTGAATCACAGGGTACTAAAGTGAAAATATGCAAAACAACACGAATTTTTTGAAGTTTTTCATAAATAATATGAAAAAAAATTTATTTCCATTTTCGGTTAGCCTTTTCCCGGTACCAAAAAAGGCGAAACCCCATTTGATCTAGGGTTTCAAAGTCGCCTTTCTCTCTCCCGTCTCCGATCGGTTGATTCGGATTGAAACCAGAGCTCGCGTCCCTTCCAATCTCACGGTATTCGGATGTTTATATAGTTTTTCTTCTTTGTTTATATGATATATTTTATCATTACCAAAGCTAGGGTTTTCTCAGTTTCAGATATAAAATTTCGCTTTTTTTAGCTCCTTTTCTTTTAAACGATTGGATGGTTGTTTTGATATGATCTCGCATTCCTAAATTCACCCTCCTCTGAGAAATTTTAAGGTTTTCTTGATTACTTGACTGGCCTGCTTCGATATTTGATCTTTTTTTTTTTTAAACGACTCTGCAACAATTGGTAGATGAGGAGTTTGGTTAGATGTCTACAAAAGCATTAAAAAAAGAAAAACAAAAAAAATCATCTGAACAAGTTATTCCGTAATTACTTGTGTGGTACAGCCCTTTTTGAGTGCCAGAATAAATTATCTACTTATCTATTGACAACTAATCGGCTCTGAGGTTTTTTTTTTTTTTTTTTTTTTTTTATTGCAAGGTTTTGGCATCTGTAATTGGTTTATCTTACTTTGGGAAGATAACTTACAAGCAGAATATAAATGCTCTCTCGACTATTAGCCTGTTTATCAAATTCATTGATGAAATCGCCAATCAATCTGAGTAAACTCTATGAAATCATTATTAACGGGATTCGTTGATGAAATCATTGACAATTTGACTGGACATTGCCGATTACTGCGGGCTTTATTAGATGACAACACCAAAAAATCATGAATATGAGTAAACTCTATTAAGATGACGAGCAATTTTTTTTTAACTCTATTAGTTGTTAGCCGTTCATTATTTTAGTTGCATTTGCTATAAAGTAATTACAATTATTCGTCGGTAAATTTAGTAAAATCTTCAATATTTTGACCTCAATTTCAAAAACTTAAAAATAAGGAAGTATAAATCAGAAAAAGAAAAAATGTTGAAAGGCATGTTTTCAAAAATTGCCCTGTAGTTGAGGGGCTCTCTATACGTTGCTTGTCGTTACCCCTTTTTTAATTAAAGAATAATTCTTTCCATTTTTCATGGATTTTTCTTTTCCATGCAATTTCTTATTCCAGTTCCTTTCTCGTTTACTAGTTATTTATGGTTTGTAAATCAAATATATCCTCTGTCTCAATGGCAGCATGAACACCTTCGCAAAGACCCTTACTAACAAGGCCGTCACTTGGGTAACCGACATGCTGATTCGCGGCAGGTATGAACTATGGATAAGAAAGTATGGACGCACGTACGTAGATGCTGCCGAGAAGGAGCAGCGGTTCGCAAATTTCAAGGAAAAGTTTGAGTTTGTTAGAAAGCATAACCGAGAAAGAACTTATGGATGCACGCTAGGGCTCAACGAGTTTTCTGATATGTCATGGGAAGAGTTTGAAAACACTTATTGTATGAAGGGTTTCATGAACCATTTGACGGCTGAGGACCTTGAAATGATTAACAATGCTGGATGTGAAATGCCAACACCCCAGGCAGCTGCGGTGAGCAAGATAAACCCTTTATCTTTAACTTTCTCAATACTTCCAAATTTTTTTTTCTATTTTTGAAGTTCTTTTGACCTGTTTGCCGCATTGTCACTGTTTCCATCCTTCACGAACTAGGGTGCTTGGAGGACAAAAGGGCGTTCTCAACAAGGCAGCCCCCCCAAAGGCGCTCGAAGGGATGCTAAGAGGAGGCTGGATGAGCTTCGTGGTGCTGCTTGTAATGTGAAGATGAGTTAGGCATATCTCTATTGGCAAGCAAAGACTGCTCTATTTTGTTATTAGGTTGGCACAGTCATGGCGTGTGCTAAGCTTATGTTATAACTTATTATGTACCCCGTCCTGAGACTCTAATTACTGCTTATTGTATGAAGGCTATTTTGTTTCGTTGCCTACTAATACTAGTTTCTAAACTTGGGTACTATGTGTGCTGTTGTGTTATGCTGTTTCTGATTTAAATGTTGGTTACATTGTGCGAGAAGTATTGTTTCTAGCGACTGCCTTTCTATGATACCACATTCGAAATCTAGTAAAATGTGCTACACTTACGATTGGGCCATATGAATATTATCTAGAAAAAGTTTGCTTTTCTTACCCGGTGAAATGCTAGATCTGAATGTGCTCTCCATTTTCGGTATTTCTGGTATAGGTTTTCTTTTGTCGTTTATATGATATATTTTATTATTACGAAAGCTAGGGTTTTCTCAGATGCGAATTTTCGCTTTTTTTTAAATTCCTTTTCTATTATAACGATGGGAATGGGTTTTTGATTGTATCGTCGCATTCCTAAATTCACCCTCTCTGAGAAATTTGTTAAGTTTTCTTGATTGACTTGACTTGGATGTGGTTTCGTATTTGCATCTTTTTTTTTTTTTTCCGAAGGAATTCTGCAACAATTGGTAGATGAGGAGCTTGGTGTAGGATGTCTTACAAAAGCATTAAAAAAGGGGGGAAAATCATTTGAACCAAGTTATTCCGTAATTACTTTGTGTGTTAAAGACCTTTTTGAGGTGCCAGAATAAATGATCTACTTGATTCTAGTGACAACTAATCGCTATGAGGATTTCTTTTTTTGTTTTCTTATTTGTGATTGCGAAGGTGGAGTTGGATTTTAGCTGCTTGCAAACGTTTCGGCATCTGTTAAATTGGTCATTTATTTACTTCTTACGTTCCGAGAAGAATAACTAGAAGCCGAATATAAAAACTACCGCTCGACTAGTAGCCTGTCAAATTCATTGAATATGAAGATCATCAATCAATTCATGAGTAATACTTATGAAATCATATGTAACAGGGATTCATTGATGAAATAAATTGGTAATGTTGATCTGTCGAACATTTCGCCAATCTAACTCACCCACGGATGACAACAACAAAAGATCATGAATCATGAGTAACCTCTATTAGATTACGCAATTTTTTTAACGTCTATTAGTCGTTAGCGCTTCATTATTTTCGTTGCATTTACTATAATAACTAAAATTATTCATGACAGTAATATTTAACAAAATCTTTCAATTTAAATTTGACCTCAAATAGTCCATTTTCAAAACTTATAAAGTAAGGAAATTTTAAATCAGAAAAAGACTAAAAACTTTAAAAAAATGTTTGAAGAGGCCATGTTCTTGATTCTTCTTCTCCTTGAATGTCTTAGGTTCAGTTGCCTTCCGGCGCTTACTTAGCTTATTGGTGCTAGATCAAGTCTAACGAAGCCGATCGTCGATTCGAAAATACCATCATCGAAAACGACTTAAGAGCACGGAAGCCTGAGAGGCCTCCGTGCTCCTGAGAACACAGCAGCCCTGCTATATATATATATATATATATATATATATATATATATATATATATATTCATTTATTTATTTATAAATATATTTATATATATTATGTATAATGTTGTTATTACTTATTATATATTATATTATATAATATAATTTTGAATATATGTAAATTATAAATATAGATGATGTTGATGACGATAATGATAAAAAAATATATATAAGTTTTAATTATAATATATATAATTCGATAATTATTTATATAAATAATATGTAATATATAATAGAAGAAAATTATATAAAATTAATTTTCATCAAAAAATTTTCTTTCAACCAGTCAAGCATGGCTGAAAATTTATTTTTTCGTTCTTATAAATGAAACATTAAAGAGCTAAAATTTGTTTTTCATGAAAAACTCTTTTTAATCGAGAATTATTTCTCATAATTTTATTTTGAAGCAAACTGCAGGCCCAGTGTTTCTTGTGTGGCGCTGCATCTATATTACAGGATGGAATATTGTTCGTGTTTTTAAAATTTCAATTCTTTTGTAATGTAAAAAATAATAATTTTTGGCAACTTTCTACCAAACTAAGTTTGTATCTAATAAAATGTACTATACCTATAATTAGATAACCAAAATATTATCTAAAATTCATCCTAAATTTTTTTTTTTTAAAAAAAAAACGAAATAAATAGCATACTATATTTCTCTCTGGACAAAAAAAAAAAAAAAAAAAAAAAAAAAAAAAAAAACAGAAAATTCTAGAATTCTGGGGTCGTATATTGGGTGATTGCGAAATGAGTCGCGCCTCAAATCCGCGTGTACTCTGCCCCAAGGTATAAAATGAAGGCGGGCCCACATAGATATGGGCCGAGCTTCGTGCCAGAAAACCAAACGGGACCCCGAGTGTTTTCTTGGGATTTTTTTTTTTGAGAAAAGATTTCTTTTATTTATTTTTTCTTTTCTTTTTTTTGGCACATGGAATTACTTTTGAGGAGACAGACACACGTAGGTACAACATTATTTATTTGCTGTAGTAAATCTCCACAGAAAATTCTATACTTTATATTGCTATCTAGAATATCTAAAAATATAGTAATTATACCAAATATAATTTGATCGTTATAAGCCAATCCAAAACCGTTGGTCTTTTAATTTCGTTGTTACAAAAAATTCTACAAGTTGAGCTTTAAAAGTGCTTCCACCTGTTTCATGAAAGAAAATATTCAACTGAGTCTGGTGTCACCTGAAAGCAGGGATGTAGTGTGGGCCATGCCGGGCCGGAGCTGCCCATATAATTCGGGCCGAATCAAGCTTCCACGGCCGGCCCGCTCCTACCCGGTTATAAATTGGGCCGGGCCGTGACAGGCCAGAGTATCAAGCCTCCAGCCCAGTACGGTCTCTTGGCCCGGAAGGCACGGGTCGGGTGGTGCTCCGGGCCGAGCCGGGCCTGGCTGTGCCTTTTTATTTTTTATTTTTTATTTAATTAAAAACTATAAAATTTAAAATATAAACAATAAAATTATTTATATTTAAATTAATTAAAAATTTTAACATTTATAAAAATAATTATAAAACAATAAATTTTTAATTTTTTGTTAAAGAATATAAATTTTTAGTAATTTTTTTTTAAAAAAAGAGGTTAGATGTTCTGCTCCAATGGACCAAACAAAAAATGTATATGGTCTATTGTACCAAAAACTATCCTCCTACCCTTTGGAGTGGATAATTCCTAGAGAGAAGGGTCAAACCAGGCCCTTCTTCCCAGGAGCTTAGACCATGTTGCCTTGGGTCTTGGGGTTCGTGTCATGCCTCTCCTCGGCCCGTTTCAGGTCATGCTGTACCGAGCCGCCGAGCCTAAGGGGGAGGCGAGGGGCGGCATGGCACTGCATCTCAGGCCGGCTCGACCCGACAAGGATGCTACATTACCTATGCGCGCCGCAGCCCGGCCCGAGGCAGTGCGTGGTCCGCCCAACCCGTTTTACATCCCTACTGGAAAGGCTAATATAAATTTAAATTTTTAAAATTATACAACCATAAATGCATAAACTAAAAGTTTTATCAAAAAAATTAATAGTTATGTCAAATTTAATATTTTAAATTATTTTGTAGCTAATAAAACTAAAATAATCAATAAATAGTTAAAATTTAAATAAATGTCAAACTAACTGGAGTTACGCCTGAACCGAAAAATCCAAACTGAGTCAATTTTTGGTTCATAAATAATATATATGAAAATTTATTTCCATTTTCGGTTACCCTTTTCCTGGTACCAAAAAGTGCGAACCCCCATTTGATCTAGGGTTTCAAAATCGCCCTTCTCTCTCCCGTCTCCGATCTGTTGATTCGGGTTGAAACCAGAGCTCGCTTCCTTCCGATCTCAAGGTATTCGGATGTCTAGAAAGTTTTCTTTTTCGTTTATATGATATATTTTATTATTACGAAAGCTAGGGTTTTCTCAGATGCGAAATTTCGCTTTTTTTAAATTCCTTTTCTATTAAACGATTGGATGGTTGTTTTGATTTGATCTCGCATTCCTAAATTCACCCTCCTCTGAGAAATTTTAAGGTTTTCTTGATTACTTGACTGGTGTGTTTCGATATTTGCTCTTTTTTTTTTTTTTCCGAAGGATTCTGCAACAATTGGTAGATGAGGAGCTTGGTTAGATGTCTACAAAAGCATTAAAAAAGGGGGGGAAAATCATTTGAACAAGTTATTCCGTAATTACTTTGTGTGTTAACAGCCCTTTTTGAGTGCCAGAATAAATGATCTACTTATCTAGTGACAACTAATCGGCTCTGAGGATTTCTTTTTTTGTTTTCTTTGTGATTGCGAGGTGGGAGTTGGATTTTTAGCTCCTTGCAACGTTTCGGCATCTGTAATTGGTCTATCTTACTCCGAGAAGATAACTTAGAAGCCGAATATAAATACACCCTCGACTAGTAGCCTGTCAAATTCATTGATGAAATCATCAATCAATCTGAGTAAACTCTATGAAATCATTATTAACGGGATTCATTGATGAAATAATTGATAATTTGACTGGACATTTGCCAACTACTGCAGGCCCTATTAGATGACAACACCAAAAAGTCATGAATATGAGTAACCTCTATTAAGATGACGCAATTTTTTTTAACTCTATTAGTCGTTAGCCGTTCATTATTTTCGTTGCATTTACTATAAAGTAACTAAAATTATTCATCAGTAAATTTAACAAACTCTTCAATTTATTTGACCTCAAATAGTCAATTTCAAAAACTTAAAAAGTAAGGAAGTATAAATCAGAAAAAGACCTAAAAAACTTTAAAAAAATGTTGAAAGGCATGTATCTTGGATTCTTCTTCTCCTTGGAATGTCTTAGTTCAGTTCCTTCCGGGCCTACTAGTTATTTGTGGTTTGTAAAACAAATACATCCTCTGTCTCAGTGGCAGCATGAACTCCTTTGTGAAGACCCTTACTAACAAGGCCGTCACTTGGGCAACCGACATGCTGATTCGCGGTAGGTACGAGCTATGGATAAGAAAGTTTGGACGCACGTACGCAGATGCTGCTGAGAAGGAGCGGCGGTTCGCAAATTTTAAGGAAACGTTTGAGTTTGTTAGAAAGCATAACCGAGAAAGAACTTATGGATGCACGCTCGGGCTCAACAACTTTTCTGATATGTCATGGGAAGAGTTTGAAAACACTTATTGTATGAAGGGTTTCATGAACCATTTGACGGCTGAGGACCTTGAAATGATTGAGAATGCTGGACGTGAAATGCCAACATCCAAAGCAGTTGCGGTACGCAAGATAAACCCTTTATCTGTAACTTTCTCAATACTTCCATTTTTTTTTTTTTCTATTGTTGAAGTTCTTTTGACCTGTTTGCCGCATTGTCACTGTTTCCATCCATCACGAAGAAGGGTGCTTGGAGGACAAAGGGACGTTCTCAACAAGGCAGCTCCCCCAAAGGTCCTCGAAGGGATGCTAAGAGGAGGCTGCATGAGCTTCGTGGTGCTGCTTCTAATGTGAAGATGAGTTAGGCATCTTTCTATTGGCAAGCAAAGACTGCTCTATTTTGTTATTAGGTTGGCTGTTAGATGCTTATGCCACAGTTATGGCGTGTGCTAAGCTTATGTTATAACTTATGATGTACCCCATCCTGAGACCCTAATTACTGCTTATTGTATGAAAGCTATTTTGTTTCGTTGCCTGCTAATATTAGTTTCTAAACTTGGGTACAATGTGTGCTGTTTTGTTATGCTGTTTCTGATTTAAATGTTGGTTACATTGTGCGAGAAGTATTGTTTCTAGCGACTGGCTTTCTATGATACCACATTCGAAGTCTAGTAAAATGTGCTACACTTACGATTGGGCCATATGAATATTATCTAGAAAAAGTTTGCTTTTCTTACCCGGTGAAATGCTAGATCTGAATGTGCTCTCCACTTTCGGTATTTCTGGTATAGAATGGGTGATAATGCTATCTATGCAGTAGCGTTGAGCCACAGCTTCTAAGTTGTTATGACTTAATACAAATGTTCTCTGGACAGCGACTCAGAAAATCAGAATTTGGCAACGTTTTGTTTGTGTTATACAAGAGAAATATTGTATATGCATGCATAGCATTGCCAATTTCTGTAAACTTCCTATTTTTCTGTATTACAATCATACCACAGTTCATACCATNAAGTTATGCAGGTTTTGAGGAAGGATTATGCTGCAATCCAACTAGAGATGTCAACGGGTTGGATTCGGGACGGATTTTTAAAATTCCGAACCCGAACCCAACTCCAAACCCGAGATCCGAATCCGAAAATTTGAACCCGAAATAATTATTTTTTTTTAATATTTCAAAATATATTATATTAAATCTAAATTTTTAAAATACAAATTCAAATATAACATCAAATATATATATATATATATATATATATATATAATACAAAATAAATTCGGGTTCGGGTTCGGGTCGAATACAATGAAAATTCATATCCGTCGGATTTCTATTTTTGATATCCATATCCGAATCCATATTCATTTAGCATCGGATATATCCGTTTTATTTGACTTCGGGTTCGGATGAAATTTCGGGTATCCATACCCATTGACATCTCTAAATCCAATCACGACTCAATCAGTAGGATGAATTTGACATATGAATCGCTTGTTGAGTTATTTATGGTTGGTTCGCGTCTTTCTTTGCTATATATGTTAGCTCCTGTATGACTAGTGCTTGTTGTGAGTTGAGTTAGTATGGGGGAGTGACATGAGCAGCTATAAACCTATTTCGTCAAACAGTGCTGCCGCAGGTATGTTGTTCAATGAAATCAATGAATACGAATAACATCTCTTTGTGCAGTGCAATATTGACAACAAAGTATTGCAATGTTATTCATCAAGGATGTTTATCAGAGTGACCAATGCATTTCGATTCAGGTTGTTCTTCTGGGCCGGTGAATAACTGGAATTGGTGGGTGACGGTGGCTAGTAAATATTGATCTTTTATAGAGAATTCATTCTAATTTCTAAACAAATTGTTTGTTTTTCCAATTTGAATGTCATCGGAATCCACTTGGTAGGACTTCTGTTATAATTACTTTTCGTTGGATCGTAGTATTATATTTGTAAGTTCTGGTTTTCACTTTCTTCCCCTGATTTGAGTCTGGTCAGCTTTTTCGGGGGAAGTTTTTTTTGGCAAACTTCAGAGTTGGATTCAAAAATCGAAAGAAAAATTAGAAAAGTATCACTTTTTACTCAACTTCACCTTCTAAAATCAAGGATATTATATTGGACCACCTGCATTCAAAAATCAAGAACAGAGAAGTACAAAAGAGAGGACTCATTTAGTTCCACTTTACATTTTTTTTTTGTAAATTCAATTTTTTCGCAAGTCAATTCACTGGTGAACATAAAAAAGTTGTAATTAATCATAAAAGATGAGCTTAGAAAACATAAAACATTATACAAAACGCTCGGTACAATTTTCTACATTCATGTCATGCAAAAGAAAACTTCCCAGCTCAAAAATTCCAATCCAAGTAATGGTCATGGCATGAATAAGTTTGGCAAGTAAGCCTAATTAACAAGTAACCAGCGGCTAAAATCTAGTCTTAGTGAAAAATCAGTAACGTCTTCAAACGTCGACAATACTTCATGCACGAACCCATCCTATATGAAAACAAAACAAAACAAAAATTACCTTCAAATACAGCATATTTCTCCACTTATGTATTAAAAATTAACTTTGAAAATAAATAAGAATTACAACGTACCTAAACAGGAAAACAACAGTAAAAGCCGAATCCCAAAATGCCAATGTCTCTCTCCACCTTGGCGAAACCATTACTTCCCCAGTGCCTGCCCCATGAATTCTTTAAAAGCCAATACTTGGTTCCATTCTCAGTGCCGTATCCAATTACAGTAACGACGTGGGTTAATTCAGTCATGCAGTACACTTTAGGCACTGTGTGACCTAGTAAGATGCCACCGGTGTAAGTCAGGAAGGATGGGGGAGTTGTGATAGATACGCATACCGGTTGATGCGCCACTGCTTTGAGAAGTGCCCTCTCGTTGTATTGGGGAACGAACTCATAATTTTTTATTTTGGCTATGATGTAGTTCGATCTCGTATAACAACATTTTCCTCTCGGTCCTCTATATGGATACTCGGCTGCTGTAGTCACACCGTTTCTCATAATATATTTGAAGGCTTTGTGAGGCCATCCCATCTCTGATCCATAATTTTGAATATTACAGTCAATGAGTTGTTGGGAGGAAAGTTCAATCAAACTATTTGTTCGTAGTTTTATTAGGCTTTCCACAGCAGCTACAGCAGCAAAAGCCCAACAACACAAATCTGCTTGAATAGAACAAATATTAATATAATTAATAAATAATATTTGCCTTGTAAGTTGATATAGTATTTAGATGTAGAGTTACTAGCTACAATATGATAACTAAAGTAAATGCTACAACATTTAGTACAACATCATTATTTGCTAATGCCTAAATGCATGTCAAACAAACAAGAAAGAAATTAACACTCATATCTAGCAAGCGAATTCAACTTAGTTTCTTCTACACTCCGTTCTAAATTCTACTTGCGCAACATTTTTTGATGTACCCGTTTTGGTGCCGTTTCTCCCAAATTTGGCTCAAGTAAAAAGGCTTACTCATAAAGTAAAAATTGAAAGCCCAACCTCAGCCATTGATATATAACTTTGTTTTCATCTACTTGCGCTCCCATATGTGAGGTGGACTCAGCACCTAAGCATGTGTTTAATAGGAATTCCAAGTTTTACTTTTGCCCCTGTTTAACTCAGTGTGCGCAGCAGAAGTTAGTGTTGCGCAAGTGAGCTCCAAACCAGAGTTATAGCATAGGAAATGTTCAACCACGCAGCATATATACCACCACAAGTATATTATACAAGATGTTGAACAAATTTACATGCTTCAAAAATTATCCAATGATGGAAAAGTTAGACATATATATATATATATATATATATATAGAGAGAGAGAGAGAGAGAGAGAGAGAGAGAGAGAGTGTTAGGTTCTTATGCTATCGAGAGAACGGAGGCCTGCGTGTTTTTAAGTTGTTTTCTATGAACCTGCGTCCGAAAAAATATTCGGCACTTATTAATAAAAGGAAGGTTAAAATATTCTGTGCTCAGTTAAAAAAAAGGCTAAAATGCATAGGGACCCTGAACTTTAGCTTCATCTGGCTTTCAATTTTGATAATTACATCCTTTAAACTTTATCAAATAGTTTACCAGATCTCTCTCCTCAAATAAAGTTATTAATTATACAATTATTTTGATTGAATGTCGTATATTTAATGTTGTAAGACTTTAAAGTATGAAGAATTTATTTTTTACCTTTCAATTTTGATAATTAAGTTAGACGAATGAAGAATAAGTTGAACCATATTTAAAATTTTAACACTTTTTTTTTACATCCTAAAATACAAAAAATAAATTTATTTATGTTTAGAAGCTTTATAAAAATACATGAGCTACATTCAATCAAAATAATTGTGCAATTAAGTAGTTCAATAAAGGAGAGGGGCCTATTGAATTGTTTGATAAAGTTTTGAAGATGCACCACACTTGAAGGTTAGGTCTCTATTTCAAAAGATCTACAGCTCAGAGGGGTTTCTATATATTTTACCCAAAAAAATCTTGAAAAATATTCGCAATATCCACTCAATTTAACTAACTTCAAAATTAGAATTAAGTCAAATCAAAATTTAAAATTTTAGGTCTACCACAGGCGGTTTCAACTCGAAAATAATTTACTAAATTAGAAATAAATCAAGTCTGAAAAATGGATTGGTTAATAAATAGACTCATGTCTCCAATAATTACTCGTATTTGAATTATGAATTCAAAATTAACTTTAAATTTTAAGTTTGAATTATAGATTGAAAACTGAATTCAAAATTTAATTTTAATTTTTAAATTGATTCAAAATTCTAAATCTTAGGCACACATAAAAAAACAAGATTAAATATTATCAAACACAAAAACTTACCTGAAACCAAATTGAAGTCATGAAATAAATGGACTAACAAATGGACTCTCAATACTAATAACTACTTAAGTTCAAGAATATAGAATTTCAAATTGATTAGATATGATGTGCGCTATAAGCCTATATATAACAAGGAAGCAGAAGATGTCTTACTATTTCCTTGCAACCGCACTTGAGTTACAGCACCTCGTTCCCTCCAATCGACTCTGCTCGGTACATTTACGATGTCCGCATAACGAAAACTTGAGTAGGCATGATGGCCTTGCAAACCGGCCAGCTGTTTGCGCGCCATCAAACCGGTATCGCTCACCCGAGTGATGGTCCTTTTAAACACCAACCTCATCCTGTCATTAAGTAAAATAATTAATAAAATAACATGATTACAATCTAAACATTTTTAGATTTTAAATCAAAATATTATTATGCATAATACGAAATAGAGACCTATTTTGAATCTGGATCAATAGCCACTATTTATGTCAAAATTTTCTATCTTAGTTTCTATAATTTAAAAAATATTATTCAAAATAGGTGATGCTTTTTTTACAGAAAATAATGATAATAATTTTTTAATCCCTTCATACATATACCGAGAAGAAAGATATCAATAGACCCAATAATAAACTAAAGAGAGAAAGTAATACATATAATTAAACAAAAGAAAAAGAAAAAAACAAACAAAAGATAATACTCTAATCTCTCCCCTCAAAAAAAAAGTAATAATAACAATATTGTAAGCATGATTTTTTTAAAAAAAAAGTAATAATAAAAATATTGTAAGCGTGATTTTTTTTAAAAAAAAAGTAATAATAAAAATATTGTAAGTATGATTTTTTTCAAAAGTAATAATAGAAATATTGTAAGTATGATTTAAAAAAAAAAAATCTAACAAGCATATGAATAATAGTATAAAAAATTTTCAACTACATTTCTAAAGTGCAAACTAGAATCATCTGATTTTTTTTTTTTAGTGAACTTAATATTCCTAGAGTTTTACTTAAATGCACAACAAAAAAAAATGCCTAATATACATTAAGCTTTTCTTTTTTGAACTTTAAATGCACTGAAAAATACCAAAAAAAATGTTGTTGGATTAAAAAAAAAAAGGAAAAAAACACTGACTAAGTTGTGCATCCCCATTCTCATTTAAATATTAATCAGATTGTTGCAAAGAAACAAAGAAAAAGGATAAGCAAAGGAAGAAAAACGAAAAGGAAGATAACCAAAATGCTTGACGTGCCTCAGAAGAAACCCTGGCGCCATTGTAGGAGCGAAGGTGTGGAGAGGGGTTTCGCTGTTGGAGCTCCGCCGTTTTGGAGGCTCGAGAGAGGGAGAGAGAGAGAGAGGAATAGCTACTGAAAACTTTAAAGTAGGAGGAGGTGTTGTATTGGCGTGAGAGAAGAAGCTGTTCTCTCAGTTGGTAGAAGAGAAAAAAAAAATGCAAAACCCTATTGTGCCACTTATGGCACAGTGCCTTCTCTCTTCCACCAGGCACGTACTCGGAAAACATGAAAATAGTTGTCTACATCTGGGGTAAGTATCGGGGTGTGGCATGCACCGCATGATAGCATTTCCTATTGGTGTGTTCAAACACTTGCGTACACCGGGTGCGGGCAATAATTTTTCTTGTGATTCGAATCAACAGAGTATGGCGTCACCGTTTCTTCCACAGGGGCACTTCACACGCTCTCTCTCAGCCCGTCCAAACACTGTTGCTGAGGGCGGTATGCTTATCTACGCGGTGATTACAACTCGCGAGGGTGGGAAAAAAAAAAAAGAAGAAATGCAAACAAACGCTTGTAAAGACGTTTTTCGAGATTACATGTATACTTCTCCCTATCAGCACGTTCTTAATTTCTTTAATTTTATTATTCTAACTAATTAATTTTTTTAAAAAAATCAGCCACTGCCATTTAATTATTCTGACTAATTAAATTTTTTTTAAAAAAATCAGCCACTACACATTCGTGTGGCCTTCATTTCACGTTTTACTTCTTGTTTAAGATTTACTTTGCCTATCGTTTGTATGGTTTAGGTAGCAATCCAACTCGCCGTTCGCAAGTCAGCTCGTGTTCGGCTCGTAATGAGCTCGAGATCAAATCGCTTGTTCAGTAAACGAGCCAAACACGAGCTGAGATCAGCTCGCTCGTGTTCGGTTCGATAACAGCTTGAATACATGTATTTTATATTTATATAATTTATTTAATTTTATATTTATATAAATAAATAAATTATTATATATAATAAATATTTTTATTATTTGATTTTTAACAAAATAAAAATGTGAAGACGAGCTCAATTATAAAAAAACTCATTTATATATAAAGTTTCAACCATTAGATCAAAATCTAATGGATAAGATTAATTTTATAAAAATATTTATGATCACATCTAGCGAACTAGAATTGGTACTCAGAAACTTCAGTAAACACACTCAAATGCGCAAATTAGCAAAAATCTGAGACAATTTGACGCAAAGCAAGAGCAATAAATGAGCTATTTATCCACTTCAGGGAACCAGCTCAGCCTCTCTTACTTGTCTAGGTTCAAATAGGAAAATAAAAAAAAAAAGCATATATAAAGGAGTTGAGCTTATGCCTTTTTAAAAGTAGACGATCATTTGTGTTTATAATTTTTTAACCGTCGGATCATCATTCATATAGCACTATTAACAGTTTGTGCCAAATGTTTTTTATTAGTGCTCTAGGGATTTTAAGATCCAACGGTTAAAAATCATAAGCTCAGAGGAGCTCAACTCTGCATAAAGCTACGCAAGTAGATACAATAGATGAATATATATATATATATATATATATATATATATATATTGTGTTATATATATATATATATATATATATATATATTGAATCTAATCCTTTTAACTTATTGTTCGTTGGCCAGCTTGTGTTCGACTCATTTATTAATCAGTCGAATATAAGTTGTATTTTTCGGCTCAATGCTTAAACAAGTCAGTTCGTGTTCGGCTCGTTAACACCCCTAGTTTACGTAGATATATATTATCAGTTGGTTGCCTATTTACATTTCTCATTATTTGTATTGCGCGCTTCATAAAATTACAGTGCTCCAATTGCTTGCATGTACGTACGTAATATTTCAGTAAGATTGTTGCTTTTAGATTCTAGTTAGTGCTTTCCCTGTCCGTCACTCAATTTTATTCTATTCCATTTTCTGATTGATGCATCCTCTGAATTTTCTGCTGCAGCTGTTTGCACATAGTATACTCATACCTTGAAAGTCGAGTATGCAAGTTTTGTAGAAGGATTATGTGGCGACCCAAATCACAACTTAAATGGGCGGAGAGGATCTAATGTGTAAGTTGGGCATTAGGTCGTCTTGAGTTCACATCGAAATTGTGATAAGAACATGAGATAATAGGTTTTGTTTCTATTAACTGGCTTCTTATATATGGTGCCGCATGTAAAGTCCTAGTTCAATAATATAGTAGTTAGAAGAAACATTTTTATACAACAGAAGTTTCAAAAAAACTTATTGTTACAACATTACAGGATGATAGAGTTTTATTATTTTTTTACTTTTTTCCCTTTTATAATATAAAATAATTGTGTCGACTAATAAAATATAGGGCCAATTGCTTATATATTTCTGAAAAGTTTCCGACTTTTCGATTTACCTCTCTTAGAAGACTAATATTGAAAATACCCTTTCTACGTTCCAACATATTTCTAATATATCCCTAGAGTTAAAATCTCTTAATGAATTCTGTTATCTCTGTAAAATTACTATTTTGCCCTTTCAAATATACCCTTCAACCATTACTGACTTTTGGTCTTTTCTAATATACCTCTCTGCCATTACAAATATGTCTTATTTGCCCTTAAGTTAAGGACAAAATGCTTAACAGGAGATAACTGTGAAAATATTTTGCAATAACGGTGGAACGTATGAAGAGTATTTTAGAAAGAAAAAAAGAGTAGGAATAAATCGAATATTTTCAAACGTATAAAAAGTATATAGGCAATTATCTCTAAAATATAATATCATACTTATTCTTATGACTAGATCGTCTTAATATTATCTAATAACTTTTATTGGGTCGTGTGTGGGCTGATTCCAAAATGGGCGGAGCCTCTATTCCGATTGTGCTCTGCCGCAAGGAATAGTTTAAAGACCGGGCCTAAACGGCCTACATAGATCTAGGCGAGCTTCGTGCCAGTCCACTAAACTTTTTGGAGAAAAAGTTTTTTTGAATTTTATTTTTCTTTTTATTTTTGAAAAGACAGACGCATAGACTTTGGATTATTTTGATACATATTGTCACTGAAAAATTGAATACTTTACAATGGTATCTGGAATATCTGGTAACATGGATATTAGATCAAATATAATTTTATCTGGAATATCTGGTAACATGGATATTGGATCAAATATAATTTTATCGTTACGAGCTAATTTTTAGTTTTGTTGTTATGAAAAACAAAAAAAAAATTAATAAAACTGCTTCTATTGTACCATGAAAAAACAAAAAAAAGAGAAGAAATATTCAAAAGAGTAGAGTGTCAACCGAGAGGCTAACACAAATTTAATTATTTAAAATGATATACTCATAAATGCATAAATTAAAAATTTTGTCAAATAAATGGCGGGTGATATGCTTACCCAAGCTGTATAGGCGTATAGCCCTTCTGGTGATTGTAACTTTGACAAGAGTGGAAAATATATGGATAGCATGTATAGGGTCCGAATCAACATATGTACGTTTTGCCGTGACATTACCGTGTATCATTTTCGCACCCGGTAGCTCCAGAAGGGCACTCGCCCGTCCATCATCTATCCAACAACGGTTGCTACGAGCGGTATCCCTACTCACAGGTGACAAATCGGGCCCTAGTTGCCTAACCTTCGTAGACCCATCATGTAGTGATTACAACCTACGAGAATCAAAACACTGTTTTAAGACCCCTTAACTGCTTCGTCTTTGTCAGGAAGCCCTTCGACATGACATGTGACGTATCTTTTCTTCTCAGCATTTTTTCAATTTATTTTATTTTTATTTTAATTATTATTATTATTTAAATAAAAAAAATTATTAATTGCTTGTTTGTATGGTCTGTATAGATGCAACAGAATAATAACATCAGCTGTTTGCATGCTTACAGTGCTCAATATTTGTACCGCGCGCTTCATAAAAATATAACGCTCGAATTGCTAACATGTACATAATATTTCATTAGAGAGACTTTAGTTTGGTATAAAATGAAGGAAAAATTATTTTCATCAGTATGAAAATATTTTTTTTATTTATTTGCTTCAGCATCAAATAATTTTTTTCGTACAAATACTTTTTACAGATCAATGTAGAAAACTTGACATTGTCATTTTTTATTTTTCTTTGCAGAAAAACGAAAATTCTCTTGAAAGGAGACATTTGCCCTCTCTTTCTCTTTATATTAATGTTCAAATAATTTCTCTTTATATTCTTTGTGCTCTCAGGAGCACGGAGGCCTCTGTGCTCCTGAGTTGTTTTCGATAATAGAATTTTCGAATCGACGATCGGCTTCGTTAAACTTGATCTAGCGTATTTGAACTTTCTGGAAAATAATTTTTGCGATTTTTTGACATCATTTATCTAGTGATCGAAAGGATTCAAAATCAATAATTTTTAATGGCTGAAAATAAAAATTTTATAAAAAGTGGTGATATAGCACTAAAATTTTCGATCAGAAATATTGATCTTGTTGTAGATACTATAAAGAATTTTGTATCAAAATTTCATTTGACTTAAACACTTCTACACCGTTAAACTTGAAAACGGTAGATATCAATCATTAAAAATTATGGATTTTGAATCCTTTCGATCACTAGGTAATGATATTAAAAAATCGCAAAAATTATTTTCTAGAAAGTTCAAATACGCTAGATCAAGTCTAACGAAGCCGATCGTCGATTCGAAAATTCCATTATCGAAGACAACTCAGGAGTACGGAGGCCTCCGTGCTCCTGAGAGCACAGCAGCCCTGCTCTATATATATATATATATATATATATGTATGTATGTATGTATGTATGTATGTAAATTTTGATTTAGCTAAAAATGTACCACTTTATATGAAGGTCTTAAACTATAATGTATTTTGTAAAAGACATCTGAACATTATGAATTTTAACTTTATTATTTAATGCTTAATATTTTCTTTATTTCGAAGTAAAATTCATCAAGATCAACCTGATTTGAGTATAAACTAAAAGTTTTCGAGCAAGTTTAGATACTTATTCTCTTTAAGCATTTGAAGATAAACGGTCTTAACTTGTTAAATTTATCTAAAATTTTATTCTGTTGATAAATAACCCAATATTTTTAATGATTTTAGATTTATTTTCGTCAAATTTATTTTTTAATATTTTGTTGGTTAGACATAAGATATGAGTTTAAATATTGTTCAATTATTGCTATTAGGATTTTGATTTATACCTATATATAGGCTGTTGTAAATGTGTAAAAAATTATCCACTATCGAAATTTAATCCAAAAATATTTAATAAAGTTTTTAGTTTAATTCATTGCAATACTCCTTTTGTTCTTTACAAATATATATATTGAAAATAATAATTCTTAGACTTTAAATTTGTTGGCTTGTAATTAAACTTAGTATCACTCTATGTGGCAACAAAAGAAAGGAGAAATTTCAATCAACATGTTTTAATGAAACTATTAATTGGTTAATAAATAGAATTATCAAGTGCCAGGGTAATATAGTTCTCAAAAACATGAAAATTTTTGTTTTGTTAGACATGTTCCTATGGCAATAAATAGAGTAAATAATANAATTTTTTTTTTCTTTTTTTTTTGGCACATGGAATTACTTTTTAGGAGACAGACACATGTAGGTACAACATTATTTATTTGCTGTAGTAAATCTCCACAGAAAATTCTATACTTTATATTGCTATCTAGAATATCTAAAAATATAGTAATTATACCAAATATAATTTGATCGTTTTAAGCCAATCCAAAACCGTTGGTCTTTTAATTTCGTTGTTACAAAAAATTCTACAAGTTGAGCTTTAAAAGTGCTGCCACCTGTTCCATGAAAGACAATCTTCAACTGAGTCTGGTGTCACCTGAAAGCAGGGATGTAGTGTGGGCCATGCCGGGTCGGCACCGCCCATATATTTTCGGGCCGAATCAAGCTTAGGGCTGGCCCGGTCCTACCCGATTATAAATTTGGCCCCGGCCGTGACGGCCAGAGATATCAACCCTCCGGCCCAGCACGGTCTCTTGGCCCGGAAGGCACGGGTCGGGCCGTGGTTCGCGCCGACCCGGGCCTGGCTGTGCCTTTTTATTTTTTATTTTTTTTAAATGTAAAATTTAAAATATAAACAATAAAATTATTTCTATTTAAATTAATTAAAATTTTTAACATTTATAAAAATAATAAATGCTTTTTTTTTCATAGAATATAAATTTTTAGTAACTTTTTTTTTTAAAAAAAAAGAGGTGAGATGCTTTTGGTCCAATGCACCAAACATTGGACAAAAAAATGTATTTAGTCTATTGTACCAAAAACTCTCCTCCTGAGGGGTGCAGTGGATAACTTCTCGACAGAAGGGTCAAACCAGGCCCTTCTTCCCAGGAGCTTCCCGGTACGTCGCCGACCCGTTTCGGGTCGTGCTGTACCTAGCCGCCGGGGCTAAGGGGGAGGCTAGGCGCGGCACGGCACTGCATCTCAGGCCGGCCCTGCCCGACAAGGATGCTACATTACCTATGCCGCGCCGCAGCCCGGCCCGAGGCAGTGCATGGTCCGTCCGACCCGTTTTACACCCCTACTGGAAAGACTAATATAAATTTAATTTTTTAAAATTATACAACTATAAATGCATAAACTAAAAATTTTATCAAATAAATTAATAGTTATGTTAAATTTAATATTTTAAATTATTTTGTAGCTAATAAAACTAAAATAATCAATAAATAGTTAAAATTTAAATAAATGTCAAACTAACCAGAGTCACGCCCGAACCGAAAAATCCAGGACCAAATCAATTTTTGGTTCGTAAATAATATACGAAAACTTATTTCTTTTTTCGGTTAACCTTTTCCTATGGTTTCAAAATCACCCTCTCTCTCCCATCTCCGATCTGTTGATTCGGATTGATACCAGAGCTCGCTTCATTCCGATCTCAAGGTATTCGGATGTCTAGAAAGTTTTCTTTTTCGTTTATACGACGTATTTTATTATTACCAAAGCTAAGGTTTTCTCATTTTAGATGTAACATTTCGCTTTTCTTAAATTCCTTTTCTTTTAAACAATTGGATGGTTGTTTTTGATTTGATCTGGAATTCCTAAATTCACCCTCCTCTGAGAAATTTTAAGGTTTGCTTGATTACTTGACTGGTCTGTTGCGATATTTGCTCTTTTTCTTTAAACGACTCTGTAACAATTGGTAGATGATGAGTTTGGTTAGATGTCTACAAAAGCATTAAAAAAAAAAAAACAAAAATCATTTGAACAAGTTATTCCGTAATTACTTGTGTGTTACAGCCCCTTTTGAGTGCCAGAATAAATTATCTACCTATCTATTGACAACTAATCGGCTCTGAGGATTTTTTTTTTGTTTTCTTTGTGATTGCAAGGTTTCGGCATCTGTAATTGGTTTATCTTACTTTGGGAAGATAACTTACAAGCAGAATGTAAATACTCTCTCGACTATTAGCCTGTTTATCAAATTCTTTGATGAAATCTCCAATCAATCTGAGTAAACTCTATGAAATCATTATTAACGGGATTCGTTGATGAAATCATCGATAATTTGACTGGACATTGCCGACTACTGCAGGCCTTATTAGATGACAACACCAAAAAATCATGAATATGAGTAAACTCTATTAAGATGACGAGCAATTTTTTTTTAACTCTATTAGTCGTTAGCCGTTCATTATTTTCGTTGCATTTGCTATAAAGTAATTAAAATTATTCGTCAGTAAATTTAGTAAAATCTTCAATATTTTGACCTCAATTTCAAAAACTTAAAAAGTAAGGAAGTATAAATCAGAAAAAGACCTAAAAAACTTTAAAAAAATGTTGAAAGGCATGTATCTTGGATTCTTCTTCTCCTTGGAATGTCTTAGTTCAGTTCCTTCCGGGCCTACTAGTTATTTGTGGTTTGTAAAACAAATACATCCTCTGTCTCAGTGGCAGCATGAACTCCTTTGTGAAGACCCTTACTAACAAGGCCGTCACGTGGGCAACCGACATGCTGATTCGCGGTAGGTACGAGCTATGGATAAGAAAGTTTGGACGCACGTACGCAGATGCTGCTGAGAAGGAGCGGCGGTTCGCAAATTTTAAGGAAACGTTTGAGTTTGTTAGAAAGCATAACCGAGAAAGAACGTATGGATGCACGCTGGGGCTCAACAACTTTTCTGATATGTCATCGGAAGAGTTTGAAAACACTTATTGTATGAAGGGTTTCATGAATCATTTGACGGCTGAGGACCTTGAAATGATTGAGAATGCTGGACGTGAAATGCCAACATCCAAAGCAGTTGCGGTGCGCAAGATAAACCCTTTATCTGTAACTTTCTCAATACTTCCATTTTTTTTTTTTTCTATTGTTGAAGTTCTTTTGACCTGTTTGCCGCATTGTCACTGTTTCCATCCATCACGAAGAAGGGTGCTTGGAGGACAAAGGGACGTTCTCAACAAGGCAGGCCCCCCAAAGGTCCTCGAAGGGATGCTAAGAGGAGGCTGCATGAGCTTCGTGGTGCTGCTTCTAATGTGAAGATGAGTTAGGCATCTTTCTATTGGCAAGCAAAGACTGCTCTATTTTGTTATTAGGTTGGCTGTTAGATGCTTATGCCACAGTTATGGCGTGTGCTAAGCTTATGTTATAACTTATGATGTACCCCATCCTGAGACCCTAATTACTGCTTATTGTATGAAAGCTATTTTGTTTCGTTGCCTGCTAATATTAGTTTCTAAACTTGGGTACAATGTGTGCTGTTTTGTTATGCTGTTTCTGATTTAAATGTTGGTTACATTGTGCGAGAAGTATTGTTTCTAGCGACTGGCTTTCTATGATACCGCATTCGAAGTCTAGTAAAATGTGCTACACTTACGATTGGGCCATATGAATATTATCTAGAAAAAGTTTGCTTTTCTTACCCGGTGAAATGCTAGATCTGAATGTGCTCTCCACTTTCGGTATTTCTGGTATAGAATGGGTGATAATGCTATCTATGCAGTAGCGTTGAGCCACAGCTTCTAAGTTGTTATGACTTAATACAAATGTTCTCTGGACAGCGACTCAGAAAATCAGAATTTGGCAACGTTTTGTTTGTGTTATACAAGAGAAATATTGTATATGCATGCATAGCATTGCCAATTTCTGTAAACTTCCTATTTTTCTGTATTACAATCATACCACAGTTCATACCATAGAAGTTGAATATGCCACACTTCTATTTTTCTGTATTACAATCATACCACACTTTTTATTTTTCTATATTACAATCATTTTTGCACTTGTACTATGTCATCAATAACAAGTCAATTACATTCATTCTTTTCAAACAAAAGTACAATAAAAATATTTCTTTACCATTATGATGGGACATATATTTCTAAAATGAGACATTTGATTGATTTGTCACGGCACGTCACTAATATACCTGTTGCATTTTAAAATTTTTCCCTCCCAACGCTTACAGTGGATAACTCCTTGTTGGAAGGGCCAAGCCAAGCCCTTCTCCCCAGTAGCTTAAACCATGCTAATTTGGGCCTTGCTGTTGGGGCCGTGCATCTTCTTGGCCCGGCACGATCCAGGCCCGTTTCTGGTCGTGCTGTGCCGAGCCGCTAGGTCTAAGGGGAGGCGCGGCACGGTACTGCATCTCGAGCCGGCCCGGCCTGCCAAGTATGCTACATTACCTGTGCTGTGCCGCAGCCCGGCCACAGTACGTTTTACACCCCTACCGAAAAGGCTAATATAAATTTAATTTTTTAAAATTATACAACCATAAATGCATAAACTAAAAATTTTATCAAATAAATTAATAGTTATGTCAAATTTAATATTTTAAATTATTTTGTAGCTAATAAAACTAAAATAATCAATAAATAGTTAAAAATTTAAATAAAACGTCAAACTAACCGGAGTCACGCCCGAACCGAAAAATCCAAACTGAGTCAATTTTTGGTTCATAAATAATACAGATGAAAATTTATTTCCATTTTCGGCAACCCTTTTCCCGTTACCAAAAATGGCGGACTCCGCATTTGATCGAGGGTTTCAAAATCACCCTTCTCTCTCCCATCTCCGATCTGTTGATTCGGATTGAAACCAGAGCTCGCTTCCTTCCGATCTCAAGGTATTCGGATGTCTAGAAAGTTTTCTTTTTCGTTTATACGATATATTTTATTATTACCAAAGCTTGGGTTTTCTCACTTTTAGATGTAAAACTTCGCTTTTCTTAAATTCCTTTTCTTTTAAACAATTGGATGGTTGTTTTTGATTTGATCTGGAATTCCTAAATTCACCCTCCTCTGAGAAATTTTAAGGTTTGCTTGATTACTTGACTGGTCTGTTTCGATATTTGCTCTTTTTTTTTTTTAAACAAAGGACTCTGCAACAATTGGTAGATGATGAGTTTGGTTAGATGTCTACAAAAGCATTAAAAAAAAAAAAACAAAAATCATTTGAACAAGTTATTCCGTAATTACTTGTGTGTTACAGCCCCTTTTGAGTGCCAGAATAAATTATCTACCTATCTATTGACAACTAATCGGCTCTGAGGATTTTTTTTTTTGTTTTCTTTGTGATTGCAAGGTTTCGGCATCTGTAATTGGTTTATCTTACTCTGGGAAGATAACTTACAAGCAGAATATAAATACTCTCTCGACTATTAGCCTGTTTATCAAATTCTTTGATGAAATCGCCAATCAATCTGAGTAAATTCTATGAAATCATTATTAACGGGATTCATTGTTGAAATAATCGATAATTTGATTGGACATTGCCGATTACTGCAGGCCTTATTAGATGACAACACCAAAAAATCATGAATATGAGTAAACTCTATTAAGATGGCCAGCAATTTATTAACTCTGTTAGTCGTTGGCCGTTCATTATTTTAGTTGCATTTGCTATAAAGTAATTAAAATTATTCATCAGTAAATTTAATAAACTCTTCAATTTATTTGACCTCATATACTCAATTTCAAAAACTTTAAAAAGTAAGGAAGTATAAATCAGAAAAAGACCTAAAAAACTTAAAAAATTGTTGAAAGGCATGTATCTTGGATTCTTCTTTTCCTTGGAATGTCTTAGTTCAGTTCCTTCCACGCCTCTAGTTATTTGTGGTTTGTAAAACAATTATATCCTCTGTCTCAGTGGCAGCATGGCCGCCTTTGCGAAGGCCCTTACTAACAAGGCCGTCACTTGGGCAACCGACATGCTGATTCGCGGTAGGTACGAGCTATGGATAAGAAAGTTTGGACGCACGTACGCAGATGCTGCTGAGAAGGAGCGGCGGTTCGCAAATTTCAAGGAATGCTTTGAGTTTGTTAGAAAGCATAACCGAGAAAGAACTTATGGATGCACGCTGGGGCTCAACCAGTTTTCTGATATGTCAATGGTAGAGTTTGGAAACACCTACTGTATGACAAGGGCTGACCTCGACCGCCAAATGATTAACGAACCTAGATGTAAAATGCCAACACCCAAGACAGCTGCGGTGAGCAAGATAACTCTTGTATCTTTAACTTTCTCAATACTTCCATTTTTTTCTATTTTTGAAGTTCTTTTGACCTGTTTGCCGCATTGTCATTGTTTCCATCCTTCACGAACTAGGGTGCTTGGAGGACAAAGGGGCGTTCACGACAATACAGCTCCCCCAAAGGCGCTCGAAGGGATGCTAAGAGGAGGCTGGATGAGCTTCGTGGTGCTGCTTGTAATGTGAAGACGAGTTAGGCCTCTTTCTATTGGCAAGCAAAGACTGCTCTATTTTATTATTAGGTTGGCTGTTAGGTGCTTATGACTGTGCCACAGTCATGGTGTCTGCTAAGCTTATGTTATAACTTAAGATGTAACCCTATCCTGAGACCCTAATTACCGCTTATTGTATGAAGGCTGTTTTGTTTCGTTGCCTATTAGTACTAGTTTCTAAACTTGGTTTGTGTTATGCTGTTTCTGATTTTTAATGTTGGTTACATTGTGCGAGAAGTATTGTTTCTAGCGACTGGCTTTCTATGAGACCACGTTCGAAGTCTAATTAAATGTGCTATATTCATGATTGGGCCATGTGAATATTGTCTAAAAAAAGTTTGCTTTTCTTGCCCAGTGTGCTCTTCCGTTTTGGCATTTCTGGTATAGAATGGGCGATAATGCTAACTATGCGATAATGCTAACTATGCAGAAAATCAGAATTTGGCAATGTTTTGTTTGTGTTATACAAGAGAAATATTGTATATGCATGCATAGCATTGCCAATTTCTGTGAACTTCCTATTTTTCTGTATTACAATCATACCACAGTTCATACCATAGAAGTTGAATATGCAGGTTTTGAGGAAGGATTATGCTGCAATCCAACTAGAGATGTCAACGGGTTGGATTCGGGGCAGATTTTTAAAAACCCGAACGCAACTCCAAACCCGAGACCCAAACCCAAAATAATTATTTTTTCTTTCAATATTTCAAAATATATTATATTAAATTTAAAATTTTAAAATATAAATTCAAATATAACATCAAATATATATATATATATATATATATATATATAGAGAGAGAGAGAGAGAGAGAGAGAGAGAGAGAGAGAGAGAGAGAGAGAGAGAGAGCAGGACAGGGAGGGAGAGAGAGATGGGTTGGCTTGTACTAGTAGATCACCGTTTAAGCAGTGAGCAGAGCCATTTCAACACGCAAAAACCCATCATCTCTCTCTCTCCCCCCGTCCCTCCTTTGATAAGCTTCTTTTACATGGCAAAAAAAAAAAAAAAATATATATATATATATATANAAATAAAAATCTCACAAAATATGATGATATGACATTAAAATTTTAGATCAAAGTTATTGATCTTGTTTTATATGGTATAAAGAATTTTCTATCAAAATTTCACGTGATTTGAATATTTCTACACCGTTAAACTTGCAACTGGCTCACCACGGCCGTTAAAATTATTGATTTTGAGCCCCTTCGATCACTAGGCAAATGATATCGAAAAATCGCAAAATTTAATTTCTTGGTACTTTAAATACTCTAGATCAACTCTAACGGAGCCGATCGTCGATTCGAAAGTCCGAACATCGAAAACAAAGTGGAAGCACGGAGGCCTCCGTGCTTACGAAAGCATACCAGCCCACTCTATATATATATATATAACTAGGCTACTATGCTATTAATAGCACCAAGTCATTGGTGCTACCAAGTTTTTGGCCATTGTATTAAGAGATATATGGTTAAGATAATGTGGGCCCTCTAGGGTTGAGTGGGTGGTTGTTTGAAAAGTATGATCTAACGGGTGAAAATGATCAAAATGTAGATTTAACGGTGGAAAACTTGGTAGCACCAAGCGCTTCATGTTATTAATAGCATAGTAGCCGGACTATATATATATATATAGGCTAATGCTACTATCCTATTAATAGGATAGGAGCACTTGTCCTATCAAGTTGTTCTTGATGATCGAGATTCCGAATCGATGATCGGAGCCGTTGAAGTTGATCTAGAGTATTTGAAATCTCTAGAAACTAAATTTCATAAATTTTGATAATGGTTTACATGTTGATCAAAGTGTTATAAAATCGACAATTTTTGATGGCCTATATGAGCCGTTTGCTTGTTTAACGGTGTAGAGCAATCCAAATTGCTTGAATTTTTGATCGAAAATTCTTTATACTATTTAGATAATATTTGATAACTCTGATTACGAACTGAGAAAGTCTAACCTCTATTTTAAGAAGGTTATTCATTTATGACCGTTCATTTTTCAACTCTTAAGATAAACTTGATAATGATTTTTAAATAATACAAAATTTGGTTTCTAAACATTTCTAATAGTGTAGATCAACTTCAACGGTGCCGATTATCAATTTGAAGTTCCGATCATTCAAAACGACTTGATAGGACAAGGGTCACAATCCTATTAATAGGATAGTAGCCGGACACTATATATATAGTGCGGCTAGAATGCTTATGGAAGCACGGAGGGCTCCGTGCTTCCACTTTGTTTTCGATGTTTGGACTTTCGAATCGACGATCGGCTCCGTTAGACTTGATCTAGAGTATTTGAAGTATCTAGAAAATAAATTTTGCGATTTTTCGATATTATTTGCCTAGTGATCGAAGTGGCTCAAAATCAACGGCTGAAAATAAAAATCTTACAAAATATGATGATATGACATTAAAATTTTAGATCAAAATTATCGATCTTATTTTATATGATATAAAAAATTTTCTATCAAAATTTCATGTGATTTGGATATTTCTACACCGTTAAAATTATTGATTTATTATTTACAATTATTATTAATAAATAATTATAAATAATAAATTAATAATAATATCGATTATCTATTTATTAATAATTATTAATTAATAATAATATCGATTATCTAATTATTATTAATAATAGTTATTAATAAATAATAATAATTATACAAAATTAATAATTAATTATAAATAATAAATCAATAATAATATCGATTATCTAATTATTAAGAATAATAATGATTAATAATTAATTATAAATTAATTATAAATAATAAATTAATAATAGTAATTATCTAATTAATAATAATTAATTATAAATAATAAATAAATAAATAAATAAATTATTTAAGTAATAAATAATAATTTAAATATATTAATTAGATTAATTAAAGATTTACCGTCATTAAAATTAAAATTAAATTTTAATTAACCTTGTTCTCATCCGGAAACAAGCTTGTTCCAGAAAAAATGTGGAACAACAGTCCTACCCTTATACCAACTTATTCTAAGAACCCGAGAACTACTATTTTCAGAAACCAAACGCGGCGTTTGGGAACAAAGGGTAACAAGAGCTTATTCCCTCCATTGTTCCCGAACCAAACGCTACTTTAAAATCAGAATTTGGCAATGTTTTGTATGTGTTGGACAAGAGAAATATTGTATATGTACGCATAACATTTTGATTTTCTGTGAACTTCTTACTTTTATGCATTACAATCATACCACAAAAGTTGAATATGTAGGAATTGTGGGAGGATTATGCTGCAATCCAACCACGATTTGACGGGTAGGCTGGATTTGACGTATGAATTGTTTGTTGAGTTATCAGTGGTCAGTTCGCATCTTTTTATGCAATATATGTTAGCTCCTGCATGTCTTGTGCTTGTTGTGAGTTGTTGCTTGTTGAGTTATTAGTGGTCGGTTCGCATCTTTCTATGCGAGATATGTTAGCTCCTACATGTCTTGTGCTTGTTGTGAGTTGTTGCTTGTTGAGTTGTCAGTGGTCGGTTTGTATCTTTCTCTGTGATATATGTTAGCTTCTGCATGTCTTGTGCTTGTTGTGAATTGAGTATGTGGGGAGTGACATGAGCAGATATAAAGCTATTTCATCAAACAGTGCTGCTACATGTATATCGTTCAATGAAATCAATGAATACAAGTAACATCTCTTTATACAGTGCAATGTTGACAACAGAGATAGGAGTAACATCTCTATATGAAGTGTAATGTTGACAACATAGTTTTTGCTATGTTATTCAACAAGAATGTCTATCAGAGCGAGCAATACATTTCAATTCAATTTTAATGTATTCAGTTTGTCATTTAGACTGCACATTGGCAAAAAAACTGGAATTGATAGGGACACGAGATAGTAAATATTGACCTTTTTGTTGACTATCTTTAAGAAAGATCTCAAACAGAATTCTTGCTAGTTTCTAAAAAACTTGTCAAAAAACAAAAATAAAAAAGTGTCATTTTTTACTTAATTTCACCATCTAAAATCAAGGATATTATTATATCGGAGCACCTGCTTTTAAAAATCGGGAACAAAGAAATACAAAACAGAGGACTGATTTGGCTACACTTTACTTTTTTCTTTTTTGTAAATTCAATTTTTATTGCAAGCTAATTCACTGGTGAACAGAAAAAAGCGTTATCAATTGATTCTACTTTCTCGTTTCCAGACCAGCTTATCTGCATTATAACATTTCGCTTCCATTGTACTAAATCACATAAATGAGCTTAGAAATTAAACATAAAACAATGTCCAAAATGCAAGGTATAACCTTTTTACATTCATGTCATGCACTCCGAGCACAAGAATTCCAATCCAAGCTCACAATTAATCATCATGGCATGAATAAATTTGGCAAGTATAAAAAAAAATGCAAAAATAAGATAAGCAAAGAACAAGTGTGATTAATAAGTAACCAAACAACTAAAATTTAGTGAAACATATTCACTCAGCAATAGCCGCTTCAAACGTCAGCACTGCTCCATGCAGGAACCCATCCTATATGGAAGACAAAAAAAAAAAACACCTTGAGATACAGCATATCTCTCCGCTAATGTATTAACAATTAGATGAGAAAATAGGTACGGATTACATGTACCCAAACGGGGTAACAACAATAGAATCCAAGTCCAAGAATACTGACATCTCTCTACTTTTGCATAACCATTACGTTCCCAGTATCTTCCCCACGAGTTTTTTAATAACCAGTACTTCGTTCCATTTTCAGTGCCATATACGATCACAGTAACAAAGACAGTCTTGGGATACACTTTTGGTATCCTGTGACCAAGGAGGATGCACCAGTGTACTGTTGGAAGGATTTGAGGCGAGATATTAGAGTAGGTTATAATTTTCGCACATTAATTCTCAAAAATTAAAAAATTAAAAAATATATATAATAATTTGTAGGCTAAATTATATAAAACCTTCTGTCAAAATCCGATATTTTACTTTTTTCCTATCATTTAAAAACTTACACTTTGCCTCGTTGTAAAATAAAAAATGTTCACAGTGGTACGGTGTGAACTGTAATGATAAGAATGGTGATGCATAATTTAATAACTATTGTTTTTTTTTAAATCCAACAATAATTTTTTTTTTGTATTTTCCGGTGCATTCATATATAGTTAAAAAAAAAGCTTAATGTATATTTAGATATATATTTCTTCCTGTAAATTTAACTGAAAATGGATAATCATGATATAGCGGTAAAACTTTGGAACTATTAAGTTTGCTAAGAAATTAGATAATGTTAGCTAGCTTGAACTTTAGAAACAGAGTTGAGCTAGAATACTCTTAAAAGCACCAATAGGTTGGTGCTTTTGAGTTTTTAACTCTTTGATGGAGAAATGTAAAGTTGGGATGATGATGGTAGGTGGTGGTATGTGGAATAGTGTTTGATCTAAGGACTATTACTAATCTAGGAGTAGATCCAAAGGCAAGAAACCTATATGCATCAATGGGGTAATATTTCTAAAAGTATTCTAGCTTAATTATTACAAACATATATAGTTGTAAAATTTTTTGTACTGTTATTCAGACTCTTTTTGGATTTTTTTTAAAATCATGATTATAATATTTTTGCTATTTACAACCGGTTGGTGCGCCACAACTTTTAAAAGTGCCCTCTCATTGTTGGGCAGAACAAATTCGTAATTTTTTATACTAGCAGTTGTATAATTTCAATTCATTCAATAATCCAATTGTTATTTAAACTTCAACTCAAATTTTATTTTAGTCGTAAACTTTTTCAATTCAATATTTGAAGCTTAATCTCTTAATAACTTTTTTATCTTAGTTTCTAAAATTTTTAAAATATTTTATTTGAGTTCTTGTCTTAGTGTGAATTAAAATTATTGCTTGTAATTGGTTTATCTATATAATTGTACATAATGGAAGGTGTTCATCTATCCAGAAGCAACAACTTTCTAATTTTTTGATCCTTGGATTTATATTATTATTACCACCAATATCTAAACTTGGGTGATTTAAGAGCCTAAACATTGAAAATAAATTTCTCATTAATTTTAATGTTAGTGGAATATATAGATGAAAAATAATAATTTTTGTAAAATTTTATATTCGTTTTACATTCTAATATATATCTATATAACATTTCAAATATTTTTTTTCACTTTCAATAATTTGTTTTGAATAAATTTTCATTTTCAATGCTAGTGGCTTGCCGTTTTAGATTTTCTTTTTTTCACAGCTGCTTTTATTTTAGGCTAAATTACATAAAATTTTCTGTCAAAACCTGATTTTTCACTTTCCCTGTCATTTAAAAACCTACACTTTGCCCCCTTTTAAAATAAAATATGTTCACAGGGGTACGGTGTGTGCTGTGATGATAAAATGACAATTTTGCCCCTCACCATTGTCGTCTCCTCCTTCATCTTCCTCAACAGCAGCCTTGATCGGTCGCGGTTTATGCCTCAATCTGTTGCGGTTTCGGCGACAGTAGGGTGAAAATCGAGGTGGGGATGGATGGAGAGGTGGGTAACAGCAACAAGGGTGAAGGCGAGACGGCGGAGAAGGGCGAAGGGGTGTTTGTAGGCACGGACGGGTATGTGGGCAAGGGCGAGGCAGTGGAGGAAGGCGAGGCGGCGAAGCAACAAGAAAGAAGGCAGAGAGATATTTTTGGCATAAAAAATATTTTATAATGGAACCCTAACGGATCACTAACGGTAGGAGAAAAAGTCCATATTTTTTATTTTACAAGGGGGTAAAGTGTAGGTTTTTAAATGACATGAGGGAAAAGTGAAAAATCGCATTTTGACAGGAGTGTTTTTTATAATTTAGCCTTTATTTTAACTATTATTTTGTTTGTTTAATTATTTGTTTTATGCTCTTTTTTTTTGTTTTACCATTTAGTTATTTTTTTTATTGCTTTTTCTCTCGTCAGTTTATTGGGAACTCCAAATAACCCCTATTGTTATTTTTCTTCTCAGTATATGTATAAAGTGAGTAAAATATTATTATTATTATGTTCTGTAAAAAAAAAACAGCATCACCTGACTTTTTTTCCTTTGTAGTCAAACCAATAAACAATAGTATTTTTACAATTTATTCAGAATTTTGAAATACATAGTAGCCATTGATGCAGATTCAAAATAGGTATCTCTATTTCGTACTGCCACCTGTGTATTACTGGAAGGATGAGAGAGTTGTGATACTAACGCGCCACCGCTTTTAAAAGTGCCCTCTAATCATTGGGCGGAACAAATTCGTAATTTTTTATACTGGCAGTTATATAATTCGATCGTTGGTCGTAGGTTGAATTATATACCCACTAGTATAAAAAATTACGAATTTGTTCCGCCCAACGACCAACAATAAGAGGGCACTTTTAAAAGCGGTGGCACATGTGTTGGCATCACAGCTCTCTCATCCTTCCAGCAGTACTTTGATGGCAGTACGAAATAGAGATATCTATTTTGAATCTGGATAAATGCTATTTTGAATCTGGATAAATGGCTATTATGTATTTCAAAATTCTGAATAACTTGGAAAAATACTATTGTTTATCGGTTTGACTACAAAGAAAAAAAGTCAGGTGATGTTTTTTTTTTTTTTTTTACAAAACATAATAATAATTATATTTTACTCACTTTATATATATAAAGAGAAGAAAAATAGCAATAGGGATTATTTGGAGTTCCTAATAAACTGAGGAACGAAAAAACAACAAAAAAAATAACTAAATGGTAAAACAAAAAAAAGAGCATAATGCATATAATTAAACAAACAAAATAATCGTTAAAATAAAAGCAGCTGTAAAAAAAAAAAATCTAAAATAGCAAGCCACTAGCATTGAAAATGAGAGTTTAATCAAAACAAATTATTAAAAGTGAAAAAAATATTTGAAATGTTATGTAGATATTTATTAGAATTAAAAACAAATATAAAATTTTACAAAAATCATTATTTTTCATCTATGTATTCCGCTAATATTAAAATTAATGAGAAATTTATTTTCAATGTTAAGGCTCTTGAATCACTCAGGTTTAGGCATTGGTGGTGATAATATTATAAATCCAAGAATCAAAAAGTTAGAAAGTTATTGCTTCTGGATAGATGAACTACCTTACATGTGCAAAAAAAAGAAAAGTTGTCTTGTTATTTACTCTCGGTGTACCGTGACATCTCCTGCAACGCACTAATTTTAATTTTTTTATTTTTGAGAATTAATGTGCGAAAATTATAACCTACTCTAATCTCTCCTCTAAAAAAAGAGTAAATAATAAAAATATTGTAATTATGATTTAAAAAAAATCCAAAAAGCGTATGAATAACAGTACAAAAAATTTTACAACTATATATGTTTCTAAAGTGCAAGCTAGCTAGCATTATCTAATTTCTTAGCAAGCTTAATATTCCCAAAGTTTACAGCTATATCATAATTATACATTTCCTTTTATTAGTTAAATTTATACTAAGAAAAATATATCTAAATATACATTAAACTTTTTTTTCGAACTATATATGAATGCACCGGAAAATACAAAAAAAAAATTTATTGTTGGATTAAAAAAAAATGAATAGTCATTAAGTTATGCATCACAATGTTGCAAAAAACAAAGAAAAACAATAAGCGTGCAAAGAAGAAGAAAATGGAGAAAAATTAGGATAATTAACATTGTTGCAAAAAAACAAAGAAAAAACAATAAGCGCGGAAAGGAGAAGAAAATGAAGAAAAATTAGAATGATTAACATTGTTGCAAAAAGACAAAGAAAAAATAATAAGCGTGCAGAGGAGAAGAAAATAGAGAAAAACTAGGATAATTAACATTGTTGTGAAAAACAAAGAAAAAATAATAAGCGCGCAAAGGAGAAGAAAATGAAGAAAAACTAGGATGATTAATGTTGTAATGTTTTTATTATTAAATATAAAGTTTTAATTTTGATAACCTAAACTCTTGCATTGATGAAGGAATTCAAGTTACTCTTTTAATTTGAGTTTTGAACCTAAGAGATCTGTTGTATACGCTATTAAACTTTTACTCTCTTAATACCTATAACTCCTTTACTTTAAGTAAAACCTAACCTAAACTTTATGTTATACTAAATGCTATGTAATCTTTGGTTTTGATTACGTTGTAATCTATAGGTCAATGGTTCCTATAAATTGAGGCTTCTCTATTCACGACACAACTCAACAAACAACAAAGCTATTTCAATTATACTTGAGAGAGAGAAGGTAAAAAAAAAGTATTTTTTTTAGTGGAGCTTTGGGCTCATGTACTTGTGCGGAGTTGGTGAAGCCACACGACGAGGTTCAAGCCGCTGTATTATGGAGGGGACAAGTCAGTGCTCTACTGCATCGGTTCAAAGGTTTTGCCAACTGCAGAGGGCTTGAATCTTCTTAAAGAGAGCGAGATATCCGTGCCTTGGCTTGATCGACTCATTGACCTTTTTTTAAATTATTTTATAACTAATCTCTATTTTTTTGAATATTTACACCAACAATTAATATTATTGCAAAAAATAAAGAAAAAACAATAAGAGCGCAAAAGAGCAGGAAACAAAGAAAAATTAGGATGATTAACATTGTTGCGACAAAACAAAGAAAAAACAATAAACGCGCAAAGGAGAAGAAAATGAAGAAAAACTAAGATGATTAACATTGTTGCAAAAATAAAGAAAAAACAATAAGCGTGCAAAGTGGAAGAAAATATAGAAAACCTAGGATAATTAACATTATTGCAAAAAACAAAGAAAAAACAATAAGAGCGCAAAGGAGAAAAACAAAGATGAGGAAATGAAGAAAAACAAAGAGAAGGATAAAGAAATTTGTCGACAAGGACAGAAGATGTCAAGAGGGTTTCGCCACCAAAGCTCCGTCGGAGAGGAATGGTTTGGTTTTGAGGCTTGAGAGAGAGAAGATAGGAGAGGTATAGTGAAAACTTTGAAGTGAAGTGGGAGGAGGAATTGGTGGTGTGATGTTCTTTTAGTTGGCAGAAGAAAAAAAAAATGCAAAACCCTAAGGGCCGTTTGGTTCTACATAAAATTGGATTTTTTTTTCGTGAAATATAGTGTTTGGTTTGTAGGAAAAGAAAACTAATTTTCAGTTACATTTTTTTGGTTAAATGGTTGAAAAGAAAAAATAAATTTTTTTTATTATATATTCTATAATATTATTTATTTATATTTTATAATAATTATTAGACTATATATATTATTATTATAATTTATATTTATGAATTAACAAAATTATATAATATGATAAATTGATAAGTATTTAATATAATATATGTAATAGTCTGCATATAATACTATATAAAAATATATAATTTTTATAAATAAAAATATAAAATTAGTTTTTCTTTACGATTATTTGGTTGAAAAGAGCAAAAAATTGTATATATTATATATATTATTTATATATAATAATTATTGATATATAATAATTATCATATTACATTTATATTTATAAACAAAATATATTTAAAATATATTTATTATACATTGGCTTATATATAATGGAAAAGGGTGAGACCATGGACTCTCTCTCATGCGGTTCACAAGGCGAGGATGACTTCGTGGACCATGTGCTCAAAAAGGTAGTGAAACGCAATTTCTTTCCATAGGTTTTCGTTTCCGCCGATGACACATGGAAAATGAAAACTCAATTTTTTAAACAAATTTATAAAATAACTTTTCTAAAAAAAATTTACGGACAACCAAACATGAAAAAAAATTTTCAATCGAAATTTTTTTTTTCGGAGGAATTTTATTGGAATCCAAACACACCCTAATGTGCTACAATCACCTTTCACTTATGCTAGTGCCTGTGCTGAACGCTAGCGTTGTGCCTTCTCTGGTCGAGCAGCCTCATACATGAAAAATATGAAAATAATTGTCTACACCTGTGGTACCGGGATGTGGCATGCGCCTCCCTAGTTTATTTTTTTTATCCAATTTAAATGTTTTTCTATTTCTTCCAATCAAAAAAAAAAAATCTTTAGGTATGATATATAAATCTAAAAAAACTAATGGGTAAGAGAGCAAGTTTTAAAAATCTAGTTGGTGCTGATCTAGTAGTGTTTTTTTTTATAAAAAAAATAGATATAATAGATGATATTTGTTGATTCATAAAAAAAAATTGGAGTTTCAAATTAATATGTGGCTTTGCTATATTGAAAATTTAAATGCAGGAAAAATTATATTTGAAATTTGAGAGACCCATGGTAGTGTTTCACCATTGCTGTGTTCAAACACATGCGTGCACCGGGTGCAGGCAATAATTTCTTTCTGCAAATGCATCTTATGATTCGAATCAACGGAGGTAAGCTATGCTTTGTGTGTGGTGTTACCATTTCTCTGTTTTCGGGTTCCACGGCTCCAGAAGGGCACTTCACACTTGCCTGTCCAATTAGGGACAGTTGTAGGGGGCGGTACTCTTACCGATGGGTGATGAATCGGGCCCAAGTTGCCCGGCGCTCGTTGTCTTAGGGTGAGAAAAATGTAAACAAACGCCTGTAAACAAGACTTTTTCTGATTAATGCATCCTGTGAATTTTCTGCTGCAGTTGTTTGCACATATTTCGCTCATACATTAGTAGAGTATGCAAGTTTTTTAGAATGGTTATGCCACGACCCAAACCACAACTTAATTAAATGGGTGGGGAGGATCTAATGTGTAAGTAGCTCATTAATTAGAGGTTGTCTTGAGCTTACGTCCAAATTGTGATAAGAACTTGAGATGATAGGTTTTGTTTCTGTTAACCGGCTTATTATATATGATGCTGTATGTAAAGCCCTAGTTCGATAATATGGTAGTTAGAAGCAGCATTTTCATACAACAAAAAATTCAAAAAATAATGTTACAATATTACAGGATGATGGAATATTATTATTATTATTATTATTATTATTATAATATAAAATAATATTTGTTATCACGACACTACCAAACTAAGCCTGTATCTAATAAAATATATTATTATACTTATGGTTAGACCGTTTGAATATTTTATACTTTTATTCTACTCGTTGAACTTTAATAAAAGTGCTTCCGTTGTACCATGGAAAAACAAGAAAATCTTCAAAGGAGTAGGTGTCAACCGAAAGGCTAATATAAATTCAATTTTTTTAAAATTAAATACTCAAAATAAATGCATAAATTAAAAATTTTATCAAATAAATGGCGGGTGGTGTGCTTACTGATGGGTGACGACGAATCAGTCTCAAGTTGTATATCCCTTTTAGTTCCGGTGATATAACTTACAAGGGTGAAAAATATATGGAGAGTCTTTACGGTCTAAATCAATAATTCAATAACGGCCGTGATATTACCGCGATATGCTTATGTATGGGTGACAAATCGGGAACCTAGTTGCGTAGCCTTCGTAGTGATTACAGGTGAAAAACTAGATTTTCACCCGTGCGATGCACGGCTAATATAATAATATAGAATAATAAAAATTATTATGTGATGATAATAAAAAAAATTTTTTAATTAATTTTATATTTTTTAACAAATAAAAAAATATACTATCAATCTTAATTATAGTACATATTAAAGTACACAAGCTCGAGAAAAAAAAATTTGGACCAAAGTAAATATTCAACTAAAATGCAAAATTCAATCATGCTCTATTATCTATGAATTGGTGTGCAGAATAATTTACATTTACATATTGATGTGCAAAATAAAATGATAACTAAAATTGATATGAAAAATTACAAATGACATTAATATTTAAGTATATAATGAGATCAACTGAACTTTCATATTTGACACAAATTAGAGTAAGCACATATATATTATATTCCTACTGTCACTTTTAATATTCAAAAATATATAGATGTTGGTTTTCAAGAAAATATAAAGAAAAAAAACTTTGTTGCATGAAGATGAAAAGTTATAGGAGTGACAGTAGGAAAAAAAATTACGAAATGAAAATTACAGAAGTGACAGTAGGGAAATATGTTCTATTTTAAAGTATCAATATTTAAGAGCGAAGAAAAATATTTTCCATAAAGTATTATTTCCTTAAAAAAAATCTAATTTTATTTTTTCTAAAGTATTATTTCCTTAAAAAATCAAATTTTATTTTTCCTAGAGTAAAATATCTATATTTCAACTTGACACGTAAATTATTTTCCCTAAAGCAGTAATATCCGCACCCGCCAATTCTTTCGTGTAAATTTCTCAAATATCTCAACATAATTATAGGTGACTTTGAAATAAAATCTCCTTCATTCATTATAGGTGATTTTTAATAATATTATAAAAGATACTAAAATTTTATTTTCTCTAAAATAGTCGTATTCCCTAAAGTAATAATATCCGCACAACATAGTTATAGATGACTTTGAAATATTCCCTAAAATAGAAAATCTAGACACGTAGATTTTCTATATAGTAAAAGATATTTTTTTCTATTCGCCGGCTAGTTGGTATCATTTTTCTTTACATTCTAACCTCATATATCTCTCTAAACTTATCTTTTTCTCTCTCTAAACTAAGCTCTCTCTCCCCCACTTTTTCTAAAATCTCAACTCTCTCACTCCCTCTAACCTCGACTCTATTTCTTTTTCTATTTCTTTAATTATGCTCTCTCTCTCTAACCTATGTTTTCTTTTTTTTTCCTAAAAAAATATTAAAATTTTTGATAGTATTATATAAAATTAATTAAAGAAATAAATAAATTAATTGTATATTTTTTGTAATCACTAAATAATATGACCGTGCGAACCAAACACAGAAATACCATATTCTTAGTAATAAGATGAATAGGAATAAAATTCTCGGACATCTTTTTATTCCTAATAATTTTTTATAGTGCGAACCAAACGTGCCCAAAGGGGCATTTGGTTTAGTGTAAGACGGATCGAAAAATTATTTTCGATATGAAAAATATATTTTTTTGCTTGTTTATATATATTTTTTTGTACAAGTATTTTTACCGATGTAGAAAAAAATTAAAATTTTTATTTTCTGATAGAAAATAAAAATTCTTTGGAAAGTAGAAGAAGATGAAGCGCCACCCAAAATGGGACGCCACACGGAGAAAAAAAAAAAATCGTCGGTCCCCATAATGCGCTAAATATGAGGAGGTCTTTTTTAGAGTTCGCAATTTTTGGATATTATTGATATCCAATAGATACATTTTTTTTAATTTTTTAAAAATTTTATAAATTCTAAAAAAAGAGATCAACAATAAATTCAATTTTTAATGTTATAGGATTGTAATATTATATAGATTTCTTTTGGTCCAAAAACCAACTTTAATATAAAATTAGTGTTTATATTTTTTCAATAAATTTGTAAATGTTATTTACTAAGAAATTGAGTATTAGATTTTCGGAGGAGGACCTAAGCCTGGCCCTAGATCGAGGCCCAAAGGCCCGTTTCACCTCATTCTTAATTGCGGCCTCCTCTTCGAAACCCTAATCGATCTCTTCAAAACCCTAATCGATATCGTTATAAAAACCTCTCTCATCCCAGCAACAAAGGCGTCTTCCGCATTTTCTAGGGTTTTTTTTTTTTTTTTTCGTGCGATTCTTCTATTTCTTTTGTACTGTTAGAGATGTTTCCCCCCTAGATTTTTTTATTGATCGGTGTGGAGAGTAGAATTTTCTTTTTTCTAGAATTTGTTCGATCGGGATCGAGATTGCTATGACGACTCCATAAATTTCAAGCTCAACAGACCAGATCACAGGTCTCTCTCTCGAGGGATTTGTATGTCGATACCCCGCTGAACCGAGCAATCGATTCCTCTTAGGGTTTCAAAATTTCATCGAATTTTTGATGTTTTTGTGGCTTTTTTTTTGTTATTTTCTCGATTTTTTTTTAAATTGAGAGGAGAATAATGCGATGAGGATAAAAGAGCTCCCTCTACTGAAAACATTGAGGACTCTCGCTGGCGGAATCGAACCATAAACCTCAATCGCCATCACTGAGTATATGATCTCCTGATCTTGTATTTTTGTTCTTTTTCTTTTTGATTTTGGTTCAATTTTTCTCGTTCCTCATTATATAGATGATGATGAAGTAATTTGTACTTTAATCCAACACTTGAACTGAGGATTATTTTGTCCAAGTGATGTCTCAAAGTCATTTGCTTCTGAATCAGGATTTTTTGTACCTCTTTTTTTTCGCTTTAATATAGTTTTATTTATTATTTCGAAAGAAACTTATATTTTTTTTATTTATATATCCTAAATTGGCCTATGTCAGGTGACGAGAATTATATAATCTTAGGACACCTTCCTACACAAATCGATTGATAATCGGTTTGTGGATGAGAAAAACCTTTTTATTCTGATGACTATGGTCGTTAAATCTATATTTCTATTTTTTTAAATCACTTTGTCTATATTTCAGTAGGCTATTGTGAAAAGAACAAGAAAAAAAAATAAGTCTAAGCATTATGATACATTGCATTGGGTCGTTCTTATTATTTACTCTGCAAGTATCCTGTTATATTACATTTGTTGCATTTTAATTCTATATAATGTTGTATCCTTTTTTTTTCAAAATTGTGTTACAGAATAGGATTAAGTAGATAAATAGGCCTATGATGATATCTTTAACAAAGTTGGAATTACCGGCTGAGGTTGAAAAACCTTGTATGATGCAAGCTATGTCTGGCTATCTGAGGCTTAAGTTGTTAGAATTTTTTATATTAATCTCATGCTGGCTTGGATTTATTTAAAATATCTTTTGGTATAAAATTTTCTTATAGCAAGAGAATGAATGTAAGTAAGAGGTTTGTCGACAAACATTTCTGAATCTTATTTGTAATTGGATAAAATGTGGTGCAAATTTGACTATTTTACACTAAAGTTGTGAGCGAGCATGAGTGTTTTATATATAATTTGATATTTAAATGTAGGTTACATTAGGAGGCTGTATATCGATCTATATCTCTCATTTTTTCTACAAGATCTATTAGAATATAGGGCCATGCTACTGTTATTTTAGATAGCTATTTTCTTGTATCTTTTGCTATTGCTGAAACAAGTGTTGTTTTCTGCTTGATATAAGTTTGTTTTGTATGTTGTCAAATTATTTGCATGTAAAGTATAGTACATTATTGTTGAATGTTTGAACCAGCACCAATTCATGTATACTGTAGTTTATTGTATTTATTACTTTGCCTGTATTACTAGTAGTGTCGATTGTTCTTTTTAAATCCACTTATAGATTCTTCGTGTTATATCCCGATGAGGAAGAAACGCCTTAAGATAGGAAGTGCCGTATGACACTTAGCAGCAGCTGCTTCTTTCTACTTCTTCCTGAGCTCAATTCTTCCAATCCCCACATCTCAAAAACCTTCTGTGTTTTTGTTGCTGGTGATTGGATCAAAAGATTGAGTGATGGATTATCATTGAATTAGTCTGATCAGCTGTGTGTGTGATTTTAAAAGGGTCACTGAGGGATCTTCTGCGAAGCTTTCATTTGTAGTCAGTTTTATGCAGTGTTTTCTTTGCAGTAGGCCTAATGCCACGTTGCTGGTAGCTATGATTGCAGTGACCAGTAATGCTATGATTAGGCCTAGAGTAAATCACTAGTTGATATTTCGCTGTTTGATAGGAACCTGTGGATCAGTTTGAATTGTTTATCCACGGAGCCGGTTTATGCGATTACATTAGTTATTCTGCCAGGAGAAAAAGGTTTATGTTGTTTAATTTTTGAAGTGCAATAACTATGGAAAGAGTGTTCTCAGTCTCAACTTCATGTTTATCCTGCTCTTATTAGTTGGCTAATTTTTTGGTCTGTGTTGGCTTGAGGTTGGAGGGTTTCCAATATGGAGTTATGTATTTTTCTATCTTGCTAAAATGTCTTCTAATGACTCTTAAATTCTCCTTGCTAACATTTTTGGTTGCTTTATTAGTGTGATGTTTGGAAGGAATATCTGTAAACCTATATTTTTTTTATCTGCCTGATTACAACGTTTCATATTATTTGAGCATTGTAGTACAGTTGCTTTTGTGAATAAGGAAGATAGTGTATTCCTCATTGTTGAATTGGAGGACTCGTCATCATGGTTAATGCTCGGCCATCTAAAGAATTTGATATGTTGGTTGTGTGAAGGGTAATTGTTATTATCATTTTGTTTCTCACTTTATTGCATTCTATTGTTTATGTTACTGGATGTTTGTGTGCATCACTTCCTTGAAAATTTCCTATATAGTTTGAGGTTTTATACTTTGACAGCTAGGGTTGGCCAGGATGATTCATTTATACTTTTAATATCTTTTATCATTAAAAATTCTCATGTTTGTGGTCTTGCGAGAGGCACAGGTTGTTGTCATGGCGTTAGCTTGGACAGTAAATGTGAGGGTTTGTGGCACTTTTGCATTCAATGACTACTTTTCGAGCCTATATGTTGATTTGTGGTGCATGTACTCGAAGATGTGAAGCGTGAGAATTGAAAGAACAAGTGTCTATGTTTGAAGGCTTCGTGTGGATCTATACCGCGCATGTTATGCTTTTCACATGTGTTTGTAGACTCGTAGCATTGCAAACTATATATTTTATTTATAACACTGCAAACTATATATTTTATCATCGGTAGTTGCTACAAGTGTCTCAATTCTTAATTCTTAAATCATTTGTTGCATGTAATCAACATTTTGGCTGGTTGGAACTCTAGTTTAGCCACCCGCTTGTATGTGTGCAAACAATTGTTCTGATATTGAACGCGACACGTACGTGACAGACCCATCCAAGGGGTTCATACGCACGCCACACCTCTGACTATCAAAGCTTCTTCAAAGCGTGCGCGATATGCACTAATCCTTGTCTCGGGCACTTCCAAGCCAAAACCAAATGGTCGTAAGAAAAAAAAAAAGAAAAAGAAAAGAAAACTATCGAATTCAATGAACTCTGTGTGTGGCGTTGCAGCTCTACGGTTATTGTTTTTATTCTTAGGTGTGTAGAATATAGCAGATTTTTTACTTTTCGCACTCCTGAAAGGCCAACGAATAAAAAACCAAAAGAAATAAGAGCAGAGATTTTGTCAGTAGATTGCTGCAGTGGTTTGGATAAAAGAAGCGTCGAAAGACAGGGAAAAAAAGAAATGGGAGGTATTAACTTTATGCTGGGCCGGTGGTGGTGGTGGAGGAAGTTTCGACACATCTTATCCACACACACAAAGAAAAAAAGTCTCTTTAATTAAAACCGCACTCCGCTCTGTTGTGTCGTTGTGTGGGCTGTGGAAGTCGCAGTCACGAGAGCCCCATTCATACGTATCTGCTAACCACAAACAAACTTGGTATTCAATTCAGGTTATATACATCCTATAAATAAATATCTAAACATACTAAACCAACATTCCCAGAAACAAAACAAAACAAAAAAGCACAAAACGAAATGCAAAAGATTATTCTCCTCGTCACCTTAATATCAGCCTTTGCCTTCGCTCTCTCCTCTGCGGACGACATGGACGGCGCACAAGCGCCGGATCCGACGGCTCAGACGCCGCCGACACCACCTCCTCCTGGTGGCGGCGGTGCGTGGACAGGAGACTCTGGATCGGGCCAAGGCTCGGGGCCCGGTGGTGGCTGGAACTACAACTGGGGATGGGGCTCGGGCCCGGGAGTTGGGTGGGGTTATGGTTCTGGTTCGGGCTCGGGCCGGAGTTCGAGCGGGAGTGGGCAGGGTTTCGGGTTTGGATTCGGGTCTGGTTCGGGTTCATCCGGTGGTTATGGTTATGGTAGTGGCGGCGGAGGCGGAGGCGGAGGCGGAGATGGCAGTGGCAGTAGCAGTAGCAGCCGCGGAGGATATGGATTCGGCGGTGGATATGGTGGGAGTCCCAGAGGTGGATTTGGCGGCGGCGGAAACCGGAACTCATACCGTAGATCGCGTAACGATTGGCCGCGGCGTGCAAACGGTAACAACTGAAGCCTACAAGAGTGCTTGTAGAGGATACGTAACTGCTACATGATGTAAATTTAGCACACATGCATAATCATGGTATGACTTGACAGTCAGAAAGCTATTAGATATGATTACCTTATGTATGCGCTCAGTTATATACTATAAGAAAATATTTCGAATATTTTATACACTTGTAAGAGACTGAGAAATTCAACAGCTAAGCATGGCGTGCAGAAGAAACAGGTAAATTCTTCCTTAGCATAATAAGAAAAATGAAGAAAGATATGTGGGCTATTTGATGCCCTAGATTTTTTTTTTTTTTTCCTTTTGAGAGAGAGAAATAAAAATAGTAAGTTATATGCTTTGTTTAATTTTTAAAAATGATCTCCACTTAAATTCTAAAGCAACAAGATTTTAAATTTAGAAGATCGATTCTCTCCCCAGCAACTTTTTTATTTTTTTCCTTCTTCTTTTTGACATGTTAGATGATTCCTAAGCTTTCTTCTTTTTCCTCCCTCTTTTTCTTGAGAGGACCATACACGTTAAAAACAATAACTCGTTGGATTCAAACCATCAACCCAAAATATTTAAATCAAATTATTATTATTAACATGTTGGCCTTATATATTTAATCAGAATCAATTTTTTATCCGATGTGGTATTATTCAAAGGGCAAATTTATTGCAGACCAGAATTACTACTGATTCAATAGACAGTTCTCACCAAATCCGTTGCAAATCAGAATTAACGAGCGATGTGAGATTCTAGAGGTGGTTTCCACCAAATCCATTGGTGTAGCATTTTATCACTTCTGGCTGGTATTTGGTTCTGATACCAATTGTACCAATCCGACCCGCTAAGAACAATAACTCGTTAGACCTAAACCACCGGCCCAAAATATTGAAATCCAGTTGTTATTACTAGCATGTAGACCTCATATATTTTAATTAAAATTAATTTTTCATCCGATACGGAACCATTGGAGCGTTACAGTTCTTTCTTTCTGTTTTTATGAAAAGTTTATGTAGCACTCGGTAAATTAAAAAGGTGGAGATGGGGCTGAAAAATTATCTACACGGTGCGATTAGCCCCAATGCTTTTGTCCTCGAGTATCTATTAAAATTAAAAAAAAAAAGGGAAAAAAGCCCCTTCAATTCCAAGGTATTAGTGGTTTGGGCCCAACAAATGTGGCCCAACCCAAAAGCGTTTTAGATTGGGCTGAAGCTGGTCCTCCATCTCCGCATCATGTGCACAAAGGATAATTTAATATACTGGGACTGTTACAAATGTTTATTATGCTTGTGCATAGCTAATCCAATTTAGCCCGGATTAGAAACATCTGAGCCCAAGGTTTAGTCCATATTAATATAGGAAGCATATTGTAACGACTCAGCTCACCAGCATCAATAACTCGTTAAATACTAAATTATCGGTCCAAAATTCTTTAGTTCGATTATTAGTATTAGAATCTCTGATTCTTATATTTTCACTCATAATTCCTTTTTTCATCTGATGCGAACCTATCGAGACATCACACATGTGATTTGCCACAATTTTGCATCTATCTATATATGTAATTAAATTTTGCAGGCAATAGGATTTTTAATTATTATTATAAATTTTCATTTTTATTCGTGTGAATCTTACAACTAATAGTCTCTTAAATCACATGAATAATATAATTTTAATTATATGCATGTAATTATGTGTGGGTGTAGTAAAATTCTAAGTAAAATTACCCCCTTTTCTCCTCAAATTTGAATTTGGGAAGAGACGGACACAGTTGGCTAGGAAACGACCAAAAGGGGAGCTGGAAAAGCATAGAATCATCTTATACCCATGAAGCACCGAAAATTGGCTTTTTTTCCCTTTGGAAAAAGAAAAGAACAAGGAAAAAAAGAAAAAGTTGTACTCCACAAAGGCCAAAGTTGGGTGGTTTATATTTGGAAACGTAAACACAGGAGAAAAAGATCACATGGGTTTGTTTCCTTTGAATTAGAGATAAATGGTGAGGCACCAATTGTTGTGGATCACTGTGCATGTTGAGAGGGCCATGTGAGGAGTTGCATGTTGTGAGGAGGAGATCAGGAGAGCTGATCACATGTGAATACTAATGCCTGGTTGTCTTCTTTATAATTTATACATAAATTAACCAACTTGCAAAATCCTATGCCCATGTTCTTCTCCAGGTCACCCAAATAGAGCTTTTCAATATATTTATGTTAAAAAATTTGGCTCTCAATTTACTCTTTCTTAACTTTTAATTGTACTTATTATTTGAGGCATTTTAGTTAGTTGAGTTGAGGGGGTCGCTATGCCATTTTCCCTACAATTGTAGGAGAAAAGGGGTTTGTCCTCTGTTGTGTACAAATACAAGTAGCATGGAAAAATGGAGCTACATGGAGGCCTTTATGAGGGCTTTAATTAATTCTAATGATAATAATACACAATTTAGTATCCTCACGCCACGTTACCAAAACATGCAATGGGCTCCAAACACCCTTGCAAATCCTGTGTTAGTTGTGTATGTACCCAAACCCTCACGTTCCTCTTCTCGAAGATCCACTGTGTCTAATTATTAGGCATGGGGCATGGGGTGGAGCCCACCCCATGAGATGCAAGTATTTTGCCCTTTTTGTAGTGGTTGGCACATCGTACTATAGGCGTTAGGACACATGTCCATCTATGTATGCTTTTGTCTATTTAGTGAAATTTAATTGGTATAATAATAATTTAAATTTAATTTGTAAAGCAATACAAAACTCTTCCATTAAGGAGAATGCATTCCATAAATTATTGATGTTAATTATGAGTTTGTATTGGCCCTTTGCTTAATACTAGGCTCAATCATCAAAATACATGGAGCCATATTTGCCATGTTTTGCGCACAACTGTATTATACAAACAATAATCGATCGAACAGGTTCGGAGGAATTGGTCAAATGTGAAATGGCGCTTAAAAATAGCTAAAAATAGTGAATTAGCCGGTCATCAAACCAGTAAAATCTTTGAGTTGGTAATATTTTCCGACTCTTTCAGCTAAGCTTAATTTTGAGGGTAAAATCACCAAACAAAAAATAATAATAAGAGGCCTATCATAAGAAAACATGCTGATGCTCTAAACAAAAGCTTCCTTTTGTTCTTTTTTTACCACCCCCTTTTTCTTACACACCATCATCACACAAGTAAATCACAAAACCACGTACTGAAAAATGGAAAAAGAAGAGGAAAAGGACAAAGCCAAGAAGGATTAAGATTAAAAAGACAGAGGCTTATGCTCCACATGAGTAGTGGTTGGATCTAAGGGAACAGGAACTTTAAACAAAACAGTATAATCCACTGCCCACCAAGATAACTAATAAAAAGTGTTCGCTACAGATCTATGTACAGAAAAAAAAAAAAAAAAAAAAATACAAACTCACACAGCTAGCTGCTTCTGTTGGCAGCTGCTGGACTCTTCCTCAGACAAGCAGCAATGTAGTCTTGGGGGAGCAGGGGTTGCTTCTAAGTACACCATTTCGCTCTGAAGAATGGAGCAGTACGAGTTGAAGATTACAGGGGTCACATTCAAATCGAAGCCGACGCCGAATAAGAAATCCACTTCCAAGTAATTCATCTCCATCAAGCTGATCCCTCCAACCTTTGCATAGTACGCGTTGTTGTAGCATCTAGAAGCAATTGAAACGATATATTATTTAATAAGACATAATAAGTGCCAGTGAGATAAAATTAGCAGAGTTGGATCTTTGTTCATCTCTGCTGATGGTAGCAATACGAATTGTGAATTTGAGTTACCTGTGACGAGGGTGACTAGGCAAGTCAATGTTGACTTATTAATGAACTATCGATGAACGGGACAGTGAGTAATGGAAACAATTAGCTCTCGATCACATGCCTACCAAATTAACTCGCCCTCTAAAAAAGTACATGACGATTCTTAAGGCTATTTCCTATTCGATCGACCTTGCATTGACCAATATGTATGATGCCGTAGACGAGGAAGAATTTTACTCACATGGTAACCTACTTAACATTAGTGTAATAAAATTCAAGTTTTACAAGAGGTATCAGATTGGGTTTGAGAGATTTATGGTGCGATGTTGTGTGCATGACCTGTTATCTTAATGCATCGTGTACTGTTTAAGAAAGTGAGACACTGCACCTTTCTTGCTTGTATAATGAAATCATCTCAAGTAGAATACCAAATTTCTAATTATCTCCAAGCAGTTTAGATTTCAAACAACCCCACATGTCAGCAGTCCTCTCGGTCCCTTCTGTGGTGAGTTGAATCTTCTGCGCCTACTCATTGGTTCATTTGCGGTTAAAAGTGACCATCAGACCACCAAACATCCAACTGACGGACTAATTGACCTGATTTGATATCCCGAGCCCTTATCATCACTTCTAATGACTTCTCATAATGAGCAATGGTTTTAACTTTGGTTTTAACTTTAGCTGAAGATAAAAATCCTGAAATCATAAGAATTTAACAGCGGCTATTAAATCGTCCCCATCCCACAACTGGCATGTATTCAATCCATAGGAAAAGGTGAGGGCAAAAGCAAAGTTTTGGGTCCACATTCATGAATGGCGTAATGGAATCACATTGGCACTAACCAATCACTATGCACCTTAAGGGTGGTAATTAGAAAAACCATGTGATAGATCCTTCTTTCTTAGAGCATTAAAATAACCCAACCCCCCCCAGAAAGGATGAGTAAGATGCACTTTAAAAAGAGAATGAGGTAAGAAGACAAGCCCACCTCATTCCTAGTTGGCAGCGGCAAAAAAGGAGAGTGGGCACAGGAAAGCAATCAATTGAAAACTTTAAAACCTGGGTGAAACTTTTTCATAACTCGCATATAATGAATTGAACAGTATTAGCGGACTTGAATGATAAGAAGCAAAGGACCTCAATTATTGTCATCATTAAAATTTTGAATAGTAGAAGGACCTCAATCATACAGAGTAGTCACTGAAACACATCTGAATTCTCACTGACATTGAAGAAGATTAAAGACCGAGTGAGAATTGCTCAATCATTTCACCATAACAACTCCCAAATAGAGTTCAATTTTCAGTTTTACGCAATCCCACTTCTCCAATGAAGTGAAGCAAAAGATTTCTATGAGGAACCATCATCATTCTCTGTTTTTGTACTAGAATTTTTTCACGAAATTACGCTAAGATCACTTACAAATCTAATTCAGTTAGGGTTTTACTCGATTCCACTTCCCTAATAGAATTCAATGAAAACCCATTATCAACCTTGGTCTCCACTTTTAATTCTTCGTGCAATTTCGCCAAGATCACTTCCAAAATCCAATTCAATTTGGGTGTTTAGTCAATTCCACAATCCGTAACCGCTTAGCTGAAATAGTTGTACTAATATCTATTCGATCCATCAAATCACCAAACCTAAAACCCTCGAGGATTACACTGCAGCAATTTCGCAACAACGTGATTCTACATTAGATGCCAATGGCGATGAGGATTGAGTCGGAACAAGTACTTACACGTCGTCCATGAATTTCACGGCGGCGAGGACGCTTGTGATGAGGAAGCGGTGGACGTTGAAGGAGTCGACGGCGACGGAAGGGTGGCGCTGGAGGAAGCGGTCGAGGTAGATGTAGGCGACGACGTAGCACGCGGGGCTACAATTGGCGAAGCGGAAGATGCGTTCGAGGTAGCTCTTGATGGAGATCGAGGGTTTCGTGAGCCCGTGGAACGCCGCCGCGCGGTGGCGCGGCGCGGCGGCTGCGGAGGGGCGGCGGAGGAGGAGGGAGTCGTTGCGCTCCGCGACGCGGTGGAGGAGGGAGGAGAGGATGGAGACGACGCGGGGGATCGAGTTGGGGTCCTCCACCAGCTCCGCCATTAATGGAGGGTTTTGGAGGTGGGAGCTGGTGGGGAAGAAGAAGAAGAAGACGAAGAAGAAGAAGAGGTTTGGATTGTTTGTTTTTTTTTTTTTTTTGTATTAAAAGGAGTGAGAAGAGAGAGGGGAAAGATATATAGAAGGGAAAAATAGAGAGAGAGGTAGTTAAAAAGGGCAGTTTGGTCATTTCATTGATTACAACCTTGTGCCAATGATGGGTTTTGGGTTTTGGAACTGTATTAATTCTCTAAAATTTTTTAACATAAAAAAATTATAATAATTTTGGACAAGATAGATATTGAAGTAATGATTTTCAGACATATAGAATAATTTGAATTTAATGAATTATTTAAACCAAATAAACAAAAAATTAGATTATTTTTATGTACTTTTTCTATTTTTTTTTTACTTTTAAAAGTAGCAATTAAATAAGAAAAAAAAATCAGACAAAGTTTTCATAAAAAATTTACCAATGCTGTTCAAGGAGATTACTTAATTTCACTTGAATTATGTGTTCACGAAGCTCTAATTAGACCAAACATGTGAGCTACAAAGAGATTAATTTTTTATTATTTTAGTTAAGTGTTGTAGTAAGTGATATGATTTACTCAATTTAGAAAGTTTTTTATATTTAATTATTTATTATTATTTTATTTTCTTGGTGGTAGGTCAATTTGTTGAACCGGATAGAGAGAGCTGGACCGGGTTTTTGGGGTGTCCAGTAGAGCCTAATTACAGATTAGAAGAGAGGATTATTATATGCGACTAACAAATGGAATATTCATCATATATGCGGGTATCTTATCAGAGCCTAATTACTCATTAAACAGTCTCTAGCACAAGTGATAAAGGACTTAATAATTAACACCAAAAAATTTAAATTCAAAGCCTAATTAGTTATTATAGTAATTGAATGTGTATCTTATCAATAGAGAGAGAGAATGCACTCCCAATCATAATAAACTTAATCGTGAAATTAGTTAATCTGCATTAATTAATTATGGAATATAGAGTATGTTCATCACGTCTATCGAGTATTGATAGTGAGGGTAAAAAAAAAGAAAAAGAAAAAAAAGAGAAGAGAGAGTAATTTTAACAAGAGAAGAAAATAATAATAATAATAATAAAAACATCTTCTATGTTGATTCGATGGGACACGTATGCTTGTCTTTATAACTGCAATTTACAGAGGCAATGCCGTATACAATTCTTTCTATGGGTGAGAAAGTTAAATTCTCTGTTGTTTTCAATCACATATGCATCTTTCCCTGTCATTGAATATTAAATAAGCTTTGATTAATTAAGAGTCGTGCTTTTATGAAAGTAATACATATTTTTTTTTATAGATTGAAATGTTTATTTGTATTTAAGGTGGAGTATGCGCACAGGATTATTTCGAAGAGTAAAATAGCGACATCAACAATGAAGTTAGAATACTATCGATACAGAGAGCAAATGCTTAACCAATGGCCGCGAGTCTAACTTTATTTTGATCATATATTTTTTTTAAAAAAAAATAGTGAGATCACATGTTATGTGTTTTGAAAGCTTTTAGCGATTTGGTTGGAGTTATGGTTCACAATTAACAATTCAGTTCCAAATGCGATTGACAATTAATGCCCAAATTAGGTCGAAAGGTTTTGCCTTGTTGGATTTGCTTTGCATGCTTTGATGAAGCAAGGGACCACTTCTTTTTCTTTCTTTTTTTTCTTTTTCTTTTTGAGCCATTATAGATGTTGATGTTGCATTACAATCCCTCTTGTTTACTCTTGAGATTTTGGTTGATCCAACTACCTATAAACAAGTGGCATAAGTTTTGTAATTATCTTAATAGATTGGATATAGTAGCTAGGAACTAGGCAGCTTGCTTGTAAGCAAATATCTAAGCATAAGGAGCAAAGGAAGAAAAGAAGAAGAAGAAGAATCTAATGTAATTTTAACATTTTGATACTAATTACTGTTTTTGTTCATAAATCATACTTTTCTTTTTCTATAGGAAAGAGAAAAATTAAATTGATTGTATACAAATGTATGTATGTAACTATGTAAGTAAAATTAAATGACTATTGACACGTGGGGGGATGGTGGTTAAGTCTTTGGGTAACCAACTCAGCAAGCTTCTTTTACTTTCTTGCCGACCAATAAAGGTTAGGATAAAGGAGGTTCCAATCATAGTTTAACCCCCCTTATCCCCATTGAGGGTTCTCAGGAAAGAGAATGGAACGGATAAATATATATTTAATCTAAATATTTAAGAATCAAAGTAAGTAAATCTGGGTGAAATTTACCTAGATGGGAGAGCACGGACTTTACAGCAGGCATGTTAATATGCCGTGCGGATTTAGACATTCGCTGGCATTCCAGCGACTTTACAGATGCGTTGCGCCCCCACCCCCAAATCCAGTTGGAAAACTCTGCGGCGCCCCCCCCCCTACTGCATGTATAACAATAACAAATGATAAAAATATATTTGCATCGATGCCATGTGTGAAAAGTAACCGCCGATCATAGGAAAAAATTTAGAATGCACTAGTTATATTGGATTGTTCTCTCTTAGATTCACCGGTCCCATCATAATTATAATTAATAGAAAAAAAAGGATATAATGGACTTGTTATTTATAATATAATATAAGTGTGACACCGTAGACTTCCTCTGATCACATAGGATGGCACGGATGTAAACATTTTTTTGAGTTCGGTTAGGATGGATAGTTTTGGGGAGCGGAGGGAATAAGATGGCTTAGCTGTTCATGGGGTGTAGGAATATTAATATTAATATTAATATTATTATTATTACAGTCAGAACGTGGAACACCGCCGACGGATATTACTGGGGGCGGGGGATCAGATTATTTGGGATCTGGGAATAACGAACTACGGACAGAGCAAATGGGGGAGAAGAGGAGAGAGAGAGAGAGAGAGAGGAAGGCATATTCCTTGTTTATCACTTGATAGTTGATATGCCCAACTACAGGTTGGCCCGAATCCATTCACGTACCTTTTACGTGAATTATAGAGCAAAAACAGAAAGTAGAACAAAGAAAGAAACACTACAATATCCTGATAGGCGCCTGGGTTCGGCCGGAACTACTGAAAGAGGTAGCAGAAAAAGACAACGATCGAATTCGGCAAATTAAACCCATCATTGTCTACAATTTATGAAAAGTTAGGCCTGGTAGGATCATGGTATATTATTACGGGTTCCACTGCCAACTAAGGTGAACTGCCATGTCCAGGCTGTAATTTCTCTTAATTTTTCAGTTTTGCTTTCGCCAGTAGCGACAAAAAGAGCATTGTCGCATTAAACTAGATAAATGTGTGCACGAATTTTGAGGTCGCTACAAACTAGCGATCTCAGGTTTGGTAATTTCTGATCACCAACCTATCAAGTGATTTTTCAGGAAGTCGATCGACCCAGGGTTTTCACATATTTATGTTTACCATTTCAATATCTGCAGCTATAGATGACCATCAAAATAAATGCCATTTAGTGGGAATCAATCTAACAACCAAAGATCCCTTAAAATAAAGATCAAATCCTTAAAAAAAATTTTCTCTTTCTCTTGCCGACAATTTGGCTGTTGAATACTGCCTACAGAGCGCATACAAACTTATGACATCAGCACCATTAGTGCACCCACCTAGCATTGTATAGCACATGAACAAACAAAATTGGTTGGTGCAAGGTAAGGAGATATTAGTGCCCTCCACCCTGTCTATTCATACATCTCATACACCATGCTTAATATATAATAAATGTGAACTTCAACATCTAAACAATCGCATGGATAAGAAATTATAAGTTTCCGAAATTGAAAATGTGCTATCTAATGGCGTCTCGTCCCAAACAAACTAACAGTATAAAAAGAAAATACTACTTCGATCCACTTATAGATGTCTAAAATTGATGGAACAGAATCCACGAATGACTAACAGTATAAAAAGAAAATATTACTTCGATCCTCTAATAGATGTCTAAAATTGATAGAACAGAATCCACGAATGACGTTCTAATTTTAGAAGCTCATAAAATGATTATAGACAAGCAGTATAGTTTATTTATAGAATTTTGGAGGTGCTGTATCACTCCAATAGTTCCACATCAGATGAAAATGAAACTGGGATTGAATATATAAGAGACCATGGATACTAATAATAATAAGTAGTTTTAAGCATTGTGGACCGGTGGTTTAGATCCAACGAGTTATTATTGCTGGCGGATCGGGTCGTTTTAGGTGCAGCATACGGGGCAAAGGCGAGCCACCACTCCACAAGCCTGTATGGGACCTAGTTTAGAATGGTCCTTCCGTAGACGAGACATCAAAGGAGCCCAAGTTGGCCAACCATCCATCAGGGTTCCCTTTTCATGTGGTGGAAACCCTAGCTGTTCGCCCATCTCTATTTAGATAAAGGTCACTACCATCATCTTGTGTACAAATACACAAAAGAAAACAAAAAAGGGTCACATTTCTAAGTCGCATCCCAACTAATTACAATAATTTGCTTAACCTTTTTGTACAGCATCCTTACAGTGTACAGCGAGGTAATGGCTTTCTCTAAGAAATCTGTGGCTTGTGGGTTTTGCACTAGTGAGGGAATAGCCAAAAGGGTGTAAAAGTAATTAAGCTTATGACTAAATTTCAGGAAAGAATGATCTTTGCTCTTTTTTGTTTGTTTTAAATTGACCATCTACAAGGCATAATTCCTAGCTCGGCCCCACGCTCCCAAGCATGTGTAATGCTACAGTACAGCTCAAATTAACCTTTTTCCTTTTTTCTTTTCTTTTCTTTGATTAGCGAAAGATTCTGAATACCCATATGAAGCCCTAAGTAGGGCTCTAACTAGCCCTATCTATGTCAATGAATCACGAGGGTTTTCACTCCCCAGTTTTATCTAATAACCTTTGTTTAGCATATTATAAGCACTCTACCCCACTTCTACAGAGAATCTTCAAAACTAAGAAATTAAGCATACTCCTACTTTTCTATTGTAAGAAAATTATAAAACCTTAAGAAATTAGAAGGATTCGCAATGAAAAAGGGAAGATCCTAAACCCATCCTGCTCATCCGAAAACATAAAATATTAATAAAAGGTAAGGGTAGTCTACAAAGTTGGCCCAATAGAGCTATCCCATTTGGTGCCGTTGTAATGCAATTCCATGATTAACACTCATCTCTAACCTTTAAAGAAAATGAGGTATAAACCATCGGTACTTGAAAAATGCACAGTAGCCAAACCATTGGTACCCCTATTCTCAGAAGAAAAAAAAAAAAAAATCTGTCAATAAAATATTGCGGAAAAAGTTATAGATCATATTCAAACCACATAGCAGACTCGAAATGACATCTTGTGAATCGTTAGCTTATTTATGTCTGAGTGCAACTTTTGAAGCATTCTGGCTTTCAAGTAATAACACAAACAGAAAAATGACTTGTCCTAACTCCTAAGGACCAAGGAATGAGAATATGTATAAAAAACGAAGCAATAAGATGGGATATGTGGAAAAAAAAAAAAAAAAAAAACTGTAGCTTTAGTATTTAAAAGATATGAAATAACAAAGCAGCAACCTCTATATTCCTCTGGTCCTAATAAGAAACATCTTAAGAGCTTATATGTTGATAAATAAAACAACTAACCTGGGCTTAAAAAAACATAAAATGGCTCCGGAAAGTGCTCAGAAGAATTAGAAGAATGCCGAAATAGTGTGCATTCCAGGCTCAGGTTCCTGTTATCTTCATCTTTGGAGCATCAGCTGGTCTAATAATCCAGTAAGGTACGTATTAATACCTCATATCTCCAGCCACGATTATTGACAAAACAAAATTCAGCACAGAGACTTTATTAAGATTCGGAATAATAAACACTTGAAACTATGAGCGGCCAAGCCACTCTAATTCCCTCTCAGGCAAAATCAAAGATTGTCGCAGCATTAGCTTCCTTGATATGTTATGAGCTAATCAACGACTTGTACTCCTCCCTTTCATGAAACCCTCTACTTCTTAGTATCTCTGCCAACAAATCTCTACTCCCTGCTTCATTCTTCTCATTGCAAAGTGCCACAAGGCTAGCAATGTTTGCTGGTTTCGGCCTCCAATTGTTCACACCTTCATAAGAAGCAGCCTCTTTCATACACGACAATGCCTCAGACAGCTGCTTCTCATTTATATAGCCTTCTGCGAGGACTTCCCATGTGATAGGTTTCGGCTTTCCACCTTTCTCAATCAAACGATCAATGCCTTTTTTGGCTTTTCGGACAAAACCATTTCTAGCATACCAACCCACTAAAATGTTGCATATCTTGGGATCGTAATTTGACGCATTGGACATCCATTCTTCATAGATCATTTCAGCACCATCAAGATCACCTAGCCTGATCAGAGCTGATAGCATCGATTGATATCCTAAATTCAACATTGTGGGGAAGCTTCTTTTGTACCAGTTCCAAATTCGATAGACATCTTCCTTCTTCCCTATGCTGGTATAAAGCCCGATGAGATAATTAAAGGGTGTTCGATCTCTACCTGTCATTCTAATTTCAGCTTCTTTTAGGCAATTTTGAGCCTTTTCGAAGTTGCCCAATCTAATATACATGGTTGCGAGTGTTGTGTAAGTGGTCCAATTTGCATTAATATTGCTATCAGAAGTCATCAAAGCTACCACTCTTTCCATCTCCTCTACATTTTGCATCGCTGCACAATTTGTTATCCAGATATTGTAGGAATAAATGTCATATTTTATGTTCTTTTCCCTCATTTCCTGAATGATCTTAGGAACTTTATCATGTTCTCCAACATTCATGTACAGAGTCATCATCACATTGAAGGGAAGTGGATCGATTGCGTACCCACTGTTTCTCATTGTTTCGACAATGGCCTCAGCTTTCTCTTTCATCTTTGCCTGTCCATAAACATTTAGAAGAGCACCGTAAGTGCGCTTGTCCTTCAAGACATCAGGGAGCTTTGAGAAGTGCTCTTCTGCACGTGAAATACCGTGCACTTTGGCAAGGAGATCCACCTGGATAGCCATGTCACTGGACGTGAATGCAAATCTATCTCCTTGATCAGCCATCCACTCATAAACCTGATAACACCGCAAATAAAGAAGGTCAAGTTACAAATGAAGCAAAAAAGGTGAAGGTAGATAGAGTAGCTCCATACACTAAACTTGTATATCAGAATGTCTCCATATCCACTCAACCAAATCAAAGAAAAGGGAAAAAAATACCATTTCTGGTCTAACAAACAGTCAGCTGGAATATTCATATATGTATGTCTGATTTTTTCTGAGCTTTCGTCTGCTTCATCTGTTCAGTTTAATGTCCATACTTTTCTTCAAAATCCTCATCTGAACAATTTAGTCAATGAACTTTTCTATATCTCACAATTGCAATCCATGAACAGTATAGGAAAAATGGACGGGACAAGAATTCGCACAAGGGATGCAATTGCACAATATTAGAAAGTTGCGAGAGAATTGTTCTAAGCAAAATGTTCAACTTTTTGCAACACAATGAAAGGTTGGGGAGTATCTGTGCATTTTACTCCTAAATCTTCTTAGTTACGAACCAACTAAAAATAAACAATCGTCATTTCTAATTCTTATTCAAAATCATCAAACGTATAGATCACTACAATAAATGGAAAAGGATGATGGAATTAGAGAAAATATTCAACATGAGGAGAACGAAATGTTGGGAGGGTTCAACCTCGAGGGCGAGCCTGAAGCGGCGGAACTTGCGGAGCTCCTTGGCGACGCGGCAGAGCTCCCACTTGGAGAGGCGCTGCTCCTCCTCCTCCCACCGATCGAGCACGGCGCCGGATCGGAGGCCCTCGTTCTCCATCGTCGCGATGCGGCGGTAGAGCGAGCTCCATTTGAGCCCGGGTCTCCGCTCGAAATCCACCGTCCCGTAGCTGTGGATCTGCGATATCGACGCGCATCGGATGGGGACGAAGAGCCTCCTCTCCTTCTCCTTCCTCGCGAAGAGCGCGGGGGAGCGAAACCCTAAAGGGATTCGGGAGTAGGCGAAGGGGGGGAAGGAGGAGAGAGTGGGGGGAGGAGGGGATCGGAGGAGCATTTCTAGGGTTTATCGCGGGATGGTTTTGGGACGAAGCGGACGGGGTCGTATATGTTTGGGGGCGGGGGTTTGGGAGGGTTTAACTACTCGTGCGCTTCTTTTTCGCTTCGGAGATTCCAAAGCCGTGGACCGGAAACGATAGGAAATATGCGGACAACTAGATCCGGTCCACGGATTACATGGTACGCTTGGCCGAGGCAACACTTTATCCACCCTCGTAGACCACTGAAAAATCGCCACGTGTTAGTGTATCTGGGCAAAGTTAGTTAGTACAACTTCTCGGCCCGGCCACAACCGCGCCAGATCAGACTGGGTTTACAGTTTAAAAAAATTTCTCCAAAATTGTAATTTAATATTTTATTTGAATTTTCCAATGTTAATTTTCTAAATTAATTTCCTATTATTTAGATAAAAATTTAGATTGTTGTTTTGGATCAAACTGGCTCATAAGCACCTTGTCGTGCAGAGTCGCGGCTTATTATGCATATCCAATCAGGAAGGGAAAAATATCAATTTCAAGCTGGATTTATAATTTAGTAAGTTACAGTAGATTTATACTTTTGTGATAGTATGTAATAGGTGTGCCGTAACTCTAACAAAACATTATATTAAAAAGGGCTTGCTGGTTGGTACTCAAAGTCTCAAGTTTGAAGCCTAATTAATTTATATTTTTCAACTAAGTTTATTTCTTAAAAAAAAATTAAACAAAACGGATAGCATATTATCATTTTCTCTCCTAAAAAAAAAAAAAAAAAAAAAAAAAATCGTCCTGTATAAGTGCTTCCATAAGGTAATACATTTCTGCTCCTTTTAGTGATAATACATCTTTATTCCTGATGTTCAAATTCTCCAACCAACCATAGGTTTTAACTTTAGGCAAAGCAAAGCTCACATTCTTTCCTTTCTTTTTTTTTTTTCCATTTTTTTCGCATTAAAGATTCTCTCTTCGAGATTGCGCACATCACCTCATAGTCATAGCATGCAATTGTAAAGCGATCTAATTATTTACTAGTTGTCAAATTTAAGAAATTCTCACAAACTGTATTGCATTAATTTGCCATCACATCAGCGGCAGATAGAATCTCCTTTAGAAAGGCCAAAGCACTTCAAACTAGAAAAAGGACTCTTTTAAGGCACATGGCATGGTGATGCAGCATCTCTGAATCTTTATGAGAATAAACACACACTCTTATCTCCACCACTTTATCCTACCTTTATCTTACAACTCTTGCCAAAGCTATACAATACAGAAACCTGCAATCCAACGACACATACCGGTACTCGCTAACATAAAATTCGCCAAGTTATTATCACCCATCATTAGAAACACCTCTTTTCCAAGTTAAAATTTTATAGAGGAAACACTAATGATGAGACTAATGCTGTTCTTCTATAGGAGCCTACTCAGCATGCTTCTGAAACTCGACGAACGATCGATCGAGTCACTTCCCTCGCGATTGGTAACTCCAGTCTCTGGTTGGGAGCTTTCTGAGACTGGTTTCTTCTCCAGAGAAGGGTAGAGCAGCTGTGCCTCTGGGTATGATGTATTGCTCGGGAAATCAACCAGCAAGTCATCGACCAGAATTGAGCTCCTATCTGAAAGAGGAGACGAGAAAATGCTCCTCGGACTGAAGCATGCCCCGTGACTTTCGAGAAAATCAGCAGCATCATCGATGAGTTTCGAGGCTGCAACAATGCAGTTTGGATCCGAGGAACAATCTGACGGAAGATTTGTGGACCCAGATTGATGACTTCTTTTAGGGCTTCTCGTTGAGCATTTTATCTCTGCAGTTCAGAAAATGAAATGAGTCGGCTTAGCAAGTCGAAAGAATGATTAAATTGCACACGCACAATCTGAGAAAATTCCTTTTTCTATATGACTTACTCATCACCAGAAGCTGCGCTTGAAATATAAAACGTTTGAATGGCCGAGTAAACAAATTCACCTCATAATTATGATTATTTTATCAGATAAAAAGTAAAAGAATAAAGCCAACTTCTAGCAGAACAGAAACCGATGCAGCTGCATAGCTTCCTCAGCAGACATACTATAACTTTTCCTTGATGTAACTATCAAGCGCCCCGATCCTACACCTCACTCCACAAAATAAAAGAATCACAGATAACATACAGCAAATTGCTATGATTTTGCATACTAGACCCAAAGAAATTCACCACTACAGCACATCCTTTCTTAAACTCCCAATATTTTGATTGCTACAACCAGTAACATTTTCTTAGTTGGGATGGGGTGGGTAGTTCAAACCTGAACAAGCTTGATTTTCACAATCACGAGGCCTCTTATGGGTTGCCAAATTGGAGCTAGCAGAAAATTTTGGTGCGCTCAACACGTTCTTTCCTCCAGTTCCTGCACAATTCTTCTCCTAAAGAAATAGAATAAAAAAAAAACTTTAATGTAAATAAGTCCATGTATCAGGCTTTGAAAAAGAAAAAAGTTCAATTACTAGAAAAAGACTCCACCTAAAATAATGCGTTAAGCTTTGATGAATACATGCCTAAGGGAGAAACCAGCTGTTTATAGAACTCCCATCTAGACTCCGTTGTGTTACGTAAAATAAGCCTCTTCAAGGTTCGACCTTCTTAGATATTTTCAGTGTTCACTATTTGGCTCCAAACATAAAACCAAACTCAACCAAACCAAACCAAATAAAACAATTTAGCTTGGTTTGTTTGGTTCTTGACCTGGCTTGATTTTCCAGAATCTATGTATTTCAGCATTCAGTTTCTTTTTTTTGGTTTTTTTTCTGAAACTTTCTCAACCAAACTGAAACGAAAACAGAATAACAACCATACACACAATACATACCTATACAACCAACATATAGTTTTTTTTTTTGGCTGTAAAACACATGGTGATTCCTTGCACGGTGTTTACATATTACTCAATAATAACCATATTTGGATGTAATACATACAAAAAGGATATATTAATTTATAGTGATAGCTCACAGACATCCTTTTTTCTTTTTTTTTTAGAGAGATCATAGACATCCTTTTTGAATGAAATATTTTTTTATGATTAATTTTGTTATTGCTGACGAAATATAATTCGGAGGAGAAACTCAAACCAATTGGTTGAACTGAACAAAACTGAAATAACTTTTGTTTGGTTCAATTTGGTTTTTATAGTAGTTTGCTTTTGGTTGATTTTAAGAATCTTCAAAACAAGAAATTCCAGCTACAAAATATCCCTAAAAACAAACTGAGTGAACCCCTAGAAATTCTCCAGCATTTGCTACCCCAAAAGCATCGTAGGAGAGTACTTAGGCAAAAATTAAAAACAATAGTTCACACTCAGTTGTGGCAACTAATATAAATTCAGAAAAAGCTGAAGGCCTCAAAAGGATATTAAATATTTTAGTACCTCTAGTACAATTGACGTCAAGGGCGAATAGGGGTCTCCCAGTATCGCTGTCTTCTCATTCTGGAGTTTATGCCTGTAAAGGATGAGAGTCTTAACCTTTTTATTCTGTTAACAATTTAGTTCCTGAAGTTTGTCGAGCATATAATTAAGTCCTTCCACTAGTCTTGTCGAGGTTTCAATTATAGTGTTGACACTGACCTGGCGTCCAGCAGACTAACAGAAAATTTTAATTGTTATGGGACACAAACTACAGGAACTAAATCGCTAAGTGAAAAACTGAGGATGCAGTTCAAATCAGGATCGAACTTCAGGGGTTACACTTGCGATTAATATAAGAATAAAACTACCAGAACAAGATATTTAAGTCATACTAGTTAGAGCCGAGCAAAAGCTGAGAGAAAGATTAGATATAGGCATTAATGTACTTCTTTTTATGGTGAACATGAAATGTCCGAGTACCTTTCAGCATCGTCTTGAGCTGCTTTTTCTGTACACTTTTTATACTTGCCATCAGCTGCAGCATCTGAAATGCTTGTTCCTTTTATTTCTTCACCGTCATTATTATTATGTACATTATAGGATGGGGGTCTCATAGAGATCTCACCAGCAGTGGATCTATTATCTACAGGAAATGAGCTTGCTTCTGATTCCTCCTCTGGCGATTTTGAACTTAGGTGCTTAATAAGAACACTTCCATAGCCCATCTCAAAGGAACCCATTGGACTTTCGCTACTGTAAAGCAAGTCCTCTTCTGAGGATACCGAAAAAGCAGATGACGGTTGTTGATGCATTATGGAGTACAAATCCTTTGTAAGCTTTTCAATGGCAGGCTTAGCTCGAGTAACATATGTCCTCTTTTTAGATGGCACTATCGAATCCCATACATTTGACTGTGCTGAACCTGAAGTAGAAAGTTTAAAAGGAAAAATTTAAATGTGAAAAAATTTCTATTACAATAAGAGAAAAATACAGCACACATACATACGCAGAGAGAGACATACGCACAGAGAGAGAGAGAGAGAGAGAGAGAGAGAGAGAGAGAGAGAGAGCGCTTTAGCATGCAAAACTAAACTGGCTTCATTCTCTCAAAAAAAAAAAAGAAAAAAAAAAAGCACTAAACTGGCTTCCACTATGTCGTCAGTAGATACTTGCTTTAGATTATTGAAAGTGTGAAAATGGTCTTTACAAGAGCCAAAAAACAAGAATTTCTTGTTACCTACTTATCTTAGATGTCCTGCGCACTCACAATAGGTAGAGAAAAAAGGGTAATAACAAATTTGCTAGATAGGACTTCGGAGAAATAAGAAATTGCAATGGATGCTGAATCTTGACTTGCTTGTATAAAGAAAATTGCACATCTACATAAGCTCCAGCCATCAAACAGGACACACGTCAAGAATGTGATTCTGAAGTTATTATGCTTATAAACTATTTCCTTTCACATTATGTCATTGAAGGATGGTTACTAAATATCCATTCATTACATCACAGTCTGAAAAAGGAAATATCAAATAAAATGGCAGATATTTACTAAGTTATATGATAGTTATTTGGTCGACGATATTAACCTGCCAAATCACTTGCATCAACCATCCGAAATTGCGCGCAACTCTCTGAACATGAAATTGCCGACCCAGAACTAGATCGATTGCTTGTATCCCCCTCGACAATCTTTTTCTGGAAATTCTGATCGGAAAATGGCATTTCACGCTCATTTCCCACCACACTATAGCTCTGCTTTTTCTTGGGCAATTTTGGTTCTTTGGGCTTCAGTGATACACTTTTTACTTTAGTTAGCTTTAACTCCTCAGAATCGATGATGCCTTCACGAGCATGCAAGGGAGTGTAGTTTGCCAATGAGCCCTTTGTTCTCCACCTCGAACCGCATGCATTGCATAGAACAGGCTTGTCCGGTGGCCCATTCCGCCAAAGAGGAGTACCTGTCATGGGATTTATCTTTCATTTCAGCAAAAAAAGATCAAGTACTCAAACAAAACAAATCCCGGGTGCTGCATTGTAAAACAATTCAATAAATTGACAAGCACTCAAGCCTAAATCTGCGAAAAGACACCGCTGAAAAGAGCTACGCATATGAACTTAAGTTCAAAGAGGTTATTCTCCCACTATTTTCATGAATCATCTATACCAAGTTAATGAACATTAATGGAATACGCAAATTTGTCGTATAGAGGCAACAAGAGGTCAATGCTAAGGCATAGATTGACGACGCTCCAAACAAGCAGGTATTTAAATGAGAACGTGGCAGGCAAAACAGGAAGAATTGTCGCCACGCATAATTGCATGACATTTGCAAAATTTTCTCTCTGACAAGTGAGTTGATCCTATCCACTGTTGGACAAATGCTTCAATGAAGAAACGTGGGAATTCGAAATTGGAAAGATCTTTATGCATCAAAAAAACTTCATACTAAGTGGAATTTGGACTTCAAAACTTCAAATAATCGACAAACGAATTTAGTTCTCGACCGTCAAACTCGGAGAAGAGAAATCCAATAAAAATTCATGTGCAGCAACAACATGGAAATCCAGTAAACAGGAAATTTATTACGGGAACCTGCAAGGCTGCAAAATCAAATGGGTTCAATATTTGATTTGCAACACAAACACAACCACAAACATCTAAAATGAGGAAGAAGGGAAAGTGATATCTATAAGAAGTGGAATAATCATCTAGAACAATTTAATAGTTCCTTAAAAACAATAACACTAGTCAAAATGGAGGACCCAAAAAAAAAAAAAAGAGAAAAAAATGGAAATAAACATAGAGAGGATCCTGATAAAATGAAAAGTATTCATCAAAAACATGAAGAAGAGCTCACTTGTGATGCCGCAGTGGCGGCAAGGCCCTTGTTTCCCCATTTCCTTGTTGCCCTTTCTCTCTTTCCCCCTTCCAAAATTCTCAGAAAGAAAAAACATAGCCAAAAAACATATGGATAAAAATCACTTTTTTTATAGCAGTATCTCTTAACAAAATTAGGAACAGTTCTCTGTAAATAAATCCTTGGAGCCCAATAAACCTATAAAACTGGGCACAGCAAAGCTGCTTCTGCAACAAAACAAAACCCAGGAGGGATTTAGAGGAAGCAAATGAAAACAAAAACTAAATTTGAGGTTTTGGTAGGTCCAAATTGGGAGAGGAGGGAGGAAGGAAAAAAGGGAAAGGGAGAGAGGAAAAGGGGTGTAGAAATAAATTGGAAAAAATTATAATAAAAATATGCACCAAAAAATTTACAAGGGTGAAATGGTGCCTTTTCTTCTTCTTTTTTTTGTTTGTTTTTTAATTTTTTTTGTTTGTTTTTTTTTTAAAAAAATTCCTAAGGTGGGAATCTACACAATAATCCTAAGAAAAGGAGGAGACCATTGGGAAATCAAATTAAAAAATAAATGGTGATGGAAAAGGAGAGGGGGTGAAAGTGTGAAACATGAATGGGTAGGGGAAAGGCTTTTGGTTTTGTATGTATGTAATTAAGTGCATGACTTGTAGGGGGTTTTGGGGCTGATTAGTAAAAATAACTGGTGTTAATTAGCAAACCCATTTTTAATTAAATTAATTTACTTTTAATTGTTCTTTTTGTATTTTTAGTGATTTTTTTTGTACAAAAGAAAATTCACCACCTCAATGGGAGGTTACCATATCCTACTCCCATGTAACTATACCAAATCTCAGAGTGTAACAAAAATATACTAAAAGTATTTCTTGCTAATGATACACAATGTTTGAATATTTAACTTTGCTAACTAATTTTGCACTATATTTGATTTAAGTACTTGGGAGTTTTAATTAGACTTATATTTCTTCTTTCATGCCATATTGTAGAATTAAATTAAAATCTTGTGTTTAATATTTGTATAAATCCTGGATATTTGAATGCGTTACATTTTGGTTTCTACTTTGGACCCGGGTCCCATAACAAAATATATATATACACAATATTAGGAACATAATCAAGTTATATAGAAAGGGATCAATTTGCCCATATTTTCTCAACCAATGGTAGGAGCAAGATTAAAAAGATTTTTAATTAAATTTATGGATATCCTAAAGTATAGTTCTTTGTTGAAACAACTTATATATAAAATTAATTATGCATATCCTTAGCTGCAATTTGGGTCATGTCACAATTTAAACCCTTTGTTAAATAGTGAGCCATTGATTTTTGTCTCAATAAGCGTTGACCCAAACTATTGAAACACATACATTTTTTTTCTTGAAAATGTGCATAGATATGTCGACTTAGAAGTAAGAATCTATATATTCTCTCTGAAATTACATCTGTCTCATCTTTTTGTAACAATATTTAGTCAATTAACTAAAAAAAACAAACTATATCAATTGAACCTTCCCAAAATGAGATTATGTGAGCAATTAATACATTCCTTCCTTAAAATTTGTTGGAAGAGAATAATGATATTTTGAATTGAAGCAAATAAATTCTCTCTTCTTGTTATAGGAAGCTATTTGAGTTTAATATTTTGTTGATTTTCAGTAAATTAATCTAATTAATATTCTTAGACTATGATAGGAAGCTTCTAATGTTGGCCAAAATCACCCCGACCTAGCTAAGCTCATTTTGGAGCTAAGTGGCTAACCCCATGGCATGTAATTACTAGGTTACCATAAATTCCAACTAAGTTTGCAATTTTCTTTGGCACAAGCTATATAATGTATCTTGGAACTTAGCACATACCCTAATTATTATTATTATTATTATTTTGAGAGAGAAAAGTAGTATGCTATGTATATATCTGCTTCGTTCATTCCCGTGTTTACTTCACTTTATGAAAATTGTATTAATTTAAAATTTGCAATTTTTACCTCCAATGCATCTTATAGGGAGCTAAAATTTCAGGATGATTGTTACATTTAGACGCGAATTTTTCATGTAAATAAACTAGCAAACATTGATTTTGGTCATATTAACCGAGGGTAATTATATGAAATCAAACAAATTATCTAATTGTAAGCTGTTATATAAGAACATATATTATTTAATTTTAGATTCACTATGTAATCCATAGATTTACTATGTATTCTATAATTTAGAACCGATTCTATATACTTACTCTTTTCGATAAACGTTTACGTCCAAATTCAAATTGTTATAATTTTTTTAGTCAGTGTGAAATAGTAACAAAATACAAAATTCGAATTAAAATAATTGAGTACTTATTAAGATGATAAATGGAGTTTTGCATTTAAGACTCTTTCTTTTTCAAAGAAACAGTATCTAAGCTTCCATTTATAANTTTTAAACCACAGGGTAGCAAAGTGAGAATGCACGAAACCACAGGGGGGGTTTTTGAAGTTTTCCCTAATTTTTTTAGTCAGTTTGAAATAGTAACAAAATACAAAATTCGAATTAAAATAATTGAGCACTTATTAAGATGATAAATGGAGTTTTGCATTTAAGACTCTTTCTTTTTCGAAGAAACAGTATCTAAGCTTCCATTTATAAGTGTCGAATTCCACCTTAATTATTTTTTGTCCTAATGTAATGATCATAAACCTTGTAGAACTCATGACACACAAAGAGATAGAGAGAGAGAGAGAGACTCATCCAAAAGTTGTAACTACTGCTTTGTTGTCTCCACATTTGGTTAATTAATTAAAGTTAAGATTATAATTAAGGAGGAACCCATTTGCGTTTTTGCACCACGCCATGCCACATAGAACGATTTCGTTGTAACTTGTAACCTATAAGCACTTTTTTTTCCCCTTAATAATAAAAAAAAAATATCGTGACGACACTTAACCAATAAAAACAACACTCTTTGAAAAAATACTAAAAAACCCTAATAAACCAGTACACCATTGCAAATGATTGCTTACTATTACCTAACTCCAAAATTTTGAAATTTTAAATTTTTTTTGACCTATTAATTAATTGCTCTATTTACACAAATAAAAAAGTAGCATTAGTAGTTTTTCTTTTTTTAAAAAAAAAATGTGTGTGTTGCGAGAGGGCTTTGGAGAGGGAGAAGTAGAGAAACTGCTTTAACTATGTACGTGCATTACTATTTTCATGTTGACACGTGTACACGAGAGCATCCACGAATGCACACGTGCATGTGCACACACGTGGAACCACGTACGAGCTCTCACGCCATGCACGTGCGACGTCGCGCAGGCGCGCTTTGTACGTACGCGCGCTGTAGATTCAATTATTATTACTATTATTATTATTAGGGAAAACTTTAAAAAACCCCCCTGTGGTTTCATAGTTTCTCACTTTGCCCCCCTGTGGTTTAAAATGTATCAAATTGCCCCCCTGTGGTTTTGTTTTTATCTTTTCGATAGCTTTTTCGTTAATATTTCATTAAATTATATACAAAAAACTTCCGATACCCATATAGATTTATCAAATATTCACTTTAGTATCCTTTAATTTTAACTTTATCACAAGGAAAAAAAAAAAATAAAATTGATATGAAAAAGAGAAAAAAGAAACCACAGGGGGGGCATATTGATACATTTTAAACCACGGGGGGCCAAAGTGAGAAACTACGAAACCACAGAGGGGGTTTTTGAAGTTTTCCCTTATTATTATAACAAATCAAATTAAACTAACAAGATATATAACTAAATTCGTTTAAGTTTGAAAATTGAGGAGTGAATACCGCAACTAATATGGTGGTTAATTACTTCCATTAATTAAATCAAAAGTATTTTGAGCCATCCACGTTCCATTATCTCAACTTAATTTTGACCAAGTTTACGGCCTTGTTCACATTTGAAATCTTAAACTTTTGAAAATATTTTGTTGTAATCTTTGTGACGCCTAATGCCTCATTATACTCATTATATTTACTTACTATAAATTTATTAAATAAATTTTGTTCTCTTATTTTATGTTTCGATCTTGCTACGTGCATGTACACTAAATAAGTTGCAATTTTTCTTACATTCAAAAAACTAAATTATCACATTAAATGTATGAGATAAATAATAAAACTGATAGATTTAAAAAGTTTGACTCTCCAATCTCAAAAGTTAAAGTTTGACGACCAAAATAGAACTTCACAGAAAGTTCAGAGACTAGCACTGCAAATTAAATCGCCAAATTGTTGTTTTAATGAATGAATCCTACCTTGCAAGGAATAGAAGATAAATTGTTTCCGGACAAAGTTACCTGATTTTAAGGAAACATTATTAAATCTTTAATTCGAGGTGCAAATCTATCTATTTATATATTTATATCTATATTTATATTCTATATTATTAATTATTAATTATTAATTAAAATCATGAAACCTTAGTTTCAATCCACGTGGCACTAAAAGAAGGTGGTTACGGTGGGGCCTAGTGGGTCCCAGCCTGGTGGGGTAGGGTGGGCCAGTTTTTTTTTTTCATCTAAATTCTCTCTCTCTCTCGATCTCGACATGGAGAGGAGGGTTTGGATTTTTTTATTTTTTAATTCACTCTATTTTTTTATTATAAAAATTTAAAATATATAATTTTTATGCATAATTTTGAAATAGTTTCGAGTGTATACATTAAATATAATTTAATCCTATAATATTGATCGCTTAAATATAAATTATACAGCAAAATAAAAAAAAGATTAGTAGAGTTTAAGCTCATTATTTATTTTAATAAATTTAGTTGCGAAAATTGTATGAAATATATTAGCTAAATATGAAAAGCTAAGCTGCACATTCAAATTTCGAAGTCAAAGTATTATCCACTGGTTCGCATCCAACATATTAAAAACTAGATAGTAAAAATAAAATTTTGGAAGATTGGATAGCTAATTCAAAATAGTTCGTAGTTCAGAAATGTTTTATATATTTTTACTATAGTTTTAGTATTAAACTTCAATATCATATTTATAGTTTTATATATCATATTTATATTCAAAATGTTTTATATATTTTAATTTCAAATTTAAAATTTTTTAGATTATCCAAAATATGATTGGTGGACTTTTAATTTTAACAATTAGGTATTCTAAAATTTATTCGATAGTTTAACATATTTTTTCCTCATATGAAATTATTAATTGAACAAAACCGATCAATGCTCAAATATTTTATATAATTTTATATTGATTTTANGTTTTATATATTTTAATTTCACATTTAAAATTTTTTAGAATATCCAAAATATGATTGGTCGACTTTTAATTTTAACAATTAGGTATTCTAAAATTTATTCGATTGTTTAACATATTTTTTCCTCATATGAAATTATTAATTGAACAAAACCGATCAATGCTCAAATATTTTATATAATTTTATATTGATTTTAATATCAAACTTTAATATTATATTTATAGTTTGATGAGCGATCAATTTCACATTTAAAATTTTTTGAAATATGCAAAATATTATTGGTCGACTTTTAATTTTAACAATTATGCTTTCTAAAATTTATTTAATAGCTTAACATATTTTTTTTTCCACATATGAAATTACTAATTTAACAAAATCATCAATGCTCAACTTTGACTTCGTTTGGAATAAGAATAAAATATAAAAAAAATAAATTACGTTTTTGGTCCTCAAACTATAAGATGTGTGCAACTTTAGTCCTCGAACTTTCATGCATTATAATTTATTACTCAAACTACAAGGCACGATATACCTTAGCCCTCAAACTTTAATTAGTTATAATTTTTGGCTTAAATTATGATGTATATGATATTTTAATTTTCAAACTCTTACTGCTGTTATAGATATAATTTATTATTTTTTTATATTTGTATTCTTATAACCCTGCTTCTTGTTCAATTTTTTTTAAAATTTATATTTTATTTTTTAAAATATTTTTTAATTTTATTTATTTATTTTTTAGAATCAATCGGTCGTAACATGCAAGTACCCTGACGAGTTAAAATTAATACCCTTCTCCCAACCTCCCCTTCACCTTTACTTTTTCTGTGGGCCCACAGAGAGAGAGAGAGAGAGAGAGAGAGAGAGAGAGAGAGAGTGTGAGTGAGAGAGAGAGCTATGGCCAACTAAAAGTTTCAAAATCGTGGGGTTTGACCGTGACCTGCATTAGCTGACTATTATTATTAATCGCATTTGGAATTGGAGCCCATAATAGAGTGGATATGAATTGTTTTTAATTTGTTTACAATGATATATGTATTACTTTTCAGTTTCTTATACTTAATTTTTCTCACCATTTCTCTTTTTAGGCACCGTGCGCAGACGTATTTATGCTCAAAGCGCAATTTGAATGCAAACCCAGAGTCAAAGGTATCAACAAATTAGTCTAATAATAAAAATAGAAAGTATTCTTGTTATTTTTACTGGAGCGGAGCCACCACATATTTCTTTTAATAATAAAGCATTGCACTAGAGAAAATGGAACATCATATGTTAGCCATTATGATAAAAAATAAGCCTTGTACTTACACTTGCACCTGTGAATAAATTTCCGCCATATACAGCGAGATAAAAAAAGAAAATTTCAACCAAGATTACGTAACAATAGTTCGTGCTCTAGTTTTGATTATAAATTGTCCTAAGATTACAACCTTACTTTACCACAAAATCCGACGGTCGTATAAATGACGTCCCAAGTGGCAAAGAGTTTGATGATTGGTACCCGACGTTTCAAGTTCGAATCCTAATTGATTTACATTTTCAACTAAATTTATTTCTAAATGAAATAAACAAAGCGGGTAGCATGCTATCTATTTTTCAAAAAAAAAAAAAACATCCGACGGTCATATATAATTCATGATCTAGCTCAATTTGAAAGCTTAAAGCATTCGAGCATAAGAAATAAAAACATTTAAGACATTTTTTTTCTGGCGAAAAGATTTAACCAATTCTGACATCACAGATGACATTTCTTTTTTTTTGATACAATTAATAGTAGCCTCCGATGCCCTAAAATTTCAAACCTGGCGCCTTATAACTCCAAAATGAAACACTTTAACTTACACTTTAGTTAAGATGGTTTGGCTTCAAGCTGATTTTTCGCTAATGGAATTGCCGGTCTACAGCAGTTCATTCAAGAACAATGACTACTCATAAATAGTCTCGCTAACCGCTCACACTGAACTTCATGTCTCCTGCGTCCTTTTCGTCCGGTGAGCCTCTTTATCTCTCCTGTTGACATAAGTTTCTGTCTATTAAAACAAAAAAAAAAGAAGAAAAAAATAACTTATTCAGTAGAGATATTGCCACAGCAGATTTTAATATTCACAAAACAATGGTCTAAAATAATGAAAAAGTATAATTCATCCACCCTTAAGAACGCAAACTTTTTCGCTACTATTTTACCGTTTTCAAAATAACGTAGTTCAACCGACTGTCCCTAACACAAGTGGTAAAAGACACGGTGGTTGATATCCAAAGTCCAAAGTTTAAATTCTAGTTGATTTACATTTCCAACTAAATTTATTTTTCAAATAAATAAACAAAGCGGATAGTATGCTATTTTTTTCTCTTTCAAAAAGAAAAAAAAAGAATAGCATAGCTCGTCTCGTATATACGGAATCACTCCATAAGCTCAGGATCAGCTCCCCTGAAAACTAAAGAAGCTTTTCTTCAACTTCCCTTATTCTTTTTCTTTTGTTTTTCCTTTTGAGAAAAAAATAGAAGGGGAGCCCAACCTGTTCCTCTACTACGGTAATGGACAAGCAATGCACTCAAAGGTACAAAAAGCTAACAACAAAAAGCCATGTTATTGTTCGACTTTTAGGCCCAAGATGACTGGGCAATATACCCTACTCTGATGTGGCTCAGGAAGCATATGAGAAGACAGGAACTAGGACAAACCATTCAAGAATATAATGAATTAGACATAAATTTACCAAACCAACAAAGCATGCAATGAACAATGAAATATGCCTAAAAAGTTATTAATTGTAATCTGATGAGAAGTTCTATCAAACAATAGTTTTCACCACCACGGCTATCATCCAATCTCCGAATGTATAACTAGAAGATTTTTAGTGCTCCACTCTTAAGTTACCCAAAAAAAACAGTGTGGTTACTTCAGAATCAGCAGCTTAACATTAATGGTACTATCCTCTTAAAAAAAAAAAAAAAAGAAGAATAGTGCAGATAAGTTATATCTAATTCCATTTTGTTAATTTCGATCTTTAAAGCACATGCAATAAATAAACCACAAGTTGATACTTTATTTCTCTAGTCAAAAGTAGTGCCAACTATCATATGCATCACATGCCTTCTCTCTCCTCTCTGCTATTCAATGGACTCCTACATGCCAAACACGCAAAAGAATACAATTTCTAAAAGCATTCACAAATCAAGTTGCCCTAGAATTTTCTATATGTAAAAATAGGGGCAGGGCAAGAGGGCCACCGGCTAATTTCCCATTCGCAATATCACATAAGGAAGAAATAAATAAACCAGAGCTTTTGAGTTGATATATGTAACTGCAGAGAGATAGCAAATGCAGAAAATGACATCTTAACCACCAGAAGGACAAGGGCAGTAGAGAATTAATTCACTGTCCTTCTTAAGTGTTTTTTAAAAGCAAAAAGCAAACATATGTGATTAGCTCCTAGATTTTAAGACTGATAGTTTACGGCAGATGGGTAGGGAAAATGAACTCCCGAGGAATAAGAACAAACAAATGAAGGCATAGTAGGTAAGCTAATGCTGGAAGGAATAAAACATCCATAGAGGCTAAAGACCTTGTGATAACAAAGAAAAGGCAATATATGTAAAATGATCCTAGTGATGAATCTTTTTCCTTTTTGAATATATATTTGCTTCTTTCCCTAAAAACAGAAACTATCTTGTACATTGATCTGTGCGAAATTGATACACAAAATTGAAAAATTACAGGTAATAAATCGATAGATATAAAATCTATTACATCAAAGAAGATAGCCCTGAGTAACACCAAAAGTGTAAATTGATTGATGCAGGTATGGGCTACTGTTGATGCCTTACAGTAGCTTCGTTCTTTTCTAATATAAAAAATAATCTCGTTAACTTAGCTCACCATTTGGAATCACATTTAGGAGCTGTTTGGATGCATGGATACTGTTCAGCCCCTCTTTTGTTTACTAAATGGGCATGTGATAGTTGGTTGATAGGGAGTATGCAAGGGAGATACCAATGAACTTTGTATCAAAAGCACGGCTGTAATTACCACAGCAAAAGAATACTCAAAGGTTACAAAATAAATAGCATTAACCATAAGGCGCATTCAAATGCAAGTCTTAAGCTGAGTCCTCTGGAATGTATTAATATGAAGAAGGCACATTTATGTCAAACAAAAACTGATTTAGGAGATTCTTGTTTTTGTACAAAATGCATTGTTTGCATGAACATGGCCCAGATCACAAACTTGCTTCAGCAGATAACCAAAATTTCTACTGCAACGTTCTGAAACAGCAATCCCTTCTTCTGTGAAGTACACACAAAAGAGTATACTGAAAATAAGTCATTAAACGAAGAATCAAATATATTTAGACACCGAGTAAAAACAAAGGGACTCTATCACTATATATTATCACTTCAAAGTGACGGTCTCATGGTCAGGAATGTTACATACTCGCAGGACATATCAGTATGAACAACTACTGTAAACAATAACATACCCTTATACCGGAACACAGGAAAGTCGTGGTTAGATTACCCTGCAATAATGAATATTAGAAAAGCCTAAGATCTTGCAATCTAGCATTACATATTGCAAAAACCACAAATTCTTTTCCAAAACAAACAGTCCCTTCTTTTAAAATCACAAGAAAAATCATTCTTCTACAAGCCTCAAAATATTGCAAAAACCAAATTAGAACCACTGTAGCACAACACAACCATAATCAAACAGAAGTAATCAGTTCCTCAATGATATAATAAATATCAAGGCATCATAACAAGTTCTCGGTGCGGCAGCATTTTACGTACTTCGCTTTGGTTCCCAAGATAAGTGACTAAAATGCCATAATCTTCTCGCATAATCTTCTATTTATTTGATAAACTTTAGAATGCAAAGAACTACTAGATCATACAATATGAACAGAGTACTTCGTTATTGATAGCTTCCCTGCAATACAAAATCAGTCACGGAATTGATAGTCGCGTTCCTAATGTTTGTATTAAAGCAGAGATGTAATAAAATGTTTTCCAATTCACCATGGTTGTGATTTATCTGTGCTCTACACATGATTTAAGATGCATATGCAGTGCATAAGCTCTACATGAATCACATTTGTTTGCTCAAAAACTTAAAATCGTAGGTAAACATGGAAAAATAATTTAGTAAAAGAGCGACGGAACAGATTAAGAGCATGGTTAGAACAAATTTTATTAGGGTTTCCTTCGGCAATTCCGACGTGATCTTCTCGCATTCTTTGATGACCAAACGCTAACGCATCGTAAAAAAATTTAAACAATTGCATCGCTCCAATCAACATCCCAATTCCAATTAGGGTTTAGAAAGCAAAAAAGAAAGAGAAGAGGAAAGAGGCGTGCCTCGGCGTTGATATTCGCTTCGATCCGACCATCGAAAGATCCCAAGTACGACCAAAACCCTAGACGATGAAACGGAAATTAACACGAACGGATCGCAGAGGAGAGAAAAGAAAGAACAGTGAAGGAACCCACAAAAGCATGGGACATAAATAAATAAATAACTATATAATAATAATGGCGCGCGGATTGATATGTGGGACCGACGTGCGAGTCACACTGTTACACGAATACTGCTATTCGAGGCGCTTCGGCGCCGACTTTGGGACCAAAAGTCGCCAAACGATGTGATTCTCCACCGACTTCACCTGAATCAAAAACAGGACGTAAATCTTACTGCCATTCATTTAAAAGTTAAGTAATAAAAAAATAAACTGATAAGTTTAGTATACAAGAATCTTTGATGGGTAAAATATAAAATTTACACTCAAAAACAGAAAATGGAGCACCTCCAACTTTTACACGTCATTATTCAAAGTTAAAAAAATCGAAATGTTCTCCATACAAATAAGTTAATAATTTTGCTTAATTACTCGATTAAAATTTTAATAAAATTTTTAAAACTATAATTGACATGTGATTGTCCCAAAGTTTGCATGGTAATTTGTTCTTTGGATTAACTTTTCTTTTTTTCTCTTCTTCTTCTTCTCCTTCTTCTTCTTCAATGGTGCGCGCGTTCGAGTGCACCACTACGTATATATGGTGATGCTCTACATGTAAAATATATACTACTGGTTATAGCAAATTAGCAAAAGTATACATAGATATACAACACGTATAGCAAATATTTTTACCGCTTATTAATTTGTTGAATGTACGTTAGAAGAAAATAGAACAATACATATATAATGTACTGCATGTTAATGCTCTTAATTATGAAAAACTAAGCACTTATTTGAAGCAAAACTGTCTCTTCATGGCTTCACCATTTTGCATTTCCGAATTTTACATCTTTGACAACTTTTACAGTGAATCACATGCATTAAGTAAACGTTAAAGAATATGACATATATTACTCAACAAAATAATTAGTTAATTAAAACAGTCATAATAATTAGCACCAATTTGGTAGCATGCATGAACCAGTTGTTTGAATCTTCTAATACATAATAAAACTTGTGTTAATTTCATCGAGGAGGATCATGGAATGCTATATTTAGCATACGTACAGAATTATAGCATGAGTATATATTGTTTGAATACTGTGAACCAGTACAAAAATAAAAAAATATTGAGACATATTTTTCTTACAAATTCAACCGACGAAAAGTGACCTGCTATATATTTAATTACATAGGAGTCATAGAGCAGGAAAAAGAGTAAATGGAAATACTAAAGCACACATCCTCTCATCTAAATTTTCCAAATTAATATAGTTCTCTTTGATAAACCTTATAAATAGCACATTTATTTAATTTGTCCTATAGATTTCGCAACACTGCACACGATCAATACAATCCATATTAAGTGGTCAAAATGAGCTAAAACAGTTGTGCTCAGATGAGTTCGTGTCGTCGCATGGAGAATGTGTGTGTCTTCCCTCATACGTCGTGATAACCATACGACAATCCTCTGATAATCGTTCGACTCTTTTCTTCACACGGCAATTAGTGTGGGTGCAGCGATAATAACTTCTGTCAAAAAAATAAATAATATGAAGTGAAGAAATAATCATATATTACTCTATGAAATGTACTCTCTTATTAGTTGAAAAGAAACTAACCATAGCGAAACTTGATAAAAAGCTTATTTTAATTTACTGCATCATGTTATAATCACATGTTATACATTTTTATGCAATTATAATAATCTTAAAATATGCCCATTTATTTATGTACAATAAGAGATAAGAACTGCCATATATAATGCAGCTTATTTGGATTAAAAGAGTTGGAAAAAACGAAGCGGGTAGCGTGCTACCTATCTCTAAAAAAAAAAAAAAAAAAAAAAAAAAAAAAAAAAAAAAAAAAAGATTACAATCCAAAATAGGTTGTAGACCTAGTATCTCTCTAATTACTAATGTGAACTCATATTTTCTCATACAATTGAAAAACTAAATTCCTTCATTTTGTAGACACATTTCATGCAGTGGTATCAAATTAACCATGGACTGCTAAGAAGCTAAAGGGTAGTGAAAAATCATGCTTAGCTAGTCATGACAATGCAGCTCCTTGACCATTTTTCCTTTATGAGATCGATTGGTATGAGTGATTGTACTGAGTCTTGAATTTTGTTTAACTTCCTAAGCTAATTAATGCATGTCTCCAATTCCTCTTTATGTGTAAATATATATTCACAAGCTTGTCACTTTCTTTCTTTTTTCTTTTTTCATTGTACACCATCTAACATATGCAGACCTAAATACTCATGCATGCATTTCTCCACCCAATTTTTCGTTTTTTTTTTTTTTCTAAACAGGCCTCTTCACTTGTGAATAAGTCATGAGGAAAAACAATATGTATAAAACTAATTGTGTGTATCAGAATATGATTAATTTGAAGAAGTGACAACATTCTTCTTCTTCCTTTGCTTCTTTTTTTTTTTTTAATTAATTCTCCTCAGGAAAATTAAGAAGAAAAAGGAAAACATGCAGGAACTTGATTAGCAGTTGTTTAATTACTATACCTTGGATGTAGGCTATTCTTGACAACCTTTTGCCCATATTTCCTCCACTTGTATCCATCATCTAACACATCAACATCACTTCTAGTTTGGAAGCAAAACCTTGGCTCCCTCATCTTCCTCCTCACCTTCATCTTGCTCTTCTCCGTCGTCGCCGACCTCTTCCACCTGCTTCAACAAAAATAAAACCTTATATATACATGTAGTACAATGGCCGGAATTAAGATAGATGAAAGGAAAAGATAAATTATATGCCCACCATGAATTAGCACCATCCTTACTGGAGCTAATTATCTGATCATTCCCATCTTTTGGTTCTAAAGATGTTCCCACCTGTACAATCATTACATATTTATACAAATTAAAGAGGTGCAACTTCTTTACAATTTTGAAACTCATAGTAACACCATACCTCTTGGGGCTTCTCACTTATACTGAAGTCGGCGGAGTTCTGAAAAGAATAACCGGAAATCGGCGACGGATTTGCACGACCGCCGTGCGTCGGAACATGCTCTACTGGTTGGGGGAACTCCACTTCCTGCATCTGGGTCGGAAGCGGAGGAGGATTAACTTCGAGCACATAGAAACTCGGAACACCGACTCCTTGATCACTTCCCTCCATAGCCAAAGTAGCTACTTTGTAGTATTTATTATCCCTCCTCTTTTATATATATATATATATATATATCATACTTAGTATTCCTCCATATATAGGCAATGGTTTGTATGTATTCTTCTTCTATACATCATATATGGGGTATGAACTATACGTACGCAGCTGTATATTAATTTCAAAGGAATGGGAAATCATGGAGGTGCTATATAACTAAGATGTGATTGGGTGAGTCTCCTGGTGCACATTGTGGGGGTCATTCAGAGAAGACATGCACAGTGGGTGGTGGCTAGTACTTGTCTACTGATTAGCGTTTCTACCTGTAGTTGCCATTTCATGATCTTACCAAATGTTAACAATTATTACTGGTTCTTTTGTTTCAATATTGATGTGGTGTGGCTTTTATTTGTTAAGAAAATATTGTCTTTATATTGTTGATGTGTCTACACTTTTATTATAAGAATTTTTTACTGATTCACACATATATATATACTCTGAAAACTGTAGGTCTCTTTGGTTTTTTGTTGTAAAAAGTAGAAGTGTATAGATGAGCTAGATTTGACAGCAAAAAGAAACAGAATGTGTCTTAATAAGTCTCTCTCTTTTGCCCATTTTTAGTTCTTTTATTGTATTGTTATGTTCATCTTTAATTATTCAAGAAATAAAACGATGGAAATAATGACCTTGAAACTAAACATGAAATGTAGCCAATTAAACTGCAAAATCTTTTCTACCATGTATTAATTAATTAGTTTGCTTATCTAAATAAAAACTTGAATGCGGAGATCCTCATTATATTCAATTTCAATTATTCGGGCCCCTTTAAATCTGCTCTTCAATATGATGGTAACAAGAAATGTAGTCGAACTCGAACATTGATCTTCTCTATATATGCCCTGTATTAATATGCTTACGCTAATAAGAAACTTGAGCTAAATTATCAAAGTTATATATCTTCCGAATACCATAATGCATGAGTACAAAAGCACATGCAAACAATTTTTGTGATAAACCGAACATATGGTATTTACGTTTGAAATCCATTATTAGTTAGCTATTTTTGCCAAGTGCTAGTTTGGTAATATGAAGTAAGAGCTAGTTTGGTAATATGGTAACTAATTAAATGCAGCCCCAAAAATTTAAATGTACTTATAATTCTCCCTTCTCCGATACTAGAAAATTGCAGTTGTAACCATCACAGAAGAAACATATAGCCACGTAAGAAAAAAAGATTAAAAGTACTCTTAGATATTCAGAGACTTTCAGAGTATGTAAAAATATATAGTAATTTTAGCCGACACATTACTAAGGCGGGCCTAAATCTAATACTAATAGTACTATATATATAGTTTGTACTATATTTTTTTTTTTTGAGAGATAAGTAGCACGCTGCCCGGTTCGTTTATTTCATTTAGAAATAAACTTAGCTAGAAATGTGAATCAACTAGGATTCGAACTTGGGTCTCGAATACCAACCAACCACCAAGCCCTTTGCCACTTGCTCTAGAGACGGTCGGTAGTTTGTACTATATATTAGAGAGAATTTTACTAGGAGAGAGTAATAAAATGAAGAGGAAAGAAAGAAATTAAAGCTGTTATGAACAATGGAATTCCATTACATTCCTACAAGAAAATTGCAACCCGGTTTGTCTTATTCGATCATTAGCATCAACGTACAACTGGGACTGAACACATTTATATTAGTGCTCGCTGTCTCTGCATGCACTCAAACTGATTGTTTCAGAGATCCACGAGCTCCCCTCTATCCCTCTCACGCGCACAAAAAGAGAAACAAGATTAATTTAATGTTTCTATTTCTATATACATTGGTTGCAGATCTCATGATGGAAAGGTCACGCGTTTCTTTATATATAACCAATTTTGATCCTATATGTACGTAATAGCTAGTTTGACCTAAGTTTTACTTCTCTTTTACAAAACCCGTACATAGCTGCTTGTTAATAATGTATTATTATTTGGGCTATATAAATTAGCCAAACCAATAAAATTTCCAGTGATAAGTTATGATAAGGTAACGGGTAAGATCTCATGAGGTTCGACTTGAGGTGGGGAGACACTTTGATGCTTAGATGAAGGATATTGTCAAATTTTTTATTCACCAAAAAGAAAAAAAGAAGAGAGAAGTTCTCTAAATTATGTTAAGATCATGATTGGAAAATAATCACAAAAAAAAACCTTTGCTATATTGGTCTCAAGTAGTCTCATCATGTTCTATTATTGCGACATATGCATGGGAAACTTCAGAATCTTCAAGATAACAGTGTCCTTGACCCAAACATAGCAAAGCGCTTCTTTTCTTTTTATATATCTTCTACAGTATCCACAGTACCAAAATATATGCTGGATATTAATATCTAAAAGTAGAAATTGTGAGCTGAAAAAAACTAATTATTAAATATACAAAACAAGAACAGTAACTAAAGAAAGCAAAACAGACAACTAGAACATCTGCAGCTAACTAATTAAGAATGTATATAAAACAAGAAGAGACAATGAGAACATCTATTTCAGAAAAGAGAAAAAGAAAAGCAACATCTGCAGCTCTTTATATATGTATTTGGTAATAGATATATACATCTCTTAATCTCTCTCTCTCTCTCTCTCTTACTTTTACTGCAGTTGTTGCTTTCATTGTCATTCTCATTGGCAAAGCCATTATGACTCAAACAGAAGCATCATTATCACATCAGCATAGTTGCAGAGAGAAAAAAATCTATATTCCTCTGAAGAATGAGTGCATATGTAAACTGGAAAAGTGTGGGGGCCAATCGATGCTCCTCATAAACTTATCTGCTGCTGTTCTTCTTGTTGCTTTTCAATTTGTTTGTTTAATTCGTGAAAAAGATGATGAGCTTTTCCGAATCCTTCCAAATCGCATTCCCATCCATGCTCCTTCCCACTCGACCGCCCTACTGAGCAAACCATCGTGACACCCCCCATTCCCCCTCTCCAAATAGCTCTCTCTCTCTCTCTCTCTCTCTCTTCAGCTTCTTAAAAGTATCTAGCTCTCAGGTGAAATATATATAGCCCCTTCAAATTTTCACAGGTTGTGAATTTACTGTTCCTTACCTTCATTTTGACCATTAGTGCAAGCTTATTTGGCCTTACTTTTGTTTCTGCTTTCAAATTAGTTTGATCACTTTTAGTTATATGTAAACTTGTATTGCCGTAGAAAGTTTGAACCAGTGAGTTCCGAGCATCAAATTAAATATGGTCTCTATTAAGAGCTTTTATTTCTGTCACAAGAAAAATTGCATGCCAAAAAATTTTAAACAACACTTTATCAAACAATAGTACAACTAACATACGGCTAGGCACAGCATGCCCTTAACATGCGTCTTGCTGTACATGCTAGTAATAGAATAGATCTCTTGTAAATAAGTGATTGTTTTTTTGTCATTCAATAACAAAAGTAAGGGATGAGGATAAAGTTCAAAGGGATCATCAGTAGGGACATATATTGTTGTTAAATCTCCAGAAGATGTTTATTAGCTAGGAGTTAAACCTTACAATTTTCTTTTCTCCTTGTTGGTGGAGATATATGAGTTTTGACCCATATTCTCACAAGTTGGACTCGACCTTTAAACCTTTAAGACCTTAGTAGCCCATATTTACTACCAGAATATGTACAACTGATGTATTTAGAAAATTTTTTTCAAAGAGGTTTATATGGCCTGATTCTTGATATGAAAGCATTAGTGCATGTATGGTGCTTTAAGAATCGATAAACAGTTCCTTCACAATAAAAAAACAAAAATCCTAGTCCTAAAGGCGCCACAAAATATCTGCATATATCTTAGCTCTTCCTTTTCCTTCTCTTCACTGTTCAACTATCAAACTCGAGCCGTGTCTTTCGACATCGGATTGTTGTAGATACTCTATGTAGCATATATGTATATATGTTAGGTGCAATGAAACATATACATCAAGATGTATATATTGCTTGATGTTTCAGCTTATCTTATCTATATTAATTCAGGAATTATCTAGCAAAAGTAGTAAAACAGCTTAGGAGACAACGAAATGAAGGTACATAGATCATATAGGTAGCTGAATCACGATTTAATACAAAAATTTTTGGGTAACAACATCCACCTCTTAAAACAGCAGCTATATATTCGTGCTTTGCCCTTCTGACGCATAAATTCATTTAACCTATTAATGTTTGTTCCATTAGGGATTAACATTCTTTCAGTATTATATCTCTTATAGTTAAGTATTTAATAATACTTAAAAATACCAACCGTGACAAAAAAGGAGTTGAAGTGCTAAAAATATAGACATTAATTAAAAAGGTTAATTAAATGTAGGTTTTTAATATATATCTGGCTAGAGATTGAAATGTTTAGCTGTTTAAAATAATTCAGGTAAATGCTAATAATGAAGAAAACACTAAAAGGGGGCCATTAATTGTTGCACTACTTTGGCATTTCCTCATCAACTTGTGCTGGATTGTCAAATCATATGTATACTTCTCCTCGCACCATCTTTAATTTCTGGGGTCAATCACTTTCATTTTGGTAGGTGATATGTCAAGGACCTTAAATGATCTCAAAAGTTGAAACTATTTCATCTCTGTAGAGAACCGCAAAAACAAAACAAAACAAAAAAAAAAAAATCCAAATGCTGCAGCTTTTTATGATGGCGTGTGTCAAAAGGCATATAGCATCTGCTTTGGGTTTTTTTTTTTTGTGTGTTTTTTCTTTTGGGATGAATGTTGTAATGTAGTGGTGCAAAATTTTTTTTCCTTTTTTTTTAATCCACATTTTTAGGTCTCTATGTTCTGCATACTAGCTACATGCAGCACCAATCAATTAAAAGAAGGAAACGAAACAAATATACATATATATAAGAAAGAAACACATATATAGCATGTTTCATTTAAACCAAAGAGCAAAACAAAAATGTGAAACAAAAGGCCAATATATATATAGTATGGCTACTATACTCTTTATGAGTATAGAGCCTTTCGTGCTCATAAGTAGTTTTCAATGTTGGGGCTTCTGAATTGACGATCCACACCGTTAAACATGATTTAGAGTATTTGAAACTTTTAGAAAATAAATTTCGTAATTTTTCGAAGTCATTATAAAGTCCATCAAGCGGATATAAAATGAACGGTCAAAATCGAACGACGTCCTAAAAATGGATGATCGGATCCTTCAATTTAAGATCGGGGTTATTGATCTTTATCTAGGTAATGAATAGAATTTTCTATAAAAAATTCAAGCTATTCTAATTCTTTTACAACGTTAAACTAGCAAGTATCACATACCGGCTATTAAAAATGGTCAATTTCATGAACTTTTGATCGTAAAGTAAATGATATCGAAAAATTATAAAATTTGATTTATAGAAGTTGTAAATGCTCTAGATAATATTCAACGATCTAGATCGTCGATTCGGAAGCTCTATCATCAAAAACTACTTATGAGTACGAATGCGATCATACTCATAAGAGTATAGGGCTAAAACCCACTAAGATTTTGGCATGAATAAGGAGAGAAAAGAGTTGGAAGGAACGTACTATGTAGTATATACACCTGCTGTAGTGTCAACCCTCCTCTACGAACTGGTCCCATGAGCCAGACTACAAGAGTTTTATATACATATATAAATAGACTCTGTTGTCAATTTATACGCTTGTGTTTGATTCGGAGTTAAGGGGTGAGATAACCTCTTAATCCCGATTTTATTCTCAAATATGATTTTAGGGGGGTGGGGTTAGCTAACCCTTGCTAACCCCACCCTATCCCGCTATTCCAACCAAACAAAATACTATTTTGCCCATTATCTTTCGTATCCTATTTACTCCAACCAAATACTATTTTCTTTAATCCTGGACTAACTCCAATTCTCAACCAAACACAAAAATATTATAATCCCACCTTAACACTGGACTTAACTCTATCTCTGGAATAACTAGTTTTTCCTTAACCCCGAACCAACCCTCCCCCTCTCCCCCTCCCCCTCCCCCTCCCCCACCAAAATATAGAACTATGTTGAAATGCTATTAATAGCACCAAGTTATTAGTGTTATTAGATTTTCGATTTTTGGGTGAAAATATATACGATTAGGATGATGTGGGCCCTCTAGAGTTGAATGAGTTGTTGGTTAAATGATATAATCTAACGGATAAAAATAGTTATAGAACTAAATTTAACAGCGAAAAACTCGGTAGTGCTAAATATTTGACGCTATCGATAATAGTATATCTTTCCCGCCAAAGATCTTTGTCTTCGGATGTCTCATGATGACGAGATTTTGTAATTGTAGGTCCGCCCCATTTGGAGGCGCCCTCATTGCTTGTCTCGTGCGCGCGTTCCGAATTCTGATTGGGCACTCCATCGCGGGGGACAGTAGGCCTCGGTGGGCCCCCCAACTTGCCTGGGAAAAGTGCTATTCGTATCCTCGCAAAATCTTATGCTCACATGATGCAGGCGGGCAAATTTGGCAGGCTCTGCTGAGCTTCGCTAGAGGACGAGAGTGAAGGATGTTGCGAATGGTTGTTTACCCACAACATCAAATCGCTTAGCTGATTGATCAGCATCATGATCATGCCGAGTCGATTGATTATCCATTCTCATTAATAATTATCCCTTGCGCACCACATCGTCATCGTCACCGTCACCGTCATCAGCTTGCGGGGCTCACCAACTTACAAAACGCAAGAAAACACCCCAACAGCAACAACAGCCCACCCCGACCCCGAGAACATATTTACAAAGGACAAACACAAGGGTAAGTCCAAGGTGGTGCTGGGTTCGCAGAAATTTACTGCAATGAAAACATGAACAGATTTTCACTTGGTTGGAAGAAGATGACGAATCATATTTTTGGTTAAAACACATATATAAATCCAACCAGTGATGAGTAAAAGCAACGGCCCCATCACCAGTGTTTTACCAGAAGAGACAAAGCAACATTATATATAAGAAACGAGGTCGCTTTTGCCCTGCAATGTTGCAAGTTGGACTTGTCTAGAACACCTTAATGCTGTTCCTGTTCAAAGCTTTACCATCCATTCAATTCAATAACCCAATAAAATGGCGACCATTACAGGTGATTAGAAGAAGCCTAAAACTACGGAAAAAATTTCTGTTGCACGCCGATTTTTTTAGTTTGTAGTAAGCAACAAACCAGTTTTCACACCAACATGCCCCCACTCCACGCAACTCACAAGAGTACAGTACGCCCTAGCGCTATTAGCTACTCACCAGTACGCACTACGCAGCCGAACTTGTAAATAGTTAAAGAACTTGGAACTAACTGCAGCAACTAAAACAGGACGAGTTTGTGCCTCATTTTGTGATTTCAAAAGACGCCAAATAACAACACAATGCACTCTAAAGGAGGAAAAAAAAAATGAGGAAAATATCAGTGGCTCGAGAAAAGAACATGTAATCACTGTATCCCGCTACTTAACTGCGATGCTGAAGTGGGTGGTTAAGCTAACGGGCAAGAAGCCTATATGAAGGCATGTCCTCGATGCGTTGAATATCTTCCAACAATAGCTCCCGCTCCAGCTGACGTCGTGTCGCTTTCATCACCGTCTACACATGTAGAGAGTTGAAACAGAAAGCTTCACATTAGTTATTTAAAAAGTTATATAAGTAAACAGTTCTGTGTAAGAGGCATACATTGAAGTCCATGTATGACGCATGCATAGTTAGCCATTGCTGATCCATTAGCTTAAAAGTTATGCAGTACAATATGTCGAACACTCGCTCATTATCTGTACCACAAGAGATGCAATCACAAGAAGCATTTGCATCAGTTCACAAAATTCAGAATCCTTACAGAAGGAACAAAGCACTTCAAGAAAGAAGAGACAATTTCCAATTTGCAGTTGCCGCACATTTAGGTGAATGATTAATTTTGATTTCCTTAAGACTAACAGTCAAAAAATTTCCTTAGACTCGAGTGAGAAGTCGAGTGAGAAAAGCTTGCATTAAAACAAACTTGATTTACAGAACCAACAGAAAGGCATAGAAGTCCAACAAACGAGCTTCACGTGGTCGAGACTTTCTTACCATAAGTGCTTTGGCAACACTCATGGAAGATTGAAAAGTTCTAGCATTAGTGGTCCTCTCACTTAACCATAGTTGTAAAACGAATACCATTTAAAAATTTAACTCAAACTGCATGGAATCTACCTAGTTTATAAGAATTTCCTCTTTTTTTTTGAATATTAACAGATAATTAACATGAAAGAAAACATTCCAGCTCCAGAACTCCTTGACATACCTGAAAGTAGCTTCAAGAAAATTGCTCCCAACAATGTCCTAGGTTTGCCTGCAGATAAATAAAAGGGACAAGCTTAATTGTAAGAGCCACAGAAGTACAATTTGAGTAGTGAAATTGCGAATCTACTAGTAATAAACATAAGAAATAGTGAGTAATATTCAGCATTAGAAAAAGTGCAAACCAGCTTGAAGATCAAGCATCTGTATAAGCATGAATGTAATATTTACACCAGCTACAGCAAATGGATATTCCCACAAAGCTCGGTCACCATCCTGCTTTCGGAGAAGATCCTGGAAAGATTTCTGTAAGAAAAAGGATTTGTTACACGCAACATAATAAACATAGTTTGCTCTGCAAAAGACAACCATTTTCCCAGGCCAAAATTGAAGCATTCATTCTTCACCAATAAGTTCACAAGTGCAAGCATGCAACATGGGTTACAAAGGAATATCCTAACCATAGATTTAACACTATTACTACAGTAAGCACTTTCGTACATGAAAAGAAAATTGTTCCTTTAAGCCAAAGCATGGGAGTGATCAAATATTATTTTCTATCTGTAGAACATTCGAGTATTATTTTAAAAAAAAAACATATGGACAATCCTCAGTAAATATCAAACGAGTAATAACAAAACTCAGATATCAGATACTTGAAGTGCAGCACAAATAAAACTACATATTCTAAACTTATTACGCTCAAGAGTTTAGTAAATCATAGACTTTTCTAAAAAAATGAAGCATGCTACTGTAAGTTTAGCAGCAATCATCACTCTAACTGCAATAGGTTGTTAATTGAAATTTGCATTTCAATTAGTACTAAAACAATTGTATCCTTTCTGTCTACTGAGCAAGCTAAACTAAAAGCGCATCAGAATTGGAATGACCTTCCATGTAAAAAGAGAGAATTAGCACTCACAGGATAGTTCCTGGCAAAGAATAATAAATTCTCCAAAGATATGAAACCGCCACCCCTGAACACCAAAGAACACTATATACTTACTACTTCAACATAAGTGAGGGCAACTTAAACATTCACTGTACTTTGATGGAAGTATGTATAACAGCCACTCATAGAAGGAAAGCGAGAATAAGAGTACCTGAAATCTGTAGATGGATCTTTTCCTTGCCATCCCATTTCCTTCCATTGTTCAGATATTAATCCAAGAAGCTCGACTCCGGGATAAGAAGCATACCAAAGGGCCCTTAAGGCTTCCTAAGCAATTCAAAACATGAGATATGTCAAATATACTTGCAACTCAAGCATCAAAAATATTGCTGCTTCCAGCAACAGAAGGATAGGAGGTATTATAGGAGAAGCTTTGGATGCCAACATCTTGATACAAATAATATGTGAGTACGAATTAAAGCAATAACAACCCTCTAATGACTTTAGTCTATCATTATATAAAGTTGTCCAACTAGAGCCAGATCTAGCTTAATAGGCACTGCTAGTTTAACAATGTCGAAGTTTACTTTCTAATGAAAGAATCACATTAGATGACATCATTATTCTCATTATATATATATATATATATGTATCAACGATCAATAGCACGCAGGCCTCCGTGCTACCAAGTTGCTTTTAATGATGCGGCTTCCAAATCGACGATCGGCTCCGTTAGACTTGATCTACACTATTAAAAATATTTGGAAACTAAATTTCATAATTTTTCGGCATCATTTGGTTAGTGATCAAAAGGTCTCAAAATTGACAATTTTAATAGTAGATGTGATGCATTTGTGAATTTAAAGATGTAAAATAATCCAAATCTAATGAAATTTTTATAGAAAATTCTTTTCACTATTTAGAGTAAGATCAGTACCTCTGATCTTAAATTCAAGTCTTTTATCATCATATTTTATGAGATTTTTATTTTCAGTCATTCATTTTTAGACTACTCGTTTGATAGGTAAATGATGCCGAAAAATTATGAAATTTAGTTTCCAAATATTTTTAATAGTGTAGATCAAGTCTAACGGAGCCGATCGTCGATTTGGAAGCCGTGTCATTGAAAACAACTTGATAGCACGAAGGTCTCCGTTAGTATACCAGTCTAGCTCTCTCTCTCTCTATATATATAGGGATGATCTCTCCTTTGAAGGAATTATGTTTTCTTTCTTCCAGTTCAATCAGACACCAAGTTTTCAACTTTAGCTAGTCAAAAGGTCAACTGAATGTTTTTACAAATAAGAAGAAAATAGGCAACCAAAGCAATGCAGTCACACTCCCACCATCAACCAATAGAAAGAAAGGAAGCTCCCGATGGCAATCTAAGTTCAATAAACCCCATATCAAAACTAACAAAGAATCACATGTCAAGCATCTATTGATCTATAGCTTCCAAAATGAAAGATAGAGCAAAAATTTAGGGTCTAAAGTGCAACACTGCATAGACCAATTTATAACAAACAATAATTTAAGGAAAAAATAGCTTTAATATCTCCGGCTCATTGCAAGACCATACGTAAAATAACAAATAGGAGACCAGAGCAAAAAACAAATATCTAAAACCAAAGCAGTACTAGGAATGAATTTGACACCTGATGTTCTTTGTTCAAACTATCATATGCAACTTCTATGCGCCTTTGTAACCTCTGCAGGCATTCTTCCTGCACAAGAAGTATATAAAATAAGATTTTTAGGGTAAACTTATTTGCATTTTCAAGATAACCAAGCAACTCTCCTGAAATTAAACAGCATATAAAAAATCCAAAGAAGATATTAAGGACTAAAAGTATCAATATTAATGTCCACAACAACAAAATGAAAAATCTGTTATAAAATATGCGAACTGACATTAAAAACATTATATTACCTGATGAGGGGTCAGATCAAATGACAGGCGAGCATCACTTTCTCTTCTCTGGGCACAAACACATGAAAGGCCTCTTCCAATCCATGCTGTTGATCCAGTGACAACCTCAGCTATATAAACCAGAACCAAGTAATTATTAGCTTCCTCTTAAATTCAAAAGAATTTACTTGAATAACACTAATCAAAAATCAAGAAGCAATACAGAAAAATGTCAAGATAGCACCAAACTACCAAGTATGACAATCAAGACAGGAATTGCCTTTACTGCACAGTAGCTACCGTTAACATTAATAACAAATTAACAAAACATTAAAAATAAGATTCAATCCATCATAAGTCATGAAATAGCAAAGTAGTATTCAAAAACAACTCAAGCATGCATCCCATTCTTAAAATTAGCTAGCCATGTGATCTTCTAAACAGGAAACTCTATTCAAAGAAATTAAAATAATTGCTAAACAATGAAAATCTACTACTTCGGGGTTCAGCATGACTCAACCTGCCTTCACTCCACACTGAGTTCGTCAGCCACTTGACTGGTGCAAACTAGGCAAGAATAACTTTCCTATAGCCGCCATAGTGAAAGATGATAAGCAAAGTGAGAAGCCACCAACTAAGAACTATGATGAACTAAAACCTGTTAAATATAGTACTTTACGTATGTTATTTCTCAGAATTAAACATAAGGTCCCTTCAAGAATAGAAGATGCGACCCTTGATACTAGCCTCTACCACCGTATGGTGCAAAAACCATTGGATCCTCCAACCATGATGACTATGTCAATTCTTAATCTTATCATGATTTGAATTTCTTTAACAGGCATTGTCATCCACATTCTTTAGACTCCTGCATTATTTTCTCTCATTTCTGCTTGCTAACATCTTGTGTACTCCTTTAGTTCAAATTTTTCACAGGTCTCATGTTGCACAAGACTGTGCTACTTCAAGACACTACGATGGCAAGATGTACAAAGCATTATCACATTAGCACACGGTTGTCTCCCTAACTAGGATTCCGCCAAGATGCGCCGAAGCAAAAAACTTTACTGGCAGACCTAGTTAAAAAATGCTCTAAACTAGCTTGAAGATTTCTCGACCAGATTTCTCGACCCAAACAATGAAACACTTGATATAAACACATCTTACTGCTGATCAAATCTTATTATGACCAAATCTTACTGCTGATCAATGACAAGCATAAACAGCTTCTTATGGTAAAGCATATACCAAATCAGTCAAAGCAAGTGGCTGGTTCCCTACTTGCTGTTAGCAATTACAAAAACTTAATCAACAAAGACCATCAGAAGAAAAACAACATATTGGCGCAAATTATCAAGAAAGGCACAATGCTAACAAGAATAATAAGAGCTGGCAATAAGATCAATAGCATTGCCATAAAAACCCCAAATCAGCAGACCCCTTAGAATCATGCAACTGGAAAAGGCCCAATCAATATATACCTGGCGAAGAGTGGCATCCAGTGGCGTTTCTCTCCGATCCCTGAGATAACCTCCTCACCGCAACAAAAGATCCCCCGCTCTCATCCATATCCCACGCCCCCCACACCCTACCACCTCCTTAACCCACCCAAAAACCCGTCATCTCAAATCAAACCGCAGCAAAACCATCTATTCAAACCCCCCAAAACAGAGAAACCGCATACCACCCACCAACTCCAAGAACCCAAGCTTCAAATCCTACCCCAGCAGAAGATACCTAACCTCCTCACGGAAACCGCATGAGAAGAGAAGAGAGAGCAAGGTAAAATTAGGGCTTTTTCGGTGACGGGGCACCAAATCCGGACGAGAGAGGGCGCCGGGATGGGGCGCCGCCGCACGAATCGACCGAGGAGAAGGAGAGGAGCTCGCCAATCTCTCGTTCCTGCGACGGGAGCGAGAGAGATGAGGGTGGGAGAGGGAGATTAGGGTTTTCTAGGGTTTCTTTTGGGGGCCGGGGAGGAGGTGGGGAGAAGAGAGAGAAAGTGGAAGGGAGGAGGAGAGAGAAGGGGCGGGAAGCGGTTGAGAGCTTTCTCTCTCCTCCGCCTCTTCTTCACCCGGATATAGATTTCGCTCTCCCAAGGAAATGTTTTTTGATTATGGTGTGTAATTAAATAAAATAAAATGATAATAAAATTTATGTCTGGTCCCTCTATTATCCCGAAATTGCAACTTTCTATGCTTTCAGTTACAGTATTTATTATTGTTAAAAGAATAATTTTTAATATTTGATATAAAAGTATAAAATATGTTAAAATTTTGAAACGAAGTTAACGTTGAGATGGTGCAGGGACCAATAATACATTTTATCTTCAAAATAAGGGTTAAATGGATACATATCCCTGCAAATATAGTGAATTATAAATATATCTCTACAAAATTCAAGTTTTATGTATTTTTCGTACAAAAATTTTAGTATTTTTAAATATATTCCTCCGATTTGTTACCGTTATAGAATTATTTATATTTTAAGTAAAATATAATTTTTGTCATCATAAATATATTCCTCCAAAAACCACAACAGTATAATGTAAGAAAAACAACAATATCAAATTATTTCATAAATTAACCAGAGTTAAGTATTTAATTTATGGTTAACTAAAATTTTCTAACGGATTCAAACGTTAGGTATATATTTGAAAATATTAGGACTTTTGTAGGGACAACATATAAAAATTAAATTTTATAGTGATATATTTATAACTTACTATATTTACATAAACATGTATGAAATTAACCTTTAAAATAATGTGATGGCTTTAGTAAAATTTGCGAATTTCAGAGGGGGGTAGAATATAAAAAGTGTTGGACCAACGCCGTGGTGGGAACGAAAAATTATAATTATTATTATTATTATTATTATTATTATTATTATTATATATATTTTTTATACTTCCGTTACGTTGATATCTGTTGGGTTTATAACGGAATCTTTGGAACCCTCGATTCTCGGATTTGTTTACGCACCAAAAATCCAGGTCTAAGAAGAACTCGAAATTTAATGCCAAAAAAATAGTAGTACTTAGTACCAAAGTTAATTCTATTTATTATTTTATTAAATGAAACATACGTATTTTATTTTAATAGATTAAATTGTTTTTTTGTTTTTTTTAAGAGAGGTAGGTAGCATGCCACTGCTTTGTTTATTTCATTTAAAAATAAACTTAGTTAAAAATGTGAATAAATTTATATTCGAACTTGGAATCTCGGATACCAACGATCAAGCGCTTTGTTAGTTGTGCTAGGAACAGTCGGTGTGATATAATTAAGTCTTTGTTATTATTCTTATTATTATTATATAATTGGAAACATTGGCATTGGAGAAATCATTGCAATGTTAAATGCTAGATGCGCCAAATTACCTACCTTATGCACACTTTTCAAGCTCTAAATCATTTTGGCATCAAGTTGAGCTTGATTGAATCTAGATTAGGCTCGAGTCAAGTCCAAGTCCATTCCCTCCAATTCTTGTTTCAAATTAGGCTTGAACTGTTTGATTTCTAAATTTTCACAATTTCGTCACCATCCCTACAATTTTTTTTTTCCAGAGAAAATTTATTTACATAAGCTCAAGTATTTAATTTCAAATCGATTAAGTTTTTCGTATTCCGACGAAAACTTGGCCGCGAAAAGCTCAAGAGAGGTTTGAGTTGGGTCGAGAGAGAAATTTTAAGGAGTAGAAACAACCAAGAGAAGAACAAAATTTTAATCAATACCAGCCTGCTTGAGTAGTTTTTCTTTAAAATTATTAATAATTTTTACATTAATACGAGATCAAGAACAACAAGCTTTTTATTAGAAGTGGAGAGAAGGCTTAAACCACAAACTTATGATATTGCTTGTAAGTAATTTATAATTTATAGACGTGACAATGACGAGAAAGCACGCATGTTTGTAACATTGTGAGCATAATATTTGAATGTGCACAACATTTTTACGTATGTATGAAATCGTAAAATTGCAGGTGTATTGACACAAACATAATAATTTATTTTATTATTTGCTATGCATCTTTTCATCACTAAAAGGGAAAGTACCTGAATGCATTGAACATCTTTTTGAATATGAACTAAAAGAGGGACTAAAAGTTCAATAGGTTAATTTGTTCTTAATCAAGTACATTCTCCTTGACCCTTTTTTTTTTTTTTGGAAAAGGTTTAAGGAAACATGATGATGAGGTTATATTTAATATTTATCAAACTCCATGATATCATGATTATGATTATTATTATTATTATTAAGGGAAAAGTTTAATAAAAAGGGATTTTCCCACTTTGTGTGCGTGGTCCCCCAATCATGGCCGTTCGATTATCGACTCGGACCCAGTCCGTAATCGGAGCCCAACCTAACCCATTCGCGGTGTCGGTACAAAGGCGGGGCGATTGAGACCCGTCCATCGTAAAAGGCCTCCAAATCGACGGTCCTGATTCGTCGCGGTGACCCAAAATGGACGTGGTGGGACCCGCTCGTGGCGTAGTGGGAAATCATGGGCCGGCCGCTGGGGCCCACCGTGTCCTCTCTTTCGGTGGTACCTTTTTGGGTCTTAAAAAGGAGAAGGTTTTGGAGTGCACCGGGTGTATAAGTATGTCTCATAGACCACACATCTGAAACTCCATTTCATGACCTTTTTTTAATTTTATTTTCTTTTTTATAAATGTAATATCTATTAACTAATAAATCGATCTGAAAAAGAAAAAAACTCATGAACTAAAACCCTATTCACGTGCAGAGTCATTTGTGCCATTAAATGGTGAAAATAAAAATTTGAGCTTAGAACGGACTCTGATGATGCTGATTCAAAATGAATCTAAAAATATTCTAATAATTCGTTATACTTAATATCTAGATAATAAATTTTCAAAATTACTTTAAATAGTATAGTTGTCATATATACTGTTATGTGTGGTACACCGGGTGCAAGCAATAGTTTCTACAGGAGAAGTTCCCAAATTGCTTCTTTGGGGACCGAAGGATCACATCGGGGTGTGGGCACACCTGATGAGCGGTGTCGATGGGTCCACGTGGCACGACGGAGACACTCACACGTTGTGGGATTTGAAGGTTTCGGGTGGACCGGTGGACTCTGGTCCACCGAGGTAAACCGATTCCCATATTGGAGGAAATGTACGTCACCTTATTTTTGACTTCTAACAACCACAATTTATTTATTTATGTATATATAAATATAAAAACCCAACTCGGATTATTATCAATGAAAAGTATATATATATATATATATATATGAGTTGAGCTAGAATACTCTCGATAGTAAACGGGACATTTTACTATCGAGTTGTTTTCGATGATAAAGCTTGCAAATTGACGATCGGCTCCGTTGAACATGATCTATACCACTTAAAGTGTTTAGAAATCAAATTTCAAATCTTTTCGACATCATTTGCCTAATGATCAAAGGGTTTCAAAATTTGTAATTTTAATGGTCGATAAGAGGCGTTTTCTAGTTTAACGGCGTAAGAGGCAATTTATACTAAATTTGGTAAATTTAATAGATCTTTAGTTTAAAGTGCGTGAAAGCTATAATAAGAAAATAGGTAGTTCACTTATCTTTTTACTTACCGACTTTTACTTATGAGAAATTTTTTACTACTATCCTCAGAACATTAGTTCTAGTTCTCATATCTAGAACAAAATTTATCAAATTTCTTAAAAGATTGTTTTTAAGTTAACTAAACCTATAGANTATTCTCTTTTTTCGAAAAAAAAAACACACACATATATATATATATATATATATATATATATATATATATATATATATATATATATATATATATATATATATATATATATATATTGTTGACCCTATAGTAAATTTTGACTAAATTTTAATTAGATTTATTAAATAAGAGTTGTTAATGGTATAAACAACACGGCCATTTTTTCTATAGCTATGTTAGATTTATTGAATTTGATCCAACAAAATACTATACAAAAACTAATATTTACACAAAAATATTGTTTCAGCCGAACGGTTAATTCGAAAGAGAATTCCAGCTGCTTTTTGTTACATAAAAATTATTAGATACTTTATTTATTTGGCAAATGCACCTCTAGTAGTAGTGGGAATAGCTTTTCCCAAATGCTACTACAGGGAATCATTTTGTGTGGTCTTCTTTTAAAATTTATTCTTTTCAATAGCTTTTTCTCTTTTATCCAAAACAATCTACAATACAATGCACATGGGGGTTAGCACGATGATCTAGTTACAATTAGCGTGACAAAGAAGCAACTAAATAAAAAGTTTGGGGAAATCTCATCCTTGTATATGCAAGTTGTTTAAATAGAATATTTTCGTGTCGACAAGAATATTGATATATTTGATGGTACATATTTGATAGTACACTTGCTTCACGATATATACTATAAATTCATGCGTGATGTATAAATTGCTAGATCACCAATGGTTGAGTGGGGTATGTATATAATAATTGGTTACTTCAACATCACATGATTTAAATATAAAAGTTAGCAGCTATTTTGTTAACATAAGGAAACTACAACAACAAGCACTTAATTTTTAAGCTAAAGAAGAAGCACATCAAAGGGATCATACATCCCCATTATACTAAAGGACTTCATAGTACACCACTTGTTTAATTAACTAATTAATTAATTAGCATGCATTGATGGAGCTTCTTTCCCTTTACAAATAATTCGAGATTCTAGTTAATTATATCCTTCGCCTTCTTTTAGGGGGTGAACTTATGATTTTGAGTGCATATCTTTGCAGGATAATTAATTATAACTTGTTTAGTAAATATTCTCTGAGTTATCATGGCTAATATATTTATAAATTTTCCTTTACAGCTACATTTCAGTGTCTTAATGAGCTCTACTTTTATGATCACAAATTGTCACCATCATCATTTCTACAACCTCATAAAATATTTTTCCTAGTATATACAGAAGCAGTGATCATCAAAATATATAGGCTCCAAAGAAATTTTATATAATTATAATTTAATTAACATTTAGTTTGAATTGTTATTCTTTTACTCTACTCGCATTGCACGCGCTTGACTATATATGGGACAGTTATGAGTACAACCTACAATAATTTATATTTATTATTTTCTATGACCTGTTTTACATTTTATTTGATTTAATCTATGATCTGTTTTACATGATCATTAGATTAAATCAAATAAAATTTAATTTAATATTTGAATAAATCATATAGATAATCATATAAAGCACCATTGATCTGAGATCTACGACCTAGATCTAAAAACGAAGTCCACATTTACTCCAAAAGATTCCCAAGTTGGGTCTCCAATACACTGCAGAGGTCAAGTGGTCTCCTATAATTGAGATTAGTGAATAAATTATAGAACAAGTAATTAGCAAGCACATGTTAGGGGTTTAAGGAGTTAATAGAATATTTTTGCACTCAGTTTTAGCCGTACAACAACAGAAAAGGCAGCTGCTAAGGGAGTTAATCACGTATGATTATTTGGTTAACAAATGGACCCGACAAATTCATTGTTAAATATCGCGAACATGTATATGGTGCTAAGTGATCAGCAGAGTTAAATCATGATGCTTTCGTAACCAAATAAGCAAAGAATCTCAAATAAGATACAGATTAGACGCGTAAACAAGTGAAAGCGCAGAGTTTATGAACGCGCACAAACACAAAGTAGTTCACAATGGAGATCTGTACCAGGTTGGAAAGAGAGATATATGGTCCGAATCATGTGCTATGTCCTTGGAATGTGAGGATGGTGTTCATTGCAGAAAATGGTAAATATGGGGGAGACCATGACTGGAAAGGATAAGAATTGAGTGGATTGATCCTGCTTCCTCCTATCATCTTTTGACAAATATGCTTCCTTTCCAAACGGAACACACCGAACAGGTGGGTCAGGAGACAAGCTTTTGAAATTGCTGATTCAGATGGGCCTTAAAGGAACAATGTCGCATTTAGCACATAACCGCGACTTGGCGGACCTGATTGGGGTTTGTTTGATTCGACTGAAGCTTCTTCAGAGATGTTCAAAAAAACACTAACAGTTTTCGTTTGAGTAAAGATCTTAGGAACTTATAAAGTACGAGAAATGGAAAGAAATTTAAGAACTTTTTTCATATATAATTTTTGAAGTTTTGACTTCTGAAACAATTCCTTTATGCTAATCCGAAATCAAAGGTGCAGAACATTACAAATTGAAATTTTGACTTCTAGGTGAGAGCATAAGCATCACCTTGAACAGCTCTGCTAGATTAGGATTTCCAAGTAATCAAAAGCTCAAATATATAGAGGAAAGCAAAAGCTGTGTGAAAGAAACATTTGCCTGAAAGGAACTGATCTGATTACTTCATTTTTATCGTCCATCAGATAACAGATAGCCCCCCCTTCTCTACCTCAGCTGGTTGGTGCGATGTTCAATCAATGACGGGACAGTCGATGGCTTTATCGACACGCTCCTTATCATATATCTATTACCTGTATAAAGATGAAAGATGATAGAAACTGTAAGGTCCCAGGTGCTTTAAGGTTCCTTCACACCCACGAGAGCACCAACAAAACACTTCACATACAACTTACGAGTACAGCGCATATCCCATTACTTCATCAGAAGAGAATAGAAGAAACCTGGACATGAAAGAAAAGAAGAAGAATGGACAGAGCGAAAGGAAACTTTAAGATCATACAATTATTTTCATTTCACCTTTCAAGTAGCCGTTCATTCTACACTGTACAAGGGAAATCTGTAGAATATAAAAGCATGCCACTACTATGGTACATTGTTATCTGTAAAGTTATTGTAAATAGTTGTATGACAGGTCGGTAATTTTGGTGAAAGCTACCCAGCTGATAAAGATAGTAAAACATGTAGCGCATTTCAAAATATCTTATCTGAAATTTAATTTTTAAAAAATTTTACGGCTTTGATTTTTGTAAAATTCCAGCAGGAACATTACTGTTTTCGTCGAAAAGGCTTCGTGCTTAGGTACTTAAACTAAACATACGGTAGGGTTTGGTTGTACAACCTCGATTTTGAAACTTGAGGTGCCTATTTCAAAATGCGCCATGTAGAAGTATATTCTGGATCTGTACTGGGTTCTGACATCTCCTCCGTGCACCAAGAAAATTAGGGCAAATATGTGTTTGCTTAGTCAAGTCAGTTCGGTGTTGCCAACAAAATTTAAGACAAAGGCTACGCCATGTGTTGCAGCTCATTTATATACTTCCAGAAACTGCTGATGGCTTAATGAGTAACCAAACATGTACTAAATGTACTAATTTAGGCAGGGATACCATACAATTCAAGTTCTGGATATGCATTACACCAATAGTTGGGTTGTCTCAAATTTTTTTCTCTTTCCGTAGGATGGATGTCGTAGAGTTTGACTAGACAAGTCATTACAGATATTCTCAAGACAAATATGACAGTGAAATAGCTGAAGGAATATATCTAGAATTCTGAAGAAAACGCACATACGAGTATATATAGAGATGGAGTGGGGACCAATGGACATAAGTATAATAAGTTACATGCATTTTGTGAGTGCTATGTAACACACTTGCATGAAGAATTGTTAGCTACATTACATCATGTACATAGCTTGCAAAAGTTACTACTAGCTTAAACAATGAAAGCTGAGAGATTGCTAGCTGCATACCTTGATAAGGTCGCTCCGCAGCTTGTCACAAAGTGCTTTTTGTTTGCAACATTCTCCAAAAAGAAAACGTTTGCAAGGTTAGGGTTAAGGCATAGAGTGCTTATGGTGTAATGCAAGACCAACATCTGATCCTTTATTAGAAAGGAATATACAGCAGCCAGTTTGAAGTGTTGCACTGTTGTGAAACAACACAACAAGAAAATTAGCCTTGAGATCAGTGGTTAAGGTAAAAGTAAACTACAGAAACTGGCAGGCACAAGTTATGAGTAGAAAATGAGGAGAAAGTACAATACACTTGCTTATAGTAATTGAGTCAGAATCAGCCATTCACCATGAGACGAAGTTCATCAAGGTTGCGAGGGTCCTATAAACTCAATAAATGCATGGGTCCAACAAATTCCATAATACTCTGAAAAAGCATCAAGAAAAACAAGAGAGCAAACAATTAATAGAGTATTGCCTAATCTGAACTGAGTAGTTGGGGCAAAAATTTCTGCAAGCATGTAGATCAATAAATGTTGAAGATTAGGACATAAATATGGAGGCCTGTTAGATACACAGCTAAACACATTGTTATCTGCAATCACTTTCATCATCTTGCAATCTGTCCCAAAGTCACATAGTTTGATAATTCAAAATTGTATAAATATTTGATTTGCAGAAGTATTCAGTTGGTATTCACATACCGAAATTCACAAGTAGAATAATTACCTTGAAACTCAATTTACTTCACCTTCTAAGCTCTTCTATAAATTGTTTTGTACCATTCTCAAGAGCAAGTGCATTGCAAAAGTGATAGAGAAGTTTCACTAAAAGCTTTCTCTAGCTACTTTACCTATGCAATGCAGTCCTACAAACTACAGATTATAGCTCAGTCATCTAACTAAATCCTTGATTAAGCCTCTGAGCATAAAACCTTCTCTCAATCAGAAGTAATAACAGATTATTCCAGTGTAAAAGCGCAGCATTTCTTTCTCCAAATCTGTTCTTTTCTATATTCAACAATATACTCCATTTTTTTTCCTCCTCAATTCACTCCCCTCCGCCCGCGCCCCGCCCCCCCCGCCCCCCCCTCCTCTTCTTTTGATTTTTATATACCATAAGCAACCCTTGATTTCCCACCTCAAATCTAGAAATGCTTTGGAGTCATTTATCAAAGTGTCATCTCCAGATGAACCTCAACTACCTAGTAAAATAGAATGTAGCATATTTTGGATTTGTAAATCCAAAAATCAGCATTAATCAGAAAAGCACTCATCCAATTTGCACTTCACTTAGTACATGAGAGCTCAAAGGGTGGGGGGAAGGAAACAAAAAAGAAAAAAAAAAAAAAAACAACCACCGAATAAAAAGTTCAATCAGTTGAATATATACACATCACAACTGGGCAATTGTACCCAAAGGCAGAACATAACAGAAACATAAGAGTAAGCAAAAATAAATAAGTATCAGTACCAAAGTTTACGTGAAAATTATGTCAAAAACCAATATACTATTCAAAGTTTATACAGGAGCTGGATCGTTCCACCTCCGCTTCACCTCGGATTTCCATCTAACCTCCTTGAGCTTCCCATCGGTCGCATAATCTCTCTCCATCACGAGGTTAATCCCTTCATCTGAATACCAACCCACCCCGATGGAAAGAACGCCGTCCTTGTTGACATCGACATAGCCAGTTACGCCGCCAGGTAACCAAAGTATGGTTACGTCCTGCATGTCGAGCATCTCTTCCTCACCAAAGAAGAGAGAGGACTCGGGCAAGCTTCTTTTCTTCAAGGTTTCTGTGCATAAGTAAACGTAGGGAAGCCCGCTGCTCACTTCAGTCTCTTCATCGTCGAAAATTGGTGTTGCACTCACTTCGAATACTTTCCAGGAGCCGGTGAGTTCAGATGGCTGGGTGCGTTTCCTTTGTGAGATAGGTTTTAGGTCACAAATAACATCACTGCATTGAGAGATTAATATTTCATTAAATAAATAATTCTTGAAATAATGCAATGAGATAGCTACTACACTAATGCAAGTTTTTGCGGTGATCTTCACAATATTCAAAAGAATTTACTGTGATTTAACCTACAATACTTACCTTTCTAAAACTTAATAAATTGAATGACAAAAGTTAAGCTGGCCCTATAATTAATATGCCCAACCAAAAGTTTAGGTGAAAAGGTGATGACACACAATTTCTACTGTGCAATTATAAAAGATTTAATTTGCTAAAAGGACAAAGAAAGAATCTTACTTTCCATCATGAAGATTAGCTGGGCTGACCCACTGTTCTTCAAATACAGCAACCCTTACGATTTGTATGCTACTTCCCCCCTCATTAAACTCAATAGTATGCACAATGCGAAGTCTCTTATGGCATCCTTTAACCAAACACTGAGAAGAATATTCCCAAAAAGACACTCAACTATTATCAGTCATTCAATGACACATTTGACGAAATAAAATCATGTAATATCAAGCATAACTAAAAATAACTGGTTAACTACCAGCTGATAACAAACGAAGCTTGATATTGCAGTGTACTACTGGTGATGAATTGCATAGTATCACATCATACGGTAGATTTTCAGCAAAAGTACTCTTTGACATACAAAAGGCAGATAATTATGTGGGGGTGTTTTCTCGAACTTCTATTGTTTTCGCAAGAGAACACAAATAAGTATAACACCATCGGGGGCTTAAATGAAAGTCACAAAATATGTGTGAGATCCTGCGCAGCATGCCAGTGGAACTAGAAAATATAGAAAACAGGATGTTAACCTGGGTCATGGGAAATAACCAACCGACTTACAAATATGTGACTGATAAACTTCGCTGTGCAGAATTCATTAGCTAAAGCTAATGACACATTACTACCAAAGAATACGGACCATGAAGATGCAAATAAGAAGGGTACTGATGCAAGCTCATCGTGTTTCCTGCATGAATCACTTTTAGCACAAATAGTGAGAAAGCACTGACAAATTTTCTATTGTTACATTCGCAAAGGCATATGCAGTTTATGAACTGGTAGCAAACATGCTCAAGTCTGTATGCTTATTCTATAGATGAGTTACTCCAATATCACCTATCTTATGAACAAGTAGAGAAGATTGGTACTCCAATTTCACATATCTTATGAGCAAGTACAAAAGACGCTCAAAGAGATTATTTGGGTGGAAAGCAAAAGATAACCTGAATTTAACACACAAGTCAAAAAGAAAAGTAGAGACAAATATAATGAATAATTTGTAGCACATACTACTACAAAGAACCAACTACCAGTTTACAAAACATAACAAACATATGTTTTTACCAACTAATTTAGATGAGTAATATTGCAACTAAGAGAAGAGAGGAAATGCTGAAACAACTTACCTGTTCAAATTTAAAAGTGGGAGAAAGAAAGTATTTAGACTCATCAAATTTCCCAACTGGAATATCAACTGGACCTCTAGAATATGAACCATCCTGAAGATGAGCAGAACTACCAATCAGATGTAATGGATGATAAGAAAATATAAAAAAAACTGAAAACATCTATATCTATATTTATATCAAGTATAACAAATACATGCTGAAACACGCTTTGCATCACCCGGTTATACAATGTCGATATTAGCCTCTGAGCATACGAGGTTCTGGGCATCAATTTCAGATAGAATAACTTTGTATTTCCGTGTTTCAAAAAGGCACCAGCATGTTTAGATTTTAGAGACAGAATATATATGATTAAAGAAAGGGTAAACTTCAAATACCACCCCTGTGGTTTCGCACCTTCTCACTTTAATACCCTGTGGTTTAAAGTGTATCAAACTAGTGCCCTGTGGTTTCATTTTTATTTTTTCGTCAGCTTTTCCGTAAATATTTCGTTAAATAATATACAAAAAATTTCAAATACCTCACCTAAGTTTTTTGAATATTCATTTTAGTACCCTTTAGTTTTAACTTTGTCACTGATTTAACGTAAAAAATTAGTAAAATAAATAATAAAAATATAGAAATAAAACCACATGACACTAAATTAATACACTTTAAACCATAGAGTACTAAAGTGATAAAGTGTGAAACCACATGGATGATATTTAAAGTTTTCCCTTAAAGAAATGTGAAGGACGAAGAAAATTTTCTACCTCAAAGAAAACGAGGCCTGCCTCCATCCGCATGACATCTTCCTCCAACGCTTCGCTCTTCTTGAAATCGAAGGTTTCATAGGCAGGCAAATCAGGAGCGGAATCGATCACATCTTTGTTCCTCTGACCTCCTCCAATTTGTTTCCTTGTTTCTCCGAAAGGGTTGAGAACAACCCAATTCGTCTTTCTTCTAATTTCAGAGCCGTGGTCTTCCACCGTTAGCTTCTCAATACGGGAAAGAGTGTAGCAATCATAAAGGTTCTCATTTTGGTTTCCAATTCCAATCGGTTCCATCTCTCCAGTGAATGGTGAAAACACGGCACCGACACCCTTCCATATGCCGCTGACGCTACTAGCAAAGGTATCCCATGATGGTTTTATAACAGGTTCCTAGGTGGAACATTCCAATTATTAGAAGGAAGAGAAATTAGTCAAATATCCGTGATTAAATGAAATTTCTAAAGCTAAAAAACAATCACACAAGCAAATTCTTCAGAAATTCACAGGACAAATTAATAAAACCAGTCCAAACATGTAACTTCAAGCATCACACTTCAACTTTTTCTTAATTGAACAATCCAAAACAAAAGAAAGGACAAAAGGAATCGGTCTATATCTGCAATCGAATCAAAATTTCAATTCAAAATATCAAACCAAAGACAAATTCTTACTAAGAACAATAAAATTGGCCTTAAATTCTTCAAAAGAAAAAATATATACAGTTTTTCTAGCACCTGAGTTGACAATGAGGAACTACACCTGTGTCTGGAGAACCGTCTCGATCTCCATCAGCATGTTCCCCGAAACCAAAACCTTAGAATCCTCCCCCCTCCTCACGGGCGACCTCGTCCTCCTCCCCCTCCCCTTCCGCCTCCTGAGAAGCTTCTTCTCCTCCACCGAAGCCCTAGCGGCGAGGTCGTTGTCGACGCTCCAGACGTTCTCCTTCCTCCTCGCCCTAACAGCCCCCCGATCCCCCTTCGTATTCGCATCGCAGCCATCAGCGCGGGCGCAGGAGATCGTCGAAGACGTGGAAACCCTAGCGTCGGAGGGGGGAGGAGAGGGAAGGGCGACGGTGCTGCGGCGGTGGTGGTGCAGGAAACCTAGGAGTGGTCTAGCGAAGGTGAGGTTCCCGCACGCGTCGAGGCACCGTAACTGCATGCTGCGGGAGAGAGTGGGAGAGGCTCTCGTGGAAACGAGAGGAAGAAGCTACCAGGTGAGCTCAGAGCCTCAGAGGAACAGGGTGAAGGGATTTGGCGCCATCGAATACACGCATCAGCAACATCAACGTATCACAGTGCTCCACGTAAATAGTAATAGTTAATTTTTTACTTAATTATTATTAGTATTATTAGTAATCTGTTGATTAAGTTCTCAATGTTCTTTTAAGTGGTTTTGATTCTTCTTCGTGCTAATATAAAAACAAGAATAATCCACGAATAATTTACACCCGTTATAGCAGCTATAAGAATCAAAATGGAATGATACGATTACAACGCACAACAGCTTTTGCACTATAAAGTATAAATAAACAATCAATCCCCACAGTTTCAAACATATATAAAGTTATTTGTACAGTTATCAGACACAGCACAGATAAAAGAAAACAAATCAAAGTTTGAGCAACCACTGCAGAAGATATAATGAGAGAGCGCCACACACCTTTCGCCGCTCACGACGACGATGTAATTACAAGGCAAAGAACAAAAGAATACATCTCACAAATCATCAAACTAGATAAACATTAGGAAGCAGCTTCTACGAGGCTGCGATAACTAAACCGGTTTCGAAGAACCAAACGTCCTCTCGCAGAGAAGATAATGGGGCTTGTAATTTACTAACAAGCTAGCAAACCATTTTCAAGCCAAGTAGACAATTAGGCTCGAACTAAGTAAAGAGATCATGCCATGTCCTTCTATGCAGCAGGCGGAGAAGATAGTGCCAGGTTCATTATGAAGCCGAGCAGCAAGCCGATGAGTCCAGCGAATGCAGCGAAGGTCAATGAGAAGCCTGCGTCTCTTTTACGGTTCTTGCGCCTCTTCAGCATTTCCTGAAGCAAATATTGGTTGAGTCAAGCAGAAAAGAGCAAGAAAACCAAAAGGAATATGCAACTAATCTGAATTTTAGTAGTCAATTGGTTTCTTTGGTGACTTCCTCACGAGGAAATTTCAGTTCCCAGAATACACAAAGATTACTGCAGCGAAAAGAGATCCTCCCCAAGATACTTTGTTTCGTTTGTAAAATAAAGAAGAGGAAATATGTGAAATGTAGCCTTCACCCAGGAAGCATGGAGAATTCTTTCGAAGCTAACATTTGAGTTTAAAGTTCCAGTCTCTTGTTTTATTTCAACCTTCTATTTAGGGTTCCTCTATTTGCCATCTCTAGATGAGTAAAGAGCGTTAAGTAACTTCAGCACCAACTATCACAAGGCAACCACAAATCTAAGACACATAAAAAAAGGAGATAAAATGTCGCGTGACAACTTACCAGTTCACGTTGCAACTGATGATTTTGCTGAATAGTGGCATCTCTCTCCTCCCTCAGACGCTGCACTGTCTGGATCTGCCCAAGAAAAACTTGTTTGAGAACAAAACGAAAGCTTACATTGACAAAAGAATGATTGTAAGTTTATCAACTTAATCAGCAATACAGTAGACAAAATATGAAAGGTGGAAAGAATCTCAATTAACTTCTACGTACTAACTTCTATGTCCTAACTCTGGTGACAAACAGTAGTAAAGGTATCAAACAATGCAAAAGGATCAACATAGGATCATTATCTTTCATTGGCAGATAAAAGATTTGCAATGCTAACTCTGTTAGAAAATACTGCTAATTTTCTGTGGCTGGCAAAATGATTTCTAAATAAGCTGCAGTTTGCCTAATGTTATGCATCAAGACATCTTTTGTGTTCCCTTACTAAGATCAACCCACTGCCTTGCCGAAAACTAACAGAAGAAAAGGCAAAATATTATTTTGGTTCAAACTCATAAAGATAATAAATAAACCTTCCTATGTGTGTGCATGTTATGTTTATTCATTTTTCAAAATTCGACAGTAACTTAATATAGTGCGCAACAAAGCAAACATATCCAATTTATTACACCAGCATAAAGTGCTCATCCATAAGAAGATATCCAAAACATGTTAAACACTAAAGCAGTCAAAGACGAAAGAAGAAATAAGAAAGACATTACTGAATCATGTCTTAAATGATAAACTTATTTCGTGCAATTAAGTTCACTATAAGTACAATATCTATGAAAGAATAATGCTTCATGACGAATGCAAAATAGAAGAAAGTTTGCTGAACAAATTCTACAACAAAAGCGATTCAAAAGAAACCGCGAAGGTGACATAAACTGTTACCTCTTCAATGCTCGAATTCTTGAGCATCTGAAGTTAGCAGAAAAGGAAAAAATCAGCCATTAAGAGCTGCAAAGCATCAATTAATAGAAGAATCTTAAGCAAAACCACCTCACCATGAGATCGTCAGAGCCTTTTTTCAAGCTCCTGGATGAGGTAAGACCAGATTCCTTTTCTGCTGGATTTGCGTAAACGACCCTTAACTTCAATTCCTCTATCACCTTATCCCCCTCTTTATTGAACTGCATTCAGCATACAAAAACAACAACAATTAAAGCAACAATCAGGTAGAAACAAAATATATTAATCTTCTAAACCAGTGATAAATCTATCAAATAGCTCACCGTATCGGGAGGGATTTCATCGATATCGGCGTTTGGAGGGACTTTAGTACTCTGTATGAGGAATTTGTCCTTGCATTGCATGTCAATTGGGTACTCTTTTTGTGCTTGAAGAGTGACTACAAATTGGCACAATCAAGATCAAATACTTAGTACAAGTAAGAGGAGAAAAAAAATAGATCATGAATGCAAATTCAACTTCTGTGCAATTTTTGAGATCACCACAGCTAACTAAAACCATCTAAAAGATTAGCAAAAGAAAAGGATGGTTTTTGATTGATTTTTTGGGCGATTCTATGCTGTGGGTATGAAAAAATTTTCCATAAAAGATATTATGATGCATCAAGATTAGCCAAAAAATCTACCTGTTATGGTACATGTGTCCCACGGTTGGACCACACTTGTGTTTGGTCGAACGAAATACTTCTTCGGCGACGTCGTTTTAACCTATCCACAGGGAAAAGCTCGAATCTTTTAGGAGTACCAAACTCGAATATTTCGTAAATAAACCAAAATCAACGCAAAATTACAGAAAATAAGAGACAAATTAGGGCAAAATTTTGGGGGAAATGGGTGTGACCACGCACCTTGAAGGCCACATGGTGTTCGGTGTTGTTAACCACCTTCAGATTACAATAAGATGGCTTCTCTAGCTCAACTAATCACCAAAAAAAATAAAAAAGTGATTTTTTCACAAGATTTACTACAAAATTCAGGGGAAAAAAAGTAAAAATCGGGGAAATTGTGTGGGAAAAAACTGGAGCTTACATTCGAAGGTGAGCTCTTCAGGATAAACGGAGATCAATTGGCCACCACCACCCATCGATCGTTAATTGTGTTGGACATATACGAGCCTACATTCACAGTAATCGATTGAAAGGGCAAAAAAAATAAATTGGGGAAAAGAGATCGAGGATATGGATTTGGGGATTGAGAGAGGATTATTAGAGAGAGAGAGAGAGAAAGAGAGAGAGATTGGGAATGGCGAGGAGGTCGCTCCAGGGCGAAAAAGACGGGGTAGCACAAACTGAATATTGCCGCATAAAATAAATAAATAAATATATATATNGCTACTCCTGATATAATTGCTCATGGAACTTATAGAATGCAGCGGAAGTATTTGTTCGTACCTTTTAGCGGAAGCAACTTGCGTTAAAACGCGACGAGTCTGGATCGTAGAGGTTAATTCACGTGTTTTCAGATCGTCCTCGACAATTTTCTATAGCTCCAAACTCGTGGTGGATCGAACTACAAACCAGTACGATCTCCAATCCACCGTTCAAGACCCTCTAAAATAATAGGTTAATGGAGAATATAATTTCTACGTTTCTCTCTTAGTTTTCTTGTTATTATTAATTATTATTCTAATATAATTAAAATTTATCTCTAGTTAGCTTTCTAATTTAAAAGCGAAATTAATACTAATACAATTAGATAATATAATAATCGTCAGATCCAATCGAATCATATGCGCACCGGATTCGATTTAACCAAATGCCAACAATATATATATATATATATATATTCGGGAATTTCACGTTACTCTATCTCGTGAGTATAACTTAAGCTGTTTTGTTACCTGCAAAAAGAAGAAAGAGTGAGAATTTTGTTTTTTAAAAAGAAAGCCTAGTTATAATCCTTTGTTTTTGGTGAAAAGTTAATCGAATTGAGCTGGATAATATAAAGATATATCTAAATATATAAGTATTCAACTTCGAAATAAGATTTGATGAAAAATAAATAAAATATATAATATGCATTCTATAAAAAATGCATGATGCTTTAGATTATGCACCATGTATTTTATCTGAAAGTCCTGAATCATGTATCCAGTTGAAGATGCTATTTGAAAGTCTTGTGTAATGGGACGTTTTCTATATAAATTTTTCCTTATGATATTTTTTAAAAAATATATAAAGAAATTATTTAAGAAGGCAAAACAGAAAGGGACCTAATATCAAAAAATGAAAGATGTGCTTATATCTAAGCACTAGAAATTTTACTAATAAAATTAAGGCTAAATTACAGAAAACCTCCTTATCCATACCCGCTTTTTCACTCTCCCCCCTGTCATTTAAAAGTTTATACTTTGCCTCCTTGAAAAGTCAGAAATGTTGACTTTGGCCCCCCGCCGTTAGTATTTCGTTAGAGTTCCGTTTATATTCCATTATTATATATTTTTTATACCCAAAATATTCTCTCCTCCCTGCCGCTTCCTTCCTCGCCGCCCTACACCACCACCTCGCCCTCCACCGCCGCCTCGCCCTTGCCCACCCCTCCATTCGCGTCCATACACATGCTCTCGTGCTCCTTCGCAGTCTCGCTCTCGCCCTCGCACGCCTTTCCGTCCATGCCCACTCCGATCTCCTCCCTATCGTCGCCGAAATGGAGAGGCAACACGAGTGCAGGAAGAGCGGGGGAGCATGTGGAGAAAAATGGAATCGGAACTGCGGTTGAGCGAGACGCGAAGAACGGAAGAGGAGGGACGACGGCCGAGCAAGATTGGGGGAGAAGACGAAGATGGTGATGGATATTTTGGTCATTTTGTCACGGTGTATGTACTCCTGTGAACATTTCTCATTGAAAGCGGTTGAGCAAGGCGCGAAGAACGGAAGAGGAAGGGCGACGGCTAAGCGAGGTTAGGGGAGAAGACGAAGATGGTGAGAGACATTTTGGTTATTTTGTCATGGTGTTTGTACCCCTGTAAATATTTCTCATTTTTTAATGGGGCAAAGTGTAGGATTTTAAATGACAGAGGAAGAAAAGTGAAAAGCGGGTATTGACAGAAGAGTTTTCTATAATTTAGCCTAAACTTAATGTAGAATTGTTGAAGAAAGTGAGAAAAATGGTCCACTTTTATTTATTTTTTTAATATTTAAGTAAATCTACGTAGTTCAAAAAATATAATTGTAATAGAAAAAAATTATTGATTGATGTTATGATGGTCTAGTATTGGCACTAGCAGAAAGGAATCGTTGGTTTTTGAATAATACCCAAAAGGAGGGAACATGGGTTCCAGGTTGATGTTAAATTTAAAATCCCAATCAATTTTTTTTTCGAAAAACCCCCTTCCTAGCTCCTTTAATTTTTAAGTTAAAACAAATTTATAGCAAACCGTGACTTCCCATTTTAGTCTACCGCCATAGTTTGGTCAAAATGTCGCTCAGAACAAAGATGAAAAATAACATACTTTATTTTATTTTGACTTTTAGATTGCGGTAAAAATTTTAATTTTAGTTTTGTGGGGGAGCTCCTATTGGAGCGGCCCCTCCAAAAATAGGCGTATGCTGCTTTATGTGGCGAGCACACGGTATTCTTTAGTAAAAGGCGAAAGAATAGTTCGCTCTGTGCTCACCACGCAGCTGCGTGATTTGAAACCGTTGAGCCGAGGTGCTTATAAGTTGACTAGGAGCTCCGACGTTTGTTTGGTTGCTCGATGTGGGACTAAATACTTGACGCTTGTTTGTGCAGAAATTTTTTTATGCGGGATGCTGGGACGATTAAACCGGTTGAGATCAAACGTGTTTGGATGTGCATAACTTATAACAAGGAAACTCCAAGCGCAGTGCTAGAAACTCAGTTGTTTTTAAGTGCATCAGGTGAGTGTGTGTGCGCGGCGCGCGTGCGGACATGCGCAGATTAGAACATGAACTCGGGTTTTTGCTGAACTCGAGGTTCGCCTGTGGTCGAAGACCCACCATGCGTTCGGATTGCCTGCGAAACTCGACCTGCAATCTGCGCCTTTGCATGGAGCACGAGAAGGGATCGGACAGTTTCGGTGCCGAGACAGGTCTCGACTTCACACTAAGAGAGCGCGAAGTCGAGTCCACATATCTTCCAACCTTACAAACACACTGAAGATTCACACATCCAAACAAGTCTACTTGAAATTTTGAATGAGCCATCAAACTTGAAGATTCACACATCCAAACATGTCTACTTGAACGAGCCATCAAACTTGGCGATCGACGACCCCTCATAGCTTACTGTTTTATTCAGAATCAGTTTTTAATCTGAAAAAATCAACTTCTAGCACAATCAGCTTTTGAGTTAAAACTTGCCACGGTCGCAACCAAACCATCTGTTGGGTAGTGTGTATGTCAATTTCGGATTGTTTGCTTAGCAACCATTTCAGCCAGAATGGCTCACTGCTTTGGCATGCGCACTTCAAGATTTGGGCTAAACAGAATTTTCTTCTCGCTTCTCTGAACTATACCAAACACAGTTCTTTTCACATTCATGAGGATTGAAATTGCTAATGAACAACATATTCGGCCATGCAAACTTAATACAAGATAGAACACAACATAAAATAGACATTTTCCCAAAGAGGAGAGTTGGAAATGGATATGCAAATAGCCATAACAAGCCTAGATTTGGAAAATGTCAGAAGCTTCTGCAGAAGTAAATTTGAGACTCTTGAAACGATTGCTGCTTGGGAGGGGTTAATTTTACTTGAAGGTAGAAAGGCGGGGAAGCTTATCCCTCAAATAGTACAGCCTTGCTCTCCTAACTTTGCGGTGGTTGACGACTTTGATCTCTTTGATGTTAGGTGAATACCTAAAAAAAGAGGAGAGAAACATTAAGTTCACATTGATTTCCTGAAATGTTTCTACTTGATTCAAGAATTCAAGAGTTAATGCACCATAGAAGAAATTGCAATCATTCCCAAGTTCCTGGATTTTTTTTTTTCTTTAAGATTTATAGGCGGAACTACAGGATTATGAAAGTTTGCATTTGGATGTAATTCTGCTTCTACCAATTCTGGTTGATGCGACAAAGTTCACTAAATGGAATATCATCATAAATTGCATACAAGAAAGCAAACCAGCTAGGACAAAAATTAGAGAGAGAGAGAGAGAGAGAGAGAGAGAGAGAGATGTTTCTTAAAAGCAGGAATAGCCAAAATCTATGTCTAGAGAAAGAGAGAGATAGATCAAAAGAAAAATTGCTCCTAATCAAGCTAGAAGGATACAGATTTTGCTGCATTCTCCTCTATTTGTAATCTGAGCAATTAAGTAAGAATTTGAACACAGCAATAAAAAACACTAGATGAGACATACAACAACACGCCTTTAACTTGCTCCTAGATCTTATCAGCCTTGTCAAAATAATAATGGACAAACACCAGCTTCTTTTGTATCAACGTGATATTACCAAGCAAATTACGTTCCCCCCCAAAAAAAAAAAGATGGCGACAACACTAAGCTATCAGATCACCACAACTTGCCTATTTTCAGGACATAGCAAAGTTTCAAACCTATTTGCGCGGACTCAAATGGTTTTTGTTGGTTTAGGCGGTAAAAAGTCTCTAGACCTTTTAAGATGATCAAATAAATACATCAAATCTTCATAAAATCTCCATATTCCGATCAACAAAGTAAACACAGTCACACAGGCACACACAAACACAAGACAAAATTGGAACAAATCAAAATAATTAACTAGCTCCGACAAGCTCAATCAAATTACTCGTATGATCGAGCACTAACTAGTTTCAACCAACCTGGTCTGATGATCTAAAACTAGCCCCTTTTCAGTACTACTGTAATCCATAACAAGAGCCAAAACATTTTGATTTCAGATTGGTTTCGGACCATAGTTCTAAATTTGCCATCAACTGGAACAGAATCTCTTGGTTTCAATTTCACCTCTGGAGCTTCAGCAAAATTCAAAATCATGATAAAAGCTACAGAAAACTAAAAATTTACGATATCAAAATAATTCTGCAGTGAACTAATTAGGCACTTACACAGGGAATACGATTTCGACGCCGATGCCGGCGATGATTCTCCGAATGCGAATTGTCGTATGGATTCCAGCGTTCTGCTTCGATATTACTATACCCTTGTAGACGGACAACCGCCGCCTATTCTCTGGTACTTCCTGCAAAAGCAGCTATATTAAAATCCAAAACCTCACAAATTACTGAAATACAGTAAACAAAAAAAAAACAAAAAAAAAAAACCAAACTTTACCAATTTTATCTCCACAATATCCCCGGTCCTGATATCCGGAACTTCCTTCACCTGCTGTGCAGCTTCAATTGCTCTCTTGTTCAAAATCTACAGCCAAAAACAGTAAAAAATCCCATTAATTTCAAATGCGACGGGTTGGTCTATCAGAGAATTGATGATCTAAAATTACGATGAAAGATTGGAATGCCGAGTGTAGGGACTCGACTGTAAAAATTGAAGAATTGAGTACAAAATTGAAGCTTTATTGCTAAAAAATTAACGAGAAAATTACAAAAAAAGTACATTACCCCCATTATCTCTCCGAGCTTAACTCTAGGTTTCCTAGGAGGCTTCTCCTCCGCATCACCACCCTCGGGAACACTCGAACCCTCCTCTTGGGCCTCGCTCTCCACGCTCTCCTCTTCAGCCTCCGCCGCCACGTCAGCATCTCCGGCCGCAGCCGCCGCCTGGCCGTCCTCGGCGCTCGCGCGCGCGATCGACGCCGTCGAGTCCCTGCTGCGGCGAATCAACGGCGACAGAGCGGCGGCGGAGCTGAAGCCTAGAGCCGGAGCCCTAGGGACGGAGAGGCGGGGGGTCGAAGCGGAGGAGGAAGAGGAGATGGCGAGTAGTGGCCTCGGCGAGCGAAGAGAGGGCGCGGGGAGGGTGAGGAGAGGGTGCGGGAGCGCGGGGGCGGAGCCCATGGGGATCGGACGGTGGAGGATTCGCTAGAGGTTGCGTGAAGGGCGGGGATGGGGCATCAGGACAATGCGAGTATCGGGAGCGGGAGAAGAGGAGGTGGAGAGAAGAGACAGCTTTATCCGTTTGGGGGATAAAATGGGCTTTTACGTCGCGTTAAGGCCCAATGGGCCGTACAGTGATCCAAATTACTTGATAGGCTTAGGACGGGACTAGTGACCGGGCAACGAGGCGCGAAACGCTAGCATGGACGGGATCAAATCGCCACGTCATAGTGGACTTGGGTGTGCCACGTCATAATGGATTGAGACCAATTAAAACAGGCGATGTGTATGGAGCCGTAGACCTCGGTGTAGGAAAATAATCTCGTTGCTTCTCGTAACGAAATGGCGCCACCGTGTCCTCCAACTGCGCTTAACTTTTCCCGCGAAGGTGACACGTCCTACCCCCACTCTCACGCTCCCCTTCCCTCCCTCCGTTCAAACCTCCCCATTCCCATCCCCTCTCTCTCTCTCCTCTCTCCTCTCTCCTCTCTCACCTCCATTTACGCTCGCTCGTCCTCTTCATACCTCTCTCTCTGTGTATCTCCACCCTCATCAACCATGCAATCTCCTTCGCCGCCCACTCTCTCCCTTCTCCTCTCCTCTCCAAACTCCATCCAATAACGAATCGAGTAATCGATTCCCAAGGGCCGCGAGATCGATCGATCGTTTCGATTAGGGTTAGGGCGAGAAGCTCGTCGTCTTCCTCTTCCCCTATGGAGAAGACGCGATCGGGCGCAACGCCCACCGCGGCCTCGTCCTCGCCCTCACCTTCGTCGCCTACGCCTGCTACCACGCCTCCCGCAAGCCCACCAGCATCGTCAAGAGCGTCCTCGACCCCGAACCCCCTCCTCCCTCCCCCGACTCCTCTGCTCCCCTCTCTCGCCACTCCCCTTCCTCCCTCCCATGGCCCCTCGGCCCCCTCTTCCTCCCCTCCCCCTCAAACCCTAACCCCCTCGATCGATCGCGCCCCAAGGGTTGGGCCCCCTTCGACGGCCCCGACGGCACCGCCAAGCTCGGCGAGATCGACGTCGCCTTCCTCGCCTGCTACTCCCTCGGCATGTACGGCGCCGGCCACCTCGGGGACCGGCTCGACCTCCGCCTCTTCCTCTCCGCCGGAATGATCGGGAGTGGCGCCTTCGTCGCCCTCTTCGGCATTGGCTACTTCTGGCGCGTCCACTGCTTCGCCTACTACCTCGCAATGCAGATGCTCGCCGGATTGCTCCAGGCCACCGGGTGGCCCTCGGTGGTCGCCGTCGTGGGGAATTGGTTCGGAGGGCGAAAGCGCGGGCTCATAATGGGGATCTGGAACGCGCACACCTCTGTCGGGAACATCGGCGGCTCCCTCCTCGCAGCCAGTGTGCTTCAGTATGGCTGGGGTTGGTCGTTTATTCTACCCGGGGCTCTAATTGCTTTCGGGGGATTGCTCGTCTACTTCTTCTTGGCTCCGTATCCTGAGGATTTAGGTTTTTCTTTGCCGAGGAGGGAAGAGGAGGAGGAAGGCGGTAGAGACGACGAGGAAGGGCCGGGAGGGGATAGAGGGAAGGGCGAGAGGGGAGGTGCGGTGGGGATCGTGAAGGCGTTCTTGATACCGGGGGTGATACCGTTTGCGCTCTGCCTCTTCTTCTCAAAGCTTGTCGCCTATACATTCCTGTACTGGTTGCCGTTTTACCTCAGTCAGACTGGTATCTGCTCCTTATATTCTGCTATCTCACGCATTGATTTGGTCGAAAATTTTTGTTTTGTATGTTTGTTACTTGTGGAAAGATGCACTTTTGGTCGATCTTCATTGCAGGCAAAAACAGAAACATTTCCCTGTGATTATTTTGTTTTGTCCTGGAGAATAGAATGCTTGCAGTCACTAATTTGTATTTGTTAATGCTGTTGCTAATTTAGTTTGTCTGCGAAGGTGTTATTCACCAGTTCGGTGACAGGAAAAACATTCAAAATTTCTTATCTATATAGAAGCAACCATAAATGTGGGATTTCTCTATCATTAAGGTGCAAAACATACTTGGAAGTAACTTGTTGTGCATTATTGTTGCATAACCAATAAATAGAATGCCATTTCAGACACCATTTCTGCTCGGTGAATCTTTGGATATAGGCTCTTGGTCTCCAAGTTGATTTGCCCAAGTTGATGGAGAATTTATCTCCACTAATATTGTACTCTTAGGCCTCATTTGGTACTGTTATCCTTTTTTCTTCCCCTTCCTGATGCAATTCTATATGGTGGACAGTGTAAACTGATGGCGAAATTGCTTGCAATTTGTTCTTCTACAGGGTCTGTTTTGGAACAAAATCAGAAGCTTAATTGTAACATTTTTCGTTTGCTCTTCTTCGAGTTTTCTTTTCCAGTAAGAGTTTTTCCGCATCCAACTGTGACCCATAGTGAACTAACCAACAATGACTAGAAGGAAAAAGTCCAATCATGGGTACACTCAATCACACAGAATTTGTGTTAAAGAAAAAAGAAAGAAAAAAACCAAAAAGGCAGCAATGCCTAATGAGGCCTTAGCTTACCATTGATCAATTCAACTACTAAGGATAGTAGCTAAATAATTTCTTTAATATTTGCTTGCGATACTCATGCATTACAACCAGCACATTTCGAAAGTTTTCAAACCTGTTGGACCAAGGACCAGATCAAAGACAATTTTTGCTTCATTACACAACTGAATTTTCATTACTTTACTGCAGCCATTGGAGGTGAGTACATGTCGGTCAAGTCAGCTGGAAACCTTTCTACTCTATTCGATGTTGGGGGGATCATCGGCGGAATCCTCGCTGGTTACATCTCGGACCAACTAAATGCTAGGGCTACTACCGCAGCCACCTTCATGTATTTTGCCATACCAGCTCTCTATGCCTACCATGCATATGGTAGCATTTCACAATCCACAAACATCATATTGATGATGATCGCTGGCTTATTTGTTAATGGACCCTATGCTCTTATAACAACTGCTGTTTCTGCCGATCTTGGTACTCACAAATCTCTTAGGGGTGATTCTCGGGCTTTGGCCACTGTTACTGCTATTATAGATGGGACTGGATCAGTTGGTGCGGCTCTGGGGCCTCTCCTTACGGGATTCATGTCAAGAAGTGGGTGGTGTGCAGTATTTAAAATGCTGATGGTTGGGGCTTTTATCGCTGGCATGCTTTTATCTGTACTTGTGAAAGCAGAACTTGCACAGATTTTCCACCATCGAATAAATCCTTCAAACGATAGGCTGAACGGAGCTGAAGGTAAGAGTATATGTATCTAGTCCTTTGACTTTGGATTAATTTAAAATTTAACTACCTAGGATTTAACTCCTGTGCATACTCAGACCACCATTTTTAACAATCAAGTCCTTGGAGTTGATTCAGCAAACTTTGAACAATATGCTAATGTGGTGGCTTTAGCAAGTAGAAGAACATGTGTTCAAACTTGAGGACTGGATTTCCAATAACTTTCAGCTTTCGTCTGGAAGGAGACAGAAAATGGCAAAACTGTTGATTAATATTGGGCATCTTGCGCTCTTTCTTATTGTACTCGTGATCTCTTCCTCTTGCAGGTTCTGTTGTTACGCCACTTCTAGTGGAAGGCAATCAGCCACAATATCTTTGTTCCAACCGGTATAGTCAGGTATAACTTTGTGTTAGTCTGGATATTTTTTTTGCACTGAGACAGATAAAGTTACAGAAAGCTGAAAAAATAAAAAGGGAAAACAAAAGAGAAATAACATCATGGTGTATAAGTAGACTAGGCCAAATTAGTTATTAATTTTGCCCAAAATGGTAATGTCATTTTGTCTCCTTTCTAGATAATCATTTCTGTTTTGCATTATTCTGTTATGTATGTAAATCTTCAGGCTATGTTAGTTGAGATATTGGCTGACTTTTGATTTCCTTCTTGTTTTATTATTAGAGGAGGTGCTTGGATGTTACATTTCACAATTTTGATATATAAGCTAGCAGCATCTTTCCGCTCGCTGACAACAAGATGTAATGCAGTATATTTTATGAAATCCTCGAGATATTATTGTCATCAGAACAGTGTTGCTGTGAACTTGAGCTTACATTATCTGCTCAATTGATACTCTTCTCAGCTAGCTTGGCATGCGACACCAGGCAACTCAAAGTTACTAAACCCTTCTTCTCCCCCGATGACACTTTTTTATCTTATTTTATCTAATAGAATCGTAGTTGCCAAACAATCTTTTATGCTTCGATTTCTTTGGATGCCAAATTGGAGTCCTCGGTCTTAGTTTTAAAGTAGTTTCCAAGAACCAGTAACTTTGGTTCTTGATCCTTGGCAAGCATCTTTAGGCTGCTAGTGAAAGCTTATTATTACAGGGTGTCTCTCTCCCCTTTTTGCTCACCTCTGTTTTTTAATGCAGCCCTGAGATTGTCCTTTCAGAGCTGCGCAAGCTCTTAGTTTATTTTCTTCCAAGAGCTAAATCACGTCGTGTCGGACATGTCTCTTGCGAACGTGAATCCATGCTTTCTCCTATTTGTCGCCTGTTTGGTTATGCACCAGATATTGTGCTGAAAACGGTGTAATTCCAAGTGGCTTAATAGAACATCAGGTCAGTGAAGAAGAGTTATTGTTTATGTAGGAGGGGAAGGGAATTGTGCTTCTAGTAACATAAATCACCAATAAATTACGTCTTTGAACGTATATGCTTGAGATGTTTATTGTTTACTTCCACTCAAGGGTTATCAGAGAAACATGCACGTTCTCTAGAAACATTGAAATCTGTTTCTACCTGAGCATGCTGTTTAATTGTACGAGCGAAACTGGACTGTAGTTAAGAGTTGCTGAGCTTTACTCCATGAGCGCAGTCACAAAATTTCTTATTTGACAATCATGATCACTGCTATGAAAATGATGTTTTTTTTCCGTACAAAGCAAGCCATTTTAATTTCTGCAGCAATCTTTAAGCAATTTATAATTAGCAGAACTTTTGTAATGTTCATAATGTCTTGATCGAAGATTTGGAGGTTTTCTTCTTTTCTTTTCTTCTGTTTTTTCGATCTGTTTTCTTTTTCTTGTCTCTGGAGGCCTTGACTGTTTTTATTTTGTACGCCGAGTTTATTTTTCTTAAAGCTCATAGCTTGGTACCTTTTTTCCAAAAAAAAAGAAAAAAAAGAAAAAAAAAAAGGAAGATTTGGAGGTTGCCCTTCTCAAATGTTTTAGACTATTTTGGCTTGCTTTAAAAGAAAAGCGTGGCCGTATCAGCAATGAACAGCTCAATGTGTACGTTCTTGTAATCTAACAGTACTCAGCTGGTTTGCGATCGACCAAAAGGTGAATATGTGATGATATTAATAAGATTTGTCATCGCCAATTTGATTTAACGGCCGAGATAGCTAGATTCTGTGCCAGGTGTTTTCAAATTTTTTACACACTCAAAAACTGAGAGAACTTCTATGAGTTCTACATCCATCACCTCATGCTCTTCCTGACTAGGTAATTTTGATAGAAATGTCACCACAATTTTCTAATAATTAGTTTCAAATTCGGACGAGGAAACTCCTGGATTGGTCACAAATAAAAAAACGCATTAACTAAACCAATTGTAGCCTTCTTTGTACCCAATGTAGTAGTATTGATGATTTAGTCGTGAGCCAGAACAAAGATTTGGAAAGCACTTTTGAATTCTAAACAAATGTCGGTTATTATATGTAAATTGCTGATATATTATCAAAAATATATAATATTTTTGGATTGCGCATGCAGATCAGTTAACATTTTTGATATTATGGATGTGGAAGCATCATCAACATATTAACATCAACATTGTTAAATTTCCACTTTTCGTGATATGATGATTGACATAAAACCAATTAATTTTCATGCAATGGAAAGGCCTTGCTTTTGAAGCAAGCATGGCCCGGGCAACCCCATGAGGATTAAAATGATAGCGGTGGGTGGGAGGGAAAAAGAGTGAGTGGTGGTGTGGGGAGGACACCTTTGCTTCCCTTACAATGGAAGGTCCCAACCTCCTACCATGTCCTTACCTAGCCATGTTCCTGCCTCAAATTTGTATGGTCACGCTCCTCCCCCACAATTAAATGCTCCTAGTAATTAATTTGATTTTTGGGGTGAAAAGGAAGTGAGATCTAACATCTTAATTATCTCCGGATTCCACATCATTCATAACCAACCTGGTAGGTAGGTGTGGCTCTCCCCAGCAGTGCATTAGAAGAAAAGCATATATTTGGCACTAAACATGTAGATCTAGCAACAAAACAACCATACACACAAAAAAAAAAAAAAGCAAAATCTGAGTTTTCGCTCGCGTGTATTTACTGAGAAATAATTAGATAGGACAATTCGTTTGTATTTATTAGTGAAATATATTAAAGATTGGTGACCAGAAGCAAGTAAATTTTGTAAGGTAAAATGTCGAAGCTTGACTAATTTAAGATGGAGATTATGCGCGTGATTAATCATAGCTGATGGATTAATTCCAACCAACAGCAATAGTGGCTCTTGGCCTTTTCAATCACAGCTAGCTGTTTCTGGGTATGCAGGTGGGGCCTGCGAACGCCGCGAGGACATGCAATGAGTGGCAACGCCAACATGCGAGACTCTCCACAGAGTGGTAGCCGTGTCTTCAAGCGCCGGCAAAACTAAGAGGGTGTAACAACCGCTGATCGATCGCAAGACAAAGCCATCATAGGATACACGGAAAAGGCGCCTTCGCCGTCCTTTCTTTCTTTACCGCTGGTTATATTCTTGGAATATTTAGTTACTACATACATAAATTTTATTTTACTGATATGCTGAGGGAGAGAATTTTACTTGAATTAGTGGTATAAGTTAGGGGAAGAATGGTCTAATTCATTCATAGAATATTAATTAGAATAGAGCAGAGGTAAGTGAAAAATGCATCAAAATGTGCGCTTTCCAAACTGCTAATCAAATTTTTATATTTTATAACTTTACCAAGATATTACTTAAAATATCTTAATATAATTTTTTTTCTAATATTATTATTATTCAGATAATATTTCACCCAACATAAATTAAAAGCAACTTACAACTTTACTTAAACTTAAAAACAACACCACAATTTGTACCACACCCCTGCCTCTCCACTCTATCTCTGAATAAAACTTCGGTCGAGAATTTTTTAATAATGTCTCGTTAGAAAGCTAAGCTCATGATCTGCCGTCACGTATTAATTTTATTTTTATTAAATTATTTATAAAATATTTTTAATACTAAAAAAAGTTTATAAAATATTTTAATAAAAATAAAAAAATAATATTCGGTATCAGATTAGACATTCTTTAAGAAGGCGTCTTTAGTTTAGTAAGCACCTGCTGAAGTTTTTTTTTATTTTTTTTCTCCCACCCGTGACCCCTCCAACCCTGCTATATATATATCTCTCTCTCTCCTCTTCCTATATATCACCGAAACCACCCCCCTTTCACCTCATCACCTCTACTCCTTCCCCCGGAGCTCACCGTCCATGGCGCTCCACTCTGCGTTTCTCCTCTCCCTCTCCATCTCCATCTCCCTCCTCCTCTCCCCCTGCAATTGCCCAATCCCGCCGGCCTCTCCCCTTCCTCCCCACCCCCGCACCGCCCCCACCACCCGTCGCACCCCCGCCCGGCAGCCGCCCTCCCTCCGGCCACCCGCCGCCCGATCGCCGCCCCTCCTCCGGCAACCCCTACCGCCCGTCGCCGCCAACCTCCGGCCACCCCTGCCGCCGTCGCGCCCCTCCTCCAGCCACCCCTTCCGCCGTCGCCGCCCCTCCTCCGCCCGTCGCCGCCCAGCCAGACCGCCACCCCGCCGCCCGTCGCCGCCCCTCCTCCGGCCACCCCGCCGCCTCTCCTCCCCCCAGCCTTGTCGCCGCCATTGCCACCCCCCGCCGCCTCTCCGGCGCCCGCTCCCGCCGCCGAGGCGCCGGCGCCGGCGAAGGCGAAGGCTCCCGCGACGCCGGGGGACGCTCCCGGCCCCGCCCTGTCCCCGGCCTCCCCCGTGCCCGCCGATGGCTCCCAGTATGGGAGCGTCCGCATTGATACTGACCGGGTCGCTCATGCTGCTGCTCTAGACTCTAGAGAGAGAACTATTATTATATTTACTAATCATCATTATCTTTGTAGATTGAGGTTACTGGCTATTATTATTATTATAATTATTACTATTATTATCATTTGTTGAATAATTCCTTTTGAAGTACTTGTCTCGTTCCCTTTCTTTTCTNTCCTTTTGAAGTACTTGTCTCGTTCCCTTTCTTTGCTTGTTGCTTATATATATATATATATATATATAAATATATATTTTTGTATCAGGTTCATATTGAGGTTGATGAATAAAATCAGGTGGTCATTGTTTGTGCATGAATTTCTTTTTCTTTTTTCTGTTCTTATCTTATAAATAAAGCATGACAACAAAATCTTCGAAACAACTTTTCTCTGTAACAGGACTAGAAGCTTCGTATTAGAGTTTTTATTTTTAGCCCTCAAAATTAAACTAATTACTATAGAAAATATACATCTCTATATATAAAGAGCAATATTGTGCAAATTCTAGAAGATTAACTTGTGCGTCGCTAATGATCATCAGATTTTATGTGACGAATGGATGTAACGGTTAAGTTATAATGAATTGAAGCCATTAATTTGCTACACATGGTAAAAAGTGTTATTAATAAAAGCATATCAGATCCAATTCGCTCAATCTAATCAAATTAAGTTAATAAATTGAAAAACAAAGTTACTAATCTACCTCTTAATGTCTAAATTTAGTTTTTTAAACGGATCTAAGAGATGCTTTAAATGGGACAGAAAGAGATTATGGCAACGTGCTTTTCCCTTTAGAGGTCGTGATCGAGCAGTGGCATCAAATGCAAAAGTTTGGGTCACACAAAATGATTTTGGGGGAGAGGAGATCTCGCGCCGCGATGCGTTCGGTGGAACTTCAACGTACGTACGTACATGACAACTGGACTCAGAGTTGAATACCATATTCAAAGAAAGAAAAAAATATATATTATAGATCTTCTCCGTGAGACTGTTTCATTCATTATTAATGCGATTTTAAAATTTATAATCATTCACATGTGATGGGTGGCAGATAGGACGGTTTTGCGTTGCAGGGTCCGGCCCGATGTTTTACGAACTCTGACTCGATTATCTGGGCTTGATTAACTCGGCCCAGCCCAAAAAAAGGGCCGTGGGAGAATATTACCTGTTGAAACTTAATTAAGACCATATACTCTTGCCCCAATTAATTACCTAATTATGTAGCTTTGTACAGGATTTATTTTAGTATTAGCAAAAGAAATTATTGAATTTAACTACTATTTATTGGTTCATAAATTTAGTCAATCTGCCAAAATTAGTAAGCATTAATTGCAATTCGGAGCCAAAAGCAATTACAATTAATTAATCACTGTGTAATATAAAGTAATGGTAATATGTATTTTCAATGTAGTTTAACTTATTTTTCAATTGAATGAAGCGGTAGTATGATACTGTTTTAAAATAAAATAAAATGTGTTTTCAAGGTCTCACAACATGCATTATTGATATCACCCCAAACGTGCACAACCATGCTAAGAACATTGATCCCCTTCCAATGCGATGAGACCCGCCAAAAATCGCCCTATAAGGAGGGAGATTATCGACGCTGTTCGCCGACGGGCTCTCGTCGACCACCGGAGACGGAGCCTGTGGAGAGAACGACGACTGCGACGGTGACAACTGCGGTGCGCCCACGGGCGCGCCCGCGGATGGGTTTGCGGTGACGTGCACCGGAAGCTGCATACCGCCCAAACAATGCGTTATCACGCCGCAGATGAAGTACCGATCGCCTGGCGCGGTGAGCGGCACCGTCGTGTTCCCGTCGCTGCCCGTAAGAAGTGCGTTCGTGGCGTTGCATGCGTCGTAGTCGGCTTTTTCGACCTCGTTAACTGTATGATACTTCGAGTACTGGAAAGCTGGACACAGTCGAAGAACGTTAAATGTTTCTTTGTAACTGTACGTTTCTAGCTACAAAATTTAAGTTCATCAAACATGCCTCTCTAAAGCTTTGCATTCGTATTTATAACAACACAGCAACAACAAAGAACAGAGGCTAAACAAGATTTAGAAGAGAACTTAACATACACAACGCATCGCCGACGTAGAACGTTTTGTTCTGAAGCCACGAGCCGAAGTCGGCGCTGAGGTCCCAGCCGGCGCTGCCGCCGACCGTGTACGAGGTCCCTTCGCTTGTTCGCGCGAGACCGACGACGACTATGACGACGAATAGCGAAGAAACTATCCCGGGCTTGTCCATGAGTATAGCCATGAAACTAATTAATAAGAAAGGGTGTAGGGGATCTTGATGAACTTCAATAAAAAAAAGAAAAGAAAAATTTTGTTTTGAGAAGTGAAGATGCTAGGTTTAATAAATGGGGAAGCTTGTTGGGTATTGTTAACCTAACTAGTGTGAGCCTCTTCTACTTTGGCTTGTCAACAAGGAGGTTTCAAAAATGGAAGGTTGAATGTGAGGAATAGGGGGTTTGAAAAGGTGGGTGGGGTTTGTTGGGGGGTTTTTTTGGGTTTGTTGGTTCTTGGTAGGCAGTTAAACAGCTTTTTAACACCAAAACTGAGATAAAATCAATGTTTTTTTTTTTTTTTGTAAGAAAAAGATAGTACACTATGTATTTTATTCATTAAAATTATGAATTTAATAAAATCAGTGAGGCAGTACAAACCTCAACAAAAAGGAAGGGAGAGGCGCGGGAGGGTTGCAGGGTTAAGAAAGATGATTTTTAGACGAAAAAAATTCAATTTTGTTGGCCTTGTAATTGTTCAGAGTGAGAGAGAGGCAATTAAATTAATTAATTTTGTGTTAATTAATTTCCGTGTAATACAACTCACATAAAGATTTGGACCAGCCATTGGATATATTGCTCCAAATTATGAATTAATTTAGTCCAATTCGCTCTTGACGTGGTTCGCGAGACCAAATGGTGTGTGCGATTCAATAACTTAATGCAGATAAGCTAATTAGGATTGTTTGATTCGTGAATTTCGCAACCTATGTAGCTAGGAATTGAGTTTCTTTCGATTATCTCTCAATATTTAATTTGAGGCTAGAAAACAACAAATTTGATATCTCACAGTATTTAATCTGAGACTAGAAAACAACAAATTCGTAAATAGAAACACCATCGAAGTTTGAACCCTGACCTATGACCACAAAGGCACAAACCAAGTGTCTAGATTAATTACTTTTTTTTCACTTTGAAACTGCGAGTAAAGCGAGAAAGGAAAAAAAAAAAAAGAAAAAAAAAAAAGAAACATTCATTTTTTATTATATTAAACATCACTTCTCTTCAACTCTTTTTTATAGATATAATTTTACTTCTGCTCATTCTCATGGTTAAGGGGAAAGAAATCAAATAGAGAGACAAAGAGGTTGATGATCCAAACATTAAGTTCTTAACATTTCATGGTAATGATGATATCCAAACTAATTATGTTATGCTCATTAATTTCCAACATTAGCAAATTAAGCAGCTACATAACAAATAAGTTCCCTCTAGCTAAGATCATAGGTATCACCTATGTTCCAAAAATTAAAAAGACCCCGAAAGAGGAGGAACATAATGGCGATGATGACGATGACGACGACGACGACGATGATGACGATACGTTACAACGCAGAAGCTGCGGCTTTTGAGTGTTGAACACCCACCTATTGTAGTGCAAGCTCCTACTCCCCTCCTCTAACCATTTTTGTACGTGGTCTCCTCTTCCCTGAGCCTAACAAAACGGTCCGAGCCATCGGCACCTGGCTCGACCATTTCTCAAAGTGGCTCCCCCATTTCTCCCTCCCCCAGTTAGTGAGGGACCATGAGTTTCTCGACTATGCAGCGCTCTTTATATAGTCAACATGTTAGGAGTACTAATCCACCGAGTACTTAAACAAAATTTCCATAGCTTTTTTATTTTGAAAATTAATTTTCTTTAAAGTTTATCCCAATTAAAGATTTGTTTTGTCCTTATTATTAAGTCCAAGCTATATATCGTTCCCGAGGTTCCTTTCGTTGGTTTCTTACGCACGTTTTCTTCTGTTTTTCTAATAATTTTATAGCTCGCACAATAAAAATATAAATTATCATTTTATGATGAATTATAATAAGCAATATTTTCCCCCAAAATTTTAAGTACCAAAAGTATTTAAAATAATAGATTCGATTTAGTCTACAACACTGGTGTTTAAAATAATTTTGAATCTTTCTCCTCTAGCCAAATAGTAACAGAAACCGTCACGGGAGTTGTAAAAGAAAACTTGATAAAAATGCATGGGGTTCTAAACTATATTACTTTTCAAATTTTAATTTTCTTGAAAACTAGGTAATTTTAATTGGATAAATTAAAATTTTTGCTATATTATAGATTTACTAATTTAAATTATTTTACAGTTAATAAAAGTGCTGCTGCTGATAAGTTTTTGTGCCACAAAATTCAATAAATGTTTTAATTTAATTTTTGTGCAAAATTATATTAAAACAAATTAGAAATGAAATTGCAAGTTCATCAAAGAAGACAAAATTAAGGAATCTTACTTGAAAAGATCGAGCATGTTTTCCACTTGTATTTATATGAAAATTTAGCGGGCAGCAAAGTTTAATGAAAACTTTTGCAATTAAAGGAACAATTAAGAAATTTATAAATTTTGCAAGCTCAACTTCGTTCAACCTCCTAAAGTTTGAAAGACTGATCTTTATTGAATTTTGCAAGTTCAAATCAAATTTTTAAGAAACTGACAAAAAACCCTCCTTTTCTTTTCTTTTTAATTTCTCTCGTTTTTTTTTCTCTCCAACCAACATTACCTCCGCCCTTGTTACCATCATTATCTCCGCTCTTTTATTTCCCTCATTCTTTTTTTCCTCTCCAACCATCATTACCTCCTCTATCACCACTAGGATTCTTGGTAATGGTAATAAGGGCGGCACTGTATTCTCTTCCTCCGCCTCACCAACACCGGTATTGATGTCGGTGCAAAAGAAGAGAACTTGAAGCCGCCTCTGGTGTTGACGTCGGTGTCGACGCCTGCCGAGATGGAGGTAGAGAAAGAGGAGGTAGCGCTGCTTCTGTTACTGTCAATGACAGCCGCAAAGGAGACGATTAGGGTTGGAGAGAAAAAAAAAATGAAAGAAAAAAATATATATTTTTATTATTTTTTTAAAATTTGATTTGAATTTGTAAAACTAAAATTAATAACTTACTTTTATAAAATTATATAAGGAATAAATTTTTTACCCAAACTGACTAAATTTGAATGATATATATATATATATATATATATAGGAAAAATTTCATCACTACCCTTCCAAATAAGTCTAATATCATGAATGCCCCTATAACAATTGAAATATCATAAATAACCTTTTAAAAGAGAGAAACTTTCAAAAATAACCTTCACACTAATTTATTATCAATTTTGAATAAACAACAAACAAAATTCCAACTTTTGAAACCATCTTAAAATATTAATTGACTATAAATTATTTTAATTTTATAAACACTTTTAAATAGACCTACATTTAGAAATAAGGTTTTCGTAATATCTGACGATTAAAGCTAAAAAAAAAAAAAATAAAAATTTTGAAAAAATTTACCAAAAATTGTTTAAAGTATCAATTGACTCATTAAAATTAGGTTAAACAATTTATTCAAAATATAACTTAAAAATATATATGCATGATGTGAATTAAGTTATTTGAACTAGCACAATTTCTTGCTTTTGGAATCTCGAATTTAAGATAATAATATAAAGTATCTATTTTAAAACCACACAGCAGTAAAATGATATATTTTACTGTTTATTTTAATATTTTAAAATAAATATATCATGCTAAATACTTTTGTAAAAAATTTTAGAAGTTAAGGGCCAAAATGGACATTCGACCAGTATTTATGATAATCTAAATATTTATAATTCTATAAAGAGATGAATAGTAAGGGTAAGGGTATGTTTGAAATAATAATATTTGTGGGGTAATTGTGATATAATCAAAATTTATAGGGCATCTTGATATTTTTTAAGTTTAGAGGGCACAAATAAAATTGACCATATAATATATATATAGATATATATATATATAATAATATATATAATATATATATATATATATCTATTCTTTATCTATAAAACTATTATGAATCTCCGTGGAGATTCAAGCTTTCTCCTTATTTTAGGAAAAAAGTGGGACCCACCTCTTCTGTAAATGTACAGAATATATTTCTTTAGTGGGTCCACTAAATAATAATGTTAGCAGAATAGAAAATTTTTGAACGTTAATTAAGGAGCTCATAAATACTTCGTGTTTCAAACGTTGCACAAAATAATAATGTTTAGTGGAATAAAAAATATTTGAAGTTAATTGACGAGCCCATACATAAATGCTAGGGTGTTTCTATATATGTAACGTTTCACATAAACACAATTTTTTTTAAAGAAAATATACAATAATACATGTCAATAATTTAGGTATTTGTTCTTAGGTGTCTTAAAAAATTAAATTTGTATCGTCTGTGTAATAAATGCAAAGTCGGTTATCTCCTCAAGAGACTTCTCGGTTCTTCCATCCGCCCCTCCATCTCCTTCTCTCTCTATTTTTTTTCTTTCGTTCACACTATTCACGAAACCCACTAAATAATAATGTTTCGCATAATAGGAAACATTTGGACGTTTATGAGGAGCCCATAAATGCTAAGTCGTTTCAAACATTCGCATTAAAATAATAATGTTTAGTGAAATGAAAAATATTTGGAAGTTTATGAGGAGCCATAAATGTTAGGGATTCTATATATGTAACGTTTCACATAAGATAATTTTTTTAAAAAATAATATACAATAATAAGTGTCCAAATTTAGGTATTGTTCTTAGGTATTTTAAAAAATTAAATTTGTACGCTCCGTGTAAATAATGCAAAGTCGGTTGTCTACTCAAGAGATTTTTCGGGTTCTTTCCATCCGCTCCCTCCATTTCCTTCTCTTTATTTTTTTTTCCTTTCGTCCATCTATTCACCACCACCCCTTTGCCCCTTCGCCACTTCCGCTCACACTTCGACGCCTTCGGAAGTTCCTCCTCGACCCCCTCGCCGCTGCAGCAGCAGCTGCCTCGGCCACTGCGTCGACTCAACACAGCCAAGATCACTTTGAAAGAGAGGGTTGGTGTATCAGCTGCAGAAGCGAAACATTGAGTGAAATTTTTATATATTCAGTAATTTTGTTTTCAGTAATTTCAGAGACCTCATTGTGAAATAAATTTTTTAATCGGTTAAGTTGAATTTTTGATTGTTGTGTAACTATTTTGTAGGTACAGGAGCAAGCGTATTAGGGGTGGAGAGTGGACTGCGTATTCTATAAGTCAACAACCTTTAATAGTCATGATATTATTTTCATGTTTGTTTTCTACAACTAACTTCTTGTATGCTATTTTGAATATTATTAATTATTTTTTCATCTTTATCTATATTTTATATTGGTTTGGCAATTTATTCCGCTTTAGGAATTAAGTATTTTCAGTTCAACTATATGAATATGCATAGCAAATAACTATTTTATGATTATCTAATTTCGTATTCTTGGACTCATTTCAAATATGGAAAGAAAAGAGTATATATATAGTTGAAGTTTAGCAAAATTAATGTGTGATCGGATATAATTACAGTAGATATAATACAAAGATTGTAGATTTATCTATTGAATATTTTTATTTGTTTCAGGAATTGATGCTTCTCCTGTCAACGATTAATTATATTGACGGGTTTTTTTTATTTGAATTTAATGCTTTATTTATTTTCTCCTATTTTTCACTAATATACATAATTTTAAATTAATGTTAATCTTTTTTATTAGGAATTCATTGCCTGTATGTGTTGATCTGTAATTTTTTTGTCTCTGATTTTGTGCATATGACGTAAATTGCAGTCAAAAAAAAAAAAATTGCAGTTCTGATCTATGCACTTTGTTATTTTTTTTTTCATAGCAGATATTTTTTTCATCCATATATAGCATATTTCAGCATCTCCTACCAATTAAGAGAAATCTTAAGATTATAAATTTCATTTTCTATTAATGTTTGAATAAGTAAAAAAAAATATAAAAACTGACAAATATTAATTAATTACTTACCTTTTTGTTTCTGTATGTGTAGAGAGAGAGAGAGAGAGAGAGAAGAGAGAGAGAGAGCATTTTGCTAATAAAATTTTACAATTAGGTCTAATTGGAAACTCTACAAATTTATAATTTTTTAGTATTTTTTGTTGTCTTATAGAAATACTGTTAATATTAATATATAAATCAATATATACGATTTTTTTTTAGAGTATGAAAAACACGATTAATAATTAAATGAAATGTTTATTTAATGGATAAAAACCTATCGACGATTTGTTCGACGTTGTGTCATTCTTCATTATATTTGCATCTTATATAATTAAAAGTACATTTATAAAAATAAAATTTTATTAAGTCTATAATCATGTTCACGTGTGCAAGCTAACTGTACTTTTTATGGGACCTACCTAATCTGAAAAATGAAAAAATTATAGAGAAAAACTAATGTTAAATATTGAATATTATCTACGACCGCCGCATCGCGCGGTGTCCACTACACTAGTATTACATTAAAGGAGGGTTTGGGAGGCCACAGAGAGTGACACGTGTCACCCTCCCAAAACCTCCTTTACTTCTCTTTCCAATTATATATAAAATTTGATATTTTTAATTTTTAAAGTTTTAAATTTTATATTTTATATTTATAAATATCTAATTTAAATTTTAACTTATAAATTATTTTCTAATTTTGTAACTTCAATTTTAAAATTTTAAATCTTAAACTTTATAAAATTATAAAGTTAATTTTCTTAATAATACGGGTAATAAATCGGATAATAAAATTTAACATTATTAGATTTAATTTAATCATGTAAAATATCGTAGTATAAAAATACATAATTAATTTTTAAGTAAAAATTTTAAAAATATAGTGTATACTATAATAATATTAAGCAATTTATTCTACAAATTTACTTCCCTTCTATCTATTGATTTTTTAAAAATTATTTTGATAGATTTATCTCAAATCTTTCTCATATAAATCTTTATAAAATAAAGTGATGTATAAATTTATTTGGGCATATATCAATTTTAAGATTTAACTATTAAATTATTTTTATATAATTTTTATTTAATTAATAATTTGACTTATAAAACTATATAAAAATATTAAAAAAATAAAATTTATTATAAAAATATTTTAGATCCGCAGCATCGCTCGGGTATTTCACTAGTATGTATATATATATATATAACTTCATTGTTTGGTTTCTCTTAGTATATATATACATTTATATATATATATATATATATATATAAAATAATTTTAGTGTCAAAATAAACGCTTAATAATTTTCCGGACGTGATAAGTCCAATCTCCCGGGGTCCATTGAATACAAACTGGATGCATGCACGATGCATTTCCCCCACTTTGGGATTCGTGCAATGCAACAAATTATCACCCTCGTAATTAAATGCACCTCACATGGTCCGCTGCACCTGACATTACATTCTATTTTGTAAAAAACAAGACGTACTCTTCCTATCTTAGATCTCTGTACATACAAAACAGACGAGGACAAAAGAAAAAAAAATCATCAATTATTTCTAATAAGTATTTTATATTTTTATCTAAGTTATTTTTTTTTAAAAAAGAAACAGATAGAGCCCGTACCCCTCTCTCTTTTAAAAAAATAATAATAATAACTAAGGGTGTGATTGGTTCCACGTAAAACTGTGAAAAAAAAATTTTCGGTAAAAAAAAAATTTTGATGAAAAAATAATTTTACGTTGTTTAATATTTGATTTGTAGGAAAAGAAAATTAATTTTTCATTACGGATTGTTTGTTGAAAGAAGAAATAAATAAATAAATAAATTATTAAATATTATTATTTTATTTATATATTTATATTATTAATATATAATTATTATCATATTATATATATTAGTATTATAATTTATATTTATAAATAAAAATTTAATAAATATATTTATATTAAAATAAATTACATCTTTAATATATATATATATTATAATATATATTATATATATAAAAAAAGATGGGATGAAGAGAGAGGTCACAGCGTGGACCTCTCTCTAGCGGTCCACGAGGTGGGGCGTCTCGGGTCCACTTCCTGCTGACCCCGCCCCTCCACGTCCGGATTTTTCGCCGTGGGTTTTTATTTTTCGCTCGTTTCAATCGGAAAGCGAAAATATTTTATCTCAGATTCGTAAAATAAGTTTTTCGAAAAAAATTTTACGAGCAAACAATTGCTGGGATTCTTATTTTTCCATAGAAAATTTTTATTCGGGATGATTTTACGACGAATCAAACAGGGCCTAAGCGGATTCCTTACTACTTTTTCCTTCAAAAAAAAAAGAAAAAAATCATCTCAAAGTTTTGACTTTTCCCACTACAAATAATTTGACTTCTCGCACTGCAACATGCAACCAAAAAGGCCTCGGAGGGCCCAGCACGATAAAATTTGCTTTGCTTTTTCTCAACAATCCAAACTCTCGGCCCAAAGGCACGCAGGGGCATTTCCAGATTTAGATGGATTCGGTTTCGTACATTACCCGGCCCATCATGCCCATTATGGTTAAGGTTTTCCTAAGGACCTAATTTTTTTAAAAAAAAAAAAAAGTCTCCAGCTCAAATACAAAAAATGTGAAATATAAAATGTTTATAATAGAACTACAAAGAAAGTAAGATGTTTCACTCATACACGTACTCCTGAAAACATTTTAATCCTACTGCGTACCGAAACAAAATACTTATTCTCATTTTGTGGAATAACATCCAAGCAAGCATGCAAGATCATGACAAACCTGACCATGCGCCAAAAAAGGGGAAAAAATCATGAATAATTCAACATTAAATAACTTCTTAAACTATAGCTAAGACTTTGTATTATTTAATATGACGAAACTTACATTACATAAAAAAGAGTATTTTAGCTGATCATACAATACCATGTTAGCTAAGTGCCATTAGCCAACACACAAACACAGCAGTTTTAACCTTCGATCGATTCCCGTCATCTCTATATCTCTACTCGTTTATAACACATACGCATTCAAAGTAGAAGATCGAAAAGCATTTAAAGGATGTAGAAACTTGCGAAGACAACAGGTGGATGAACAACCACCCAAGAGCCACGACCATTACATTACGATCACCGTCGTCGTCGTCGTCGTCGTCGTCATGCCATCCTGTTCAAAACCCGCGGGTCGAACTCCGAGCCGGGCCTGAGCCCGATCCCGGTGGATTGCTAGTGGACCGGATCCAAGAGTGGGTAGTGTTATTAAGGTATAAATAGAGTGCAACGTTCGAAGGTGTCGACGTACGCAGAACCACATGTGTCTGCATGTGGCGTTGCATGCATACTCGCATGCAAACAAACATGGTACTTGTCGACGTATAGCGCAGACATGCTTAATGAGTGACACGTGCAGCACGATCATTGTGGTACGTTGAGAAACTAGTTTAGTGACCCATATATTACGACGAATAGATACTATTAAAATAAAAATTTATAAAAAATAAAATATCAGTTTAGTGTAAAAAATGATAAATATAATCTATATTATAAACAAACAACTTTAAAAAATAAAATTATAATGAAAAAAAAGGTAATTGTTCAACAAAACTATTCAATATTGTTTAAAAGAAGTCGCATATCATGCAAATGTATGATTGAAATTATTTCTATAACACAATAATCAAACGAAGAAAAAAAAAAAAAGAAAAAAATAGGCCTCATTCCTTTCCAAATTAAAGAGGTGAGTATATACAGGATTTAGCCATGAAGATTAATATATATATATATATATATATATTGACGGCTAAATGATGAATTTGGGGCGTGACCGACGCTGGGCTCGTGATCCTGGTTCCGGACGGGTTCCGATCGAACCGGGTCTGGTTCAACCTGGCTCAGCCCACGGGACAAAGTTAACTTCTAGTACTGGTTAGGTGCTCGCCTGGGTGCCGACGAAGAGGTTGGAGGCTCTGAGCTTGCTTAAGTATAAAGTTTGTGTCTCCGGTTTCCGATTAGCATATATAAATATTTTGAAGAGAATAGTAATAATAAAAAAATGCAATAGTATTTATTTCACCGAAAATTTTATTAAACAAGAGACACTATCATGCCAAGCAGTAAAGTGCAGGAATAACAGAAAAATATTAGTATTGATGTAAATTTTTATAATATTATCTTTATATATTGTGGCGATGCATTAATGATATCAAAGGAGAGGCATTCGATAGTTAAATATACAAATTCTAAAATAACACATAAAATTAATTATTAATATATTAATATTATATAAAAATAAAATTTTCAAAATTTTATAATATAACTTAAAAATTATATTATCTTACTCAACAGAAAAAAATACACATTTAGAAGTTGGGGCAAAAATTGTATGGGCATCCTCCCCAAACTAAGTTAGTTTGGGGAGGATGCGGGTAGGCGCCGCGAGGCCGGTGCGCGTCCATTCTTGCCCTCCCCTCCTCTCCGCAAGGCCGGCACGCCCCCATCCTTGCCCTCCCCTCCTCTCCGTTAGCTTCTTTCTCTCTCTCCCTCTCTAAAAATTTGGAGTTCATAATTTTATTTATTTTATTTTTATGGGTTTTCGATGGTCACGATGGACGTTGCACATCAGCCGGTGCCCATCGACTACATCCCCACTGTCTATTAAAAATCTAATATATTTGCACTAGTTTTATTATCTGCTTTGAAATTAATTTTTTTTTAAAAAAAATTAAATTATTAAATGATGGGTACACAAGAAGTACATTTTGGTTATAGGAGCTACATGTAACATTCCTCCTACGTCATCACTATTTGTATTCTCTTTTATAGCGACTCACGGGGGAACCCTTTCGCACTCCCTCGCCGTACTCCCTCTCCCTCTTGGCACTCGCATTCCTTTTCACTTCGAAACCCTAGAAGGGAGAGAGAGACGGATCGAATCTCCTCGACCCAGATTCTCTCTTCTTCTGCTGCTGCTGCTGCTTCTTCTTCTCCGGTGAAACCTCGTTCTTGGTGGGGTTGCGACGGGCTCCGACGTCGGCGAAGCGGCTTCCTCGATCTCCCGCCATGAATCCGGAGTAGTAAGGCCCTAATACACCATCTTGATCTTCATTCTTTTGATTCCTGTTCTATATTCGTAGAATTTTCGGTTTGAATTAGTTGTTTGTTAGTTTGTGGAGTTTGGATTGATCGATTAGGGTTTTTACTGAAATCTCGCCCGATCGTCCTGATCTGAGTGGTGTTTACTGAACGGGTCGCATAGTTTTTAATTGATTTGGGGTAATTCGGATATATTTTGGGTTTTTAAGAAGGAAAGGATCCGATTGGTGATTTTGACTGGATCTTGATGTAGAATTTGGCTCTATGTTTTATGCGTTTATGGGCCTTGTATCAGGCTGTTGTTAGAAACTTATCAGATAGATTATGGATAGTTCACTACATGACCTTGTGAAGGATTTCAGTGTTTGGGATCAAAGCATCCATGGCTGTTATATGAGATTGCCAAGAGCATTGCTTCTGGTCAAATGATTGCATGGTATATCAAATTAGCACAGTAGTTTCATTTTGATGCCCTAATGCAGAATGCCTTGAACAAGCTGTGATGTTGGATTTCTGATAGCAAACTGAATGAATGGTCCCATTGGATTGTTGCTTCTCTCATACCGCTTGTCCTTTCGACTATGCAGGGAGTTATATTGTTTTTGTTTTTTTTCTTGGTTGTTACTCGAGTTGTCGTCTCGTCACGGCATGTGCATGTGTAATAAGAGGCTACGATATCAGTGATTCACATTTTTTGAACCTTGTAAGATATCTGTATGATACTTTTTCTTATTAAGCTTGCAGATAGCATGGAGCTATTGAATGCCTTAAAACTAGCAAATATAGTTTGCATCGATGATTTAACAAATTATGGATAAGTTTGATGTAATTTTTTTTTCTTCTTGAAAGTTCCATTGTTTTAATCGCCTTATTTTCCATAATATTAAAGTGATGCCAAATAACCTATTCTTCTTTTATGAATAGTTGGTTGAGAAGCACTATTCTGTTATTGTTGTTCCTTTTTTTCCTTAAACATAAAATAAAATTGTAAACTTACTGACCAGTGTCAACTCAGATTGTTATCTCAGGTTCCTTTGCAGTTTGTCGATTTTCTATCTAGATATAAAGCTGTTAACTGAGTCACTGTCCGTCTCACTCCTTTTCCCCACCCCCTGAGAAATTGGTTTATACCTTGAACTTAGTATGACTCAGCAACACTACCTTCTGATTAATTGTGCAGTGACTATCTATTCAAGCTTCTGCTTATTGGAGACTCTGGTGTCGGCAAGTCATGTCTCCTCCTAAGATTTGCGGTAATAATTGAAGCAAGAATCTTTTCTTTCCCAACTTTGAACTGTCTTGCCCAGTTTGAGAACTGAACTTTTAGCATGCTCATTCTCTGTGAGATAGAAGTATCTTATATTAGTCTGTGGTGCTTATATAGAGAGGGTACTCTAAAACTGCGGGAGAGTTTGTTTCAGTTGAAAAGTTGTTGTAAGAAGGAAACCCCTTTGTGATGCATGGAAAATTTTCATGACAAATGTGAATAAAGTATGTGTTGTACTGTTAAATACCTTTTCTAGCCAGGTATATAGTCCTAAGACTCCTAACATTGACTTCTCATTGTCAGGATGACTCATACTTGGAGAGCTATATCAGCACCATTGGAGTTGATTTTGTAAGTACAATTGGTATTAAATGTTATTTTAAAATAGTTCTTTTTTTCTTTTGTATGGACCACTGAGATACTATTTTCTTTCTGCAGAAAATACGTACGGTGGAGCAGGATGGGAAGACCATTAAGCTTCAAATTGTGAGTTTCCAGTAGCTCAAGAACTTTTTGTTAATTTGGATTTTCATCTTTGCAATACTTTCATCGTGAAGTGCTGCATCAAATTATGGCTTCTCTTCTCATTGATAGCTGTGAATGCATCTATTTGATCATCTGTCTTATGTAAATTCCTTAAAATAGAAGGTGGAGCATCACTTTTTAAGTTTTTTGTTGTGATTTTCTTTTATAATCTTGAGAATGAAATATTATAAAATTTGGGGGATAATAATTGATTACTTGACTGAAGAGGTGAATTTTCATGACTAGTTTCTGAAAATGTAGCTAAGAAGTAAGATAGGAACTGAGGCTGCCATGTTGAAAACATCTGCAGAATTTGTGAAGCCACGTTTCATGCCTTTCTAAGGATATTGTACTTTAATAAAGAGCAAGTGTGTATATGCTGGAAAGGCAACCTAAGAGGTCTGTTCATTGCATTAGCTGTGAGTGGTCAATTCTTAAATAATATTGACTACCAGAGTGTCATAAATGTGTCTGCTCTGATTGTTCCCTTGTCGTAAGTTTTATGTGACCTTTTTTACCCAATTCATATCCTTGCTTCCACCCTAACCGCTCTGCTCTCTTTGCACATTCCTTCTTTTCTATTTGTATAGCCTCTCTTTGCATATTAATGTTGAAGGGTTTTAACCATCAGAGGCTTCTAATCTTTGGAATATGTAAACAAATATTCTTTGTGAGCATTCTTGTAAGAGTTATCGTAAAGACGCTTATTCAATCTTGTATCATTGTTCATATTAAGTTGAGTTATCGATAGAAGTTATTTGCTAAACTTTGTCAAACTCTGAAAGGTATTTGCTTAAAAGCACTATATTGTACGACAAACTGATCCTCTTCTTCTCCATTTCATTCTAGCAATATTCCTTTGTCCATCTATTTTAGGAATATCACCTTATAATATATCCACGTAATGGGATGGAATTTTTTTGGAATATTTCATCAACTCAATGTGAAAAATGTTAAAAACATAGTGCCTTGAAAATGTTTTCTTTTAACGTACTTAAAGCCTAAAATGGTTGTTAGTGTGATATATAGTGAGAACCCTTTTTTTATTACTTAATTATGTGTGTATCAAGGTTGAAAGATCATTTCTGAAGTGGCTTTTGTCTGGTGAGGCTCTCTGGGCGACAAAATCTTCTAAGAGCTGTCTTACAAATAGCTCTAGCGGATTCTTCTATATAAAGATATTTAATTTCCATATGGAAGTTTCCCTATTTATGCTTCTGAGCGAGTGATTTTCTGGAACCCATGGTATAGTTGCTTAATACTTGCCATTTTTTTTCTTTACACATAGCTTTGAACAATGTCTTATATGGACATGTCATTCTGTAGTTGCTAATGGCTCTTGTTAGTCGCCTAGAAAAGGTTGCATGTTACCTTTGAACCTTAGAAAGATGTTTAATTCTATAAAAATTGCAATGATTTCCTGTGATTTTGGCATACTTCTGGTTATTACTCTCTCTTTCTTGGTTTCAGTGGGATACGGCTGGACAAGAACGTTTCAGGACAATTACTAGCAGTTATTATCGAGGTGCCCACGGTATTATTGTAAGTTTGCGTTTGCCAATCTCATTATTTTCATGCAACTCACTCATCCGTTGGACTGTAACTTATGCTTCTCGTGTTACAGATTGTATATGATGTGACAGACCAAGAGAGTTTCAACAATGTAAAGCAGTGGTTAAATGAGATTGATCGTTATGCAAGTGAGAATGTCAACAAGCTTCTTGTGGGAAACAAGTGTGATCTTACTGCCAACAAAGTTGTGTCCTATGAGACAGCTAAGGTGATTATCATTTTAAAATAATAAAATGCTATTTATTAGTCATTGCCAGTGATAGTTATATTTCTCGCATAAGAAATATTGCAGTTACTATCTGCTTTCCCTTTTCTTCTGGAGCTTATTAAGTTGAAAATCTTTTTGGTTAGGCATTTGCTGATGAAATTGGTATACCATTTATGGAGACTAGTGCGAAGGATGCCACTAATGTGGAGCAGGCCTTCATGGCAATGGCTGCTGCAATAAAGAACAGGTATGTTGACCATACCTAGCGTATATTTTTAGGACCTGTTTGGCCTTGCTGGAGCTTCTGCAGAACTTTTATTTAAGGCAGGCTGTTCGATTGAGCACTAATAGCTTTTCCATTCAAGTCTCCTCTACAGCCTCACGTTGCAACAGAAGCAATAAACTGGAGCATCTAGTTTTGACGCTTGAAACCTCAATTTAGTTTCTTATGACACCAAAAGCTTTACCATGCTTGTTAGCCAAATGCCTGGCTATCAGAACCTTGTATATATTTTGGGAGCATAGAAGCCTTTCTAAAGGAGGTTATACAGGTTCTTTGAGCTTTGTTTGGATGCATATCTTGTTACAGCATATCTGTATTGTTTATTCAAGAGGCGCATGCTGATTCTGTGATTGGTTGATAGGAACATCATGAAAGATCGCTTTAATAACCACTCGGCATATATGGATTTCATCAAGTCATTTCTTGAAATAGGATAAATCACCTCTTATAGAATGCTTTCTCTGGGAAAAAGTTATGATTAGTAAGGGCTTTGTGATGAGCTAGAATCAATCTCCTATGCTCCTGCGTTGCAATTGCAACAGAAAATCCCTCGAATGTTTAAGTTTGATGGGACAAACTGTTCAGACATCCAAACAGGTCCTAGTCCTTTCATTTTAATGTACCTTTTTAGTTACGTGAAAGTTAATAGCTGAAAGTGCTTTGGTGCCCACAGGATGGCTAGCCAACCGGCCACAAATAGTGCACGGCCACCGACAGTGCAAATCCGGGGACAACCTGTCAATCAGAAAACCTCCTGCTGTTCTTCTTAAGTGTATGCTGTTCCCACAATTCCCATGTAAACTTAGCGGTTAGCTGTTCAGAATGGTGCTCTACCTATCCTTAATGTTGCTTTAGAAGCTGTTGTCATTATTCAATTCTGTCTGGTTTTACTTCTTACGAACAAGGATTTGGGATTTATATATATGTAGTTATTCGTTCGCATTGTTGATGCTTCCTCTCTTATATATTTCATTTGCTTCCTTCGGTATAGCGATCAGGAAGTTACCGGAGGTTAACTAATTGCATGGGTGCCTACTTGCTGAGATGATTCGGGCTTCATAGTAGTATAGACGTAAGTTTCCATTGTTTTCCTGGGCTGTCTCCAGTTTTTAAACCATGTGAATATTTTCGTTTCTATTGTTTAAATGATTATTTTAGTTGGTGCCATGTGACTTCATTTGGATTGTACGTTAGTTCTTTTATTAGTTGTTTCAGCACTGAAAAGGAAACCAAGCGCCCTGGCGATTCCCGAGGGAAATGCAACTGGAGGTGAAAGACGTCTTGGACAAGATCTACTTCTTATGTTCCGACTCTCAACTGGTTCGTGCGCATGATTCTGCTCATTCAGAGGCATCCTTTCTGGCTTGTTAACGGGTTGAAAACGAGTTTTTCAGATCTGAAGTCAATGAGCTCTTGGGTTTGACAATTCGAGTGTTGGGTCCTGGCATGTTCAACAGTATGTCGGGTCTGTTCTTTTGTACAGAGAAGTGATTAACATCTTGTTAGGTTTAGGTGTCGGTGAACATCTCGTTATCTTCCACGACCTATTTATGGCGGGCCCAAAGGAAAGGTTGTAACTAAGCGTTGTTCAGAGTGAAAATGATCTAGAACATTCAAGTTTTTCATGTCAATTATTCGGCTCGAAATTACAGGGAAAAAAGGGAAAGTTGAAAAAAAGAAAAAGAAGAAGAGGCATTATGCTGCACTTCAGGCCTGCGTCTCTATTGCTCTCACTTGTTAAATAGTTCTAAAAATTTGCAACAATCTTTTAATTCGAATTAAGCCCGGTATCTATCTATCTATCTATCTATATAGTTATTATCCAGTTGTATTATACGCCAATTGATTAAGAAAAAGGAAAAATAAAAAAAAAAAGCAATTTTCATCTATAGGTAATATCCTGATAATAAACCTATTTATTTAAATAATGCCGATTTTCTTAAAAAAAAAAAAAAGTTAGTTACTAACTCGGTCGTCCTGTCTTTATTGTGTCCATCTAAAACTTTGTTCGTTTACTTATCTGAATAGAAAAAAAAAAATTGAGAAAAGAATAACATGCTATCAGTTTCATTCATTGAAACAAAATGAAAGCTACATCAACGAGGCAAAAAAAAAGAAAAAAAAAAAGTCAAACTCCTCCTCTCGGCCTACCAACGTCTGAGCCCGACACGGATTAGTTTTTACTGATGCGAGGTCGCCGGAGTTTGTATCTTTCTGTTCTTTTGCACGTGACAGCACCTTAATTATTACCCTAACCAGTACTGCAGTGCGCAGAGCACGGCAGCGTTTGTGTCCATCCACATCGGGCGAGGTCGAAGTCAAACTCCCCACTCTCTCTCGATTGTAGTAAGTAGTAACGTGGATGAAAAACATTAATAAGGGCGAGAATATATATATTCATTTAAAAAGAGTTTTCCACTTTACGTGGGTGGGACTCCGTCCGTACCTTCACCACTTTTAGTGCGGTGCTCCCTCAAATTTGTCACGACGTCGTGTTCGCGGTGGCGGTGGTGGAGTAAAAAAGCAAATGAGAGGCAAAGGAATTAGGCAGAGTTTTACAGATTCGATAGTCACATCTGATCCACCACTTTCACGTTTTGATTTTTTTTTCTTACCATTTTTTGTTTCGAAAAATGTCTGGCTAATCTTATTAAGGTTTTTATGGGAACAGTGGTGCAATATTTCACCAAGTTTATTTTTGTTTTGAAAAAAAAGCTAGCGCGCTATCTGATTCATTCAATAAGAGACATAAACTAAGTGTACAAGGTGGAAGCAGCTTAGACTTTCTTGGCAAAAAATGGTAAGAAAAATAAATAAATAAAACAGAAGTAAAACAAGAAAAAAAGTGAAAAAAAGATCAAAGGGTGAAAGAGGGGAGAGTAAAAAAAATGCAAGTTGACGGGTTATAGGAGCGAGGTCCAGGAGTTGGACAGGGTTAAAGCTCTGTCCGAGGCTCTGACGATGTTGGGAAGATTCGAAGAGAAGACAAAACTGTTTCGTTCGGTCCAGACAACCCACCAAGTAGCCGCTAGCTTGGTTAAACCTTTAGCTCTTGTAGTGACGTCTAGGATTCGTGATAATAAGTTCCAGAGATCTCGGACGTCCTCGCCCGAAGCGTTGTTGGGTAACTTGGTTAGTCATAGAAGTAGAAATCGGGCGAAAACGCAATTGCAGAAAAGGTGGTCGCAATTTTCCAAGAAAAGTGCACGGAAGACGCAACAAGGTTCCACTTGGATCCCTCGCTTGGTCAATCTGTCAGCCGTGAGCAACCTCTTGCGGAGTAGCAGCCAGACGAAGATTTTGATTTTAACAGGAATCTTTAGTTTCCATAGCTGTTGATTGGTCGGGTCAGTTCGTCTTGCGTAAGTGATGAATTTATAAAGGGAGTTGACGATGAACATTTGGTGTGAGGTCCACCTCCATTTGAGCAAATCAAGTCCGCTGCTTAGATTGTAATGAAGTAATTGGTCCTTTAGCAGCCCCAGCTGTCTTCTATTTCAAGAGGGGGCAGAAGCCACGTAACCACTACAAATGAAGCGCCATCACCATCCGCGTGAATTCCAGCATTGGGAAACATGAGAATCCTTGTTTCTGATAGAAAAAATATTTCTGGGAACATCGTGCTCAGTGGTGTTTCCCCAATCCAGATGTCCATCCAGAGCTTGATGTTGCTTTCGGCCCCAATTTCGTAGGAAATGCCGCATTTAAACACATCACGACACTGGATCACTCATTTCCACCACTGCGAGTAAGGAACGAGTGCAGTACCCTCATGCAGGGGTCTCCTCCTCTTGTAGTATAAGTATCTAATTAGCTTACACCAAGGCTGGTATGGCTCAGTGAAGAGACACCACCACCATTTGGTTAAAATAGCGATGCTCATTGCTTCCACTTCTTTTAACCCCAGTCCACCTTCCTTCTTACTTTTACAAATTATTTTCCAGTTGACGAGGCATGCTCCCCCAGTGATTTTGGAGTAGCCTTTCTAGAAGAAGGCTCTACGTAGGGCTTCAATTCTGAATAGCACCCATCGAGACACTTTGAAGATTGATAGATAGGAAAGCGGTAAGTTGGTTAGAACAGAGTTGATAAGAATAAATTTACCCCCTTGCGATCGATGCTTGGCTTTCCACCATTCGATTCGCGAGCTAATGCGATTGATGACGACTGACCAGTCTTCCTTGCGAAAGGGCCTATTGTGAAGTGGCAGCCCCACGTAACGGAAAGGTAGGTTGCCTACTTGACAACCTAAGATGCTAGCTAATCTATCACGCTTGGTTGGGTTGGCGCCTAGGTAAAATAATTCTGTTTTATTCTTATTGATCCGTAAACCGGAGGCCCACTCAAAGATTTTCCAAACAAATAGGAGGTTTCGTATGTAGTGTTTTCGTGGCTCGCAAAAAAAGATTGTGTCGTCCGCATATTGAAGTAGCGTTGTTTGACAGTCTTCTCCTGGACCGATTCCGTGCAACAAATTATTATCCCTAGCAGCTTCGGTTAGTCTAGCCAGACAGTCGGCTACAAGTAAGAAGAGGTAAGGAGATAGAGGACCGCCCTGTCTTAGGCCTTTCTTTGTTTTTAACCACTTTGTCGGGTTATTATTCACTAGGATGGCTACCTTGGCATTGCAGATGCATTGTTCGATTCAAGCCCACCATTTGTCACTAAAACCAAGCCAATGCATGATCCTTTGTAGGAAGGATCATTTGACATTATCGAATGCTTTTTCGAAGTCGACCTTAATGCTTACGCATTCCGTACGTGACTTATTGCACCAGTTGATTAGTTCACTGGCAGTGACAAAGGAGTCTGTCAGCTGTCGATTTTTTATGAAGGCTGATTGCGAAGATGAGATGATAGTCGGTAGGACGCTTGATAGTCAGTTGGCCAGGACCTTAGAGATGATTTTCTGAATGCCATTAATGAGGCTTATTGGGCGGAAGTCGTTAACCTTACGTGCTCCTTCTTTTTGCGGGATTAGGTATACGTAGGAGTAGTCAATCGGGCCAGAGAAAAGTTTGTCTTCCTGGATATCTAGAAAGACCTTAAATATGTCCTCCTTGACGGTCTCCCAGAAGAATTGGAAAAAGATAAGGGGGAAGCCATCTGGCCCCAGGGCTTTGTCGCTACCAAGTTGAAAAGTTGCATTCTTGACTTCATCTAGAGTGAACGGGCTTGTTAGGGTATCCGGATTGAGCAGTTTGTTAGATTGAAATAGTCCGCTCCAATCTCGGTGCGACGATCGTGGCTCCTCTGCACGACCAAAAAGATGTCTGAAAGAATGGAAGAAGTGGGCTCGTTTTTGTTGTTCGTTGTAGATTGGCCATCCTGATTCGTCTTCAATAACTTCGATCGCGTTGGTACTTTTCTTCCATTGGCTACCGCGCGAAAGAACTTAGTGTTACTATCGCCTTCCTTAAGCCAAAATTGTTTGGACCTAGTTTTCCATAAGATTTCTTCCTCCTGGAGAATGATCTGAAACTGAGCTTTTATGGCATCCCGTCTATCCTGAGACTCTTGTGAAAGGGCGAAACGTTCTTCCAGTAGATCAATGTTTTGAAGTTCTCCTGCAATAGCCTCTTAGTAGATGAAATGCTGTAGAAGTTTGTCTTGCGCCATTCCTTAATTCTGATTCTACAGTGCCTGAGCTTGGCCGTTCGGGTGAGGATAGCTGATGTCTTGGGGGTGACTTCATTCCACCAGCACGGTACGTTAGAGGTGAAGTCCTCCTTAGAAAGCCAGACACGCTCAAATCTAAACCTCCGTGTCGGCGGGTGGATCCCGGTAGATAGGGGGATGGGTGTGTGGTCGGAAGTGATCCGAGGGAGGGCTTTGACCTTGCTTAGAGGATAGGTTTGGTCCCAATCTGTTGAAACGAGGAACTTGTCGAGTTTAGCCAAGCTGGGTCTGCATTGCATGTTCGACCAGGTGAACTTCTGATTGGAAATGGGTAAGTATATGACTGCCAGGTTGTTAATAAGGTCACAGAACATGGCCGTAGCTCTAGAGCTCCAAGTATTTCCTATCCTCTCTTCTTGATTTTTAGTAAAGTTGAAGTCTCCACATATCACCCAGTTGTTGGTGCAAGTCCCGTTAAGGGAGAGAAGTTTTGAGCAGAAGTCTTCCTTTTCATCCCAGGTAGGCGGCCCGTAGACGTTAGAGAGGTAGAAGGACTTTCCGCCCGTGAGAGGAGTCAGCTGAAGGGTGAGCGAGTGTTTTCTGAAAATGGCTTCGTTGCAAGAGAAAAATTTCGAGGGCCCATAGGTGATTAAACCGCCAGAGGCACCGGACGCGGCAATGTAGTGACACTTATCGAAGTTAGAGCCACAACAGGAACGTAGGAAGGAACGCGACACAGAGTCCACTTTGGATTCTTGAAAGCAAGCCACGGTACAAAAAAGTGAAGACACCACTGACTTGACACTACGACGCTTAGCAGCGGCATTTAAACCGCGGACATTCCAGCTGAGAATGTTAAACATCGAAAAACGATTACCACACACACACACATAAAAGGCTTCTCAGGCACGAGGTCAAGCACTAAACTTCCACGCGGAGGAGCTTGCAGAGCTCCATAGATTCGTCATCAGATAACTTCACCCCGCAGAGAAGACTCTTGGACTTCACCTTTCACCAAGTTTGTTGGGTTCACAATTACCACCTTGAATATATATATATATATATATATATATATATATATATATATATATATATATATATATATATATATGAGTGCGTTGGTATGCTTCTGGAAGCACAGAGCGTTCCGTGCTTCCAAATTATTTTCGATGTTCGGACTATCGAATCGACGATCGGCTCCGTTAGACTTGATCTAGAGTATTTGAAGTATCTAGAAAATAAATTTTGCGATTTTTCGATATCATTTGCCTAGTGATCGAAATGGCTCAAAATCAACGGTTGAAAATAAAAATGTTACAAAATATGATGATATGACATTAAAATTTTAGATTAAAGTTATTGATCTTGTTTTATATGGTATAAAAAATTTTCTATCAAAATTTCATATGATTTGAATATTTCTACACCGTTAAACTTGCAAACGACTCACCACGACAGTTAAAATTATTGATCTTGAGCCCCTTCGATCACTACGCAAATGATATCAAAAAATCACAAAATTTATTTTCTAGATACTTCAAATATTCTAGATCAACTCTAACGGAGCCAATCGTCGATTCAAAAGTCCGAACATCGAAAACAACTTGGAAGCACAGAGGGCTCTGTGCTTCCAGAAGCATACCAGCCCACTCACTCTCTCTCTCTCTCTCTCTCTATATATATATATATAATTGCCGGAGCAGAATCTAAAAACCTGTAATAATACCAATTAGAATACAGTGCAAACCTCTTAAAAAAACTCGGGTCCTTTTTGTGTTTATATGTAAGTTGAGACCCCTTTACCCGGTTACGATCATGCCGCGGATATAACAGAAAATTTCTACATTTTGCGGATGAGATAAACTTTTACTTTGAGACCGTATTCGATCATGTCATTTCAATCCAGTGGTCCCAGAATCGCTGCAACATGCGGGGGTCGTCACATTGTTAATGCTTCCACCTAGCTAGCTATTACTGTTTTTAGAGAGAGATCGAGAAAATGTTATGTACAATTTATAGGCATGTCCACGAGTTGCGCGTGCTTTTGCAACGCATGCTCAATTTCGAGCGACAAAAGTAAATAAAAAGTATTTCGCGTAGCTTCGGTAGAGCATCAAAGTGACGTTGAAATTACTCGGCACCACTTTTTTTTGCTTTCTTTCTATTTTTGTCTTATTTCTCCGTCCTATTAGTGCCAGAAAACATGATGAACCTGCACATGGTGGAGAGCAGGTTGAATGTCGCAATCAAATAGCGACCACCATTACCACGAGTCCACGACCACCTGATTCAAGCATTTGCCTCTTTGTGGAATATATATTTGTGACGGCGTGTAATAAATCCCAGATTGAAAAAAAAAATTAAAAAAAAATTATTTAGAGTGCACGTGTTATATTTTTTATGTGATGGTCCTAATCAACCAGATTTTTTTTTCTTGAATTAACCCGTCCGATCATGATTATTAGAGGAACATTTTTATTATACTTTTGACTTGTTATTGATCGTGTCGTGTAATTATTACATAGCAAACTTTCTATCTACATTGCATGAAAAAAAATATTATTATGTAGCAGAGGCTCTGATTCTAATAAGTTAGATTAAATATTTGGACATGTGATTTGGTACGAGGGTTGAGAGAAATGAGGGATTGAATCATTGTCGTTTTTACAGTTCACCCATGTTTTTTTTAAAATATATTAACATCGTGTTAGTATACTTTTTAAGGATAATTGCAAATGGCACGCTACGAAAATATTAAATAAAAATACATTTCTATAAAATTTAAGTTATGAAATTTATTCCTTCAAAAGTCCTCCCATCTTTAAATATATTTTTCTGTGATCAAAATTTAAGTAACTATGAGTTACAAAAGTAAACAACAGTTAGTTAAGGGATAAAATAATTTTTCTATCTCTTATATATATAATTTGTATTCTATTGTTGAGTTCCGTCATCTTTCTTACTCTCTCTTTTTTATCCATGACGACGGTAAGACCTATGGTGGTGGCAACGATATCAAAGGTGAGGCTCTCGGTCGCGGCAAAATTGAGATATGCCGCACTTGTTGCTGCAAAAGCTAGAAGAGAAAGAAAAAAAAAAAAAAAAGCTTTTTGTATGGGCAAAATTGTAATAACAAAATAGTTATCTTACGCATTCACTGTTAAAAATCTAACGGTGAATCAATCGGTAGGAATATATATAAACGAATCAGAGCTTTTGCAAAGATATATTTACAAATCAGAAAATTTTTTAAGGGATAAATATGATTATTTAAGTTTTTATAAGTAATTAAAATGAATCATCTCATAAATAAAATATGCCTCCTTATCAAATTATGAATGCTAAAATTTTGTAAGCGAACAAAAAACAACCTCTTAATTTTTAGTTTAAAAATAAATTATATTGAAAATATTACTGAACAATTTATTTTGACGTCAAGGTCGAAAAGTGGTGCAGTATAAGTATTCAATTGGCTCACTATGTAGGTTAATTGGTCTCTTTTTCCAACTCGTCAATGATTCAGGGAGAGTCTAAATTGCATGCTTATTTTATTAATTATAATAGAGCGTTAATAATAACGTGTGAATATAACTTTGCAAATTGATACGGCTTATCTCCAAAGTCCAAAGTTGATCGGAACTTTATACAAAGAACACTGTTCTTCTTTTCTTTTTTCTTTTTTTCTGGGTGGAAAAATATTTATGTGTGTTACACGGGTAATGTGTGTTAGAGATAGTAGGAGAAATTAAATCATTCAAAGTTGAATTAGTGACATTTAAATTACTATGGGACTACTCGCTTTAGCTGATCAATAATTAAATATTTTTCTACATGACACTCTACAATTATTAGATGGTCAACCCGAAAATGAGTTTATATCTTATATTTCCTGATCAAAAAATCGATAATTAATTATTATCTTATCAATCTTTTAAAAATATTAAAATTGCGAAAAGAAATAATTTTTTGGATGAGGGGTGTTACAACCAGAAACTCCAGGTAAGTTTCAGATTGCATGCGAAAAAAAGTTCCCAGACATTTTCCTCTTTGTGGAATATTTGTGACGCCACATAATAATTTCAATAGCATGAGAATATATATATATATATATATATATATATATATATATATATATATATATATATATATATATATATATATATATATAGTACGTCTTCTGTGCTTTCGAAAGTACGGAGGCTTCCGTACTTGTAAGTTGTTTCCGATGAAAGGGCATCCGATTCGACGATCGGCTCCGTTAGACATAATCTATGCTATTGGAACGATTTAGAAACCAAATTTTATAATTTTTTGACATCATTTACTAAGCGATCATAAGGTCTCAAAAATGACTATTTTAACGGCCGATGTAGCACATTTTTAAGTTCAACAGTGTAGAAGTATCCAAATTATATGAAATTTTAATAGAAAATTCTACTTAACATTAAGAGTAAGAACAATACTTCCGATTTGAAATTTGAGTTCTTTATCACTGTTTTTTATGTGATTTTTATTTTCAGCCGTTCATTTTGAAGATACTTGTTCACTAGGCAAACGAAGTCAAAAAATTATGAAATTTGGTTTCTAAATAGTTCTAATAGTGCAGATCATGTTTAACGGAATCGATCGTTGAATCGAACGTCCCATTATCGAAAACAACTTACAAGTACGGAGGTCTCCGTACTTTCGAAAGCATAGAGGCCTAACTCTATATATATATTATATAATAATAATAATAATAATTTTAGAATTAAATATTTTTGGACCCATGATTTGGTACTGCAGTCGAGAGGAAAGAGAGATTGAGTCATTGAACGTTTTATAGTTTGCGCATATTATTTTCTAAATATATATAAACATTTTGTCAGTATACGCATATTATTTTCTAAATATATATAAACATTTTGTCAGTATACTTTTTGTTTGAATAAATTGTGCACTTGTTCCTCAAACAATCAGTCGCTTGGTACTCAGGACCTTAAATTTTAATTTACTATAGCTTTTATTTCGAACAATGAGATGCATGATAGTTTAATTCTCAAATATTAATTAATTAGTTGAATAGTTGCAACTAATTAAAGTATCACGCACCTCATATCTAGTACTTTGAGGATCAAAAATATAATTTATCCTATCTTAATTTATTTGAAAAGCTCGTACTATCTAATATGTGGGGAGTAGATTGATGTATTATATTCAGCCAATAATTTTATTTTGCTAAATAAAAAAGAATCATCCCTTAAGTAAAATATGCTCTTACTCTCTTACCAAATAATAAGTGCTAATTTTTTTTTAACAAATAAAAATCAAACTCTTAGTTTTTAATTTAAAAATAAATTATATTGAAAAGATCACCGAAATAATTTATTTGGACTTCAAGGTCGAAAAGTGGTGCAGCATTCAATCGGCTAACTACCCATAAATGTTGGTTGGTCTAATATTGTCCTACTTGTCAACGATTCAGGTCAAAAGGTTGTGCACTTTATAGTTTTGAGTCTAAATTGCATGCTTATTTTGTTATAGAGCGTTAATAACGTGTCAATATGATTCACTTTGCAAATCACGTGGGATTGATATGGATAGTCTCCAATTAAAGCCCAAAGTTGATCAACACTTTATATAAAGATATAGTAAACAAATATTTGTGCGTGTTACCGACCGTCCTTGGCGCGAATGACAAAGGGTTAAGTGATTGATATTCGAGTTCAAAAATATAAACGAAGTGAGTAGTATGCTCTACCTTTATCTCTCAAAAAAAAAAAAATTATGTGTGTTACACTGTATATATAATTGAATGTAAGAGATAGCAGGAGAAATTAAATCATCCAAAAGTTGGATTAGTGACATTTAAATTACCGTTGGGCTCCTCCCTTTAGCTGATCAATTAAATGCTTTTCTCTATGACACTGCATAATTAGTTTTGATTCACTATTGCCTGTAATACCCAAAAAGGAGTGTATATTTTATAGGATTAACTTCATACATATTCTTGCAAATATAGTAAATTATAAATATATCCCTATAAAGTTCAACTTTCATATATTATCTTTACAAAAATCTTAATATTTTCAAATATATCCCTCTGATTTGTTACTGTAAAAATACTGTCTATTTTATAAGTGAAGTAACCTTTTTGTCATCACAAATATATACTTCCAAAAATTCCAACTATTATTGAAGAGGGTAAAAAGGTCAATTTACCTCATTAACTAATTAGGGTTAAATATTTAACCGATGGTTAATTAAAATTTTCTACCGAATTTTCAATGACAATGACATATTTGAAAATATCGAAACTTTTGTAAGATCAATATATGAAAATTGAACTTTGTTGGAATATATTTGTAATTTACTATGCAATTAACCCTATTTTATACTCCCTTATAAATGAGCCAATAATTAATTCTTATATTATTAATTTAAAAAAATATGAAAATTATAAAATGTTAAATTTTAAGATGAGGGGTGTACAACTTAAGGCTGTTTAGTTCCATGTAAAATTATGAAAAGTATTTATGGGTGAAAAATTTTTTGTGGGAGAAAAAAATTACACTATTTATTATTTGGTTTGTAGGAAAAGAAAAAAAATTTTCATCCCGATTGTTTAGTTGAAATAATAATAATAATAATAAATTATTATATGTATTTTCTTTTATCCTATGTATTATATATTATTGATATACAATATATGCTATTATTATAGTTTATATTTATAAATAAACTATAAATATAAAGATGTGCGGTTGTTTATTGATATACAATAAATGCTATTCGTTTTTTTGGCCGTTGGATGAAAAAATATACGGTTAAGATGCTAGTGATTTTCTAGAATTGAGTAAGTGGTTGGTTAGATAGTGTAATCTAACAGGTGGAAATGATTAAATAGTAGATTAGTACAGTAGCCCCGGCCTTTCTCGTGCACCCCAATAATATAATTGGGTACGTGACGTTTTTTTATTTCTTTATTTTTTATTTTTTTTTAGAGATACGTAGCACACTATCCGCTTCATTTATTTCATTTAGAAATAAATTTAACTGAAAATATAAATCAACTAGGATTTGAATTTAGATCTCGGGTACCAACTACCAAGCCCTTTGCCACTTGCTCTAGGGACGGTCGGTGTGACGTTTTTTTATTGAGCAAGTTTTTATATTCAGCACAAACTAAGAGAAAAATGAGAAGCCATATTTTCATTCAAATCTGTAAACTATCTTTTACGTTAAAAATTTATTTTACGACAAATCAAACATTCAGAAACTTTTCTTTTAGATCGAAAAAAAAAAAAATCAAAGAAATCAAGCACAACCTTAAAAGTTTTTTACTTATATACTTTCTATTACTATTCAAAATTTTAAATTTATCTTTTATTTCTCAAAATATTTTTCTAAAACTATAATCCCATTAGTGAACGCCAAAGAATAAAAAAAATTATTATTATTTTTAAACAAATAAAAATATTTTGATCCATTAAAAATAAATGAGATATTTTTAAAATTTTATAGAAAATATTAAGATATTATATCTTTCCCTCAGTATCAATGTACGTGGCACCAATAATTTGTTTAAATTTTTATTATTTTATATCCCACGTGGTCCTAACACGTGGATGTAATAGCCGAGTAAGTTTCGTCACGTGCCTTGTCTCTTCTGTGTGGCCCGGAAAGGTACAAGCACTGTGGGTTGGGAATTTGAAAATACTTCATTAATTAATATGCTAAATTGCATCTTTGGTTCTGTAATTAGGAAAGTTTTCAAATAATGGTATGTCGTAAATTTTGACTTGACTTTTCAAAATTTTTATTATAACTAAGTTTCATAATATCAATTTAATATTAACGAATCAAGAATGTAAAAGTAATATAAATCTTAATTATTAGCGCATTATCAATTATAGTATTAGTATTTAATTTTTTTATTAATAATATATTAATATTTAATCAACTAAATTATGTTATAGAATTTGATTGTAACAATTTAAAAATTTTAGCGATAAATTATAATAAATTAAAATTTAAGCACCAAAGTGTCGCTAGCCGGTCCTTGTTTGACAACCAAATGTACAATTTATTCTAAAGACAAATGTGAAAGAGAGACATGCCTATTCAACCCTCCTGCATGTATCCACACCGTTAATAATCTTATATTTGCGAGGTAGCTCACATGAAAAATATACTAATATATGGTCAAAGATTTTTAAAAGTTAAATTTTTAAATTAAATACCTATATAACAACGCGTACGATTATTTAAAGGGACATGTACGTATACCTTTTAGTGCATAATTTATATATTATTCTATCATCCATCGTGTTGTTGTCGTATATTTCTTATATTTGAGTACTTTTTTTTCTTAAGTATGAAAAAAAAAAAAAAACGACAAGTAGCCATTGACTTCAAATTTTGATACTAAATGTAGAGTAATGCACAAGCAAGGTAGGATGCTCAAGCCCGTTTGGTGCAGAAAATAATTTCTTATTGAACTCAGTCCGTAGAGACTAATAATCTAATTTTGACCCCACTAGCGAGTCAATCAAAGATTTTGTAGCATAGTTTGAAAAGTGTTATATATTTAAATAGTATTGTTTGAAGAGGGGATCGACATCAATTCCTACGAGTTTTCTAAAAGCTCCAATTCAAAATTTATTTTTAAAACTTAAAATATGAGTTTTTAAATTTGCTAAATATTTTATCAGAGTCGACTACTCAAAATAGGAATAAAAATGTGACGAAACTATGCCTAACTAATATAAAAAAAAATACGGAGTTCCTATTAATATTTTAACCTTCTGATCAATAAGGTCTAAGGTTGAGGTTTTAGTGGTGGCACTATTATACACATTTTCAGGGGCCAAGAAATTGATAATAGCAACAACTTAAAAAAAAATTAATATTGTTGCTCGACTTTATTTATGATATAAAATGATGTAATTAATTTATATACTTTAATAAAAAGTATTATTATATTATTTATTTTGAGAGATAGATAGCACGCTACCTGCTCAATTCGCTTATTTCATTTAGAAATAAATTTAGCTAGAAATGTGAATCAACTAAAAATCGAATTTGGATCTCGGCCGGGTACCAACCATCAAACATTTTGCCACTTGCTCTACAGACGGTCGATTATTATTTATTATTATTATTATTATATTTATAATATAATATGAGAACGACTATTGAATCATCTGTGCTAGTCTCAACGCGCCACCGTGGAGAAGTTTCCTCCCCTCGTCCTTTCTGACCTTCTCTTCTTTTTATTGAGAGGAAAAAAAATAAATAAAAAAAATCTTGACGCGGTACTACTGCCTTCTGTATAAATACCCAGTCCCCCCCGCTGCGACCCTCACAAAACACCAACTGCTCACTCAAACATACTCGATCGAAGATCGCCAGCATCATCATCATCATCATCATCATCATTATCCAATCTCCAGCAGATTAATCTCCTCATGTATCTCGCCGCAGTTTCTACTCAAGTACTCCCCCTCCCCCTTCGCCACCCCTCCCTTCTCAACCCCAGCTCTTCCTCCTCCTCCTCTTCGTCGTCGTCGTCGTCGTCGTCGTCGTCGTCGTCGTCGTCGTCGTCGTCGTCGTCGTCGTCGTCTCACTCCTCCCTGCTCAATCCATCCACAACTAATTATACCTCCACCAAAACCCACCTCTCCAACCTCGACCGCGTCCTCTTCAAGTCCCCCGCCACCTCCGCATCCCCACCGCTCCCGCCGCTGGCTCCTCCTCCACCGCAACAGCAAGAACAACAACAACAACAACAACAACACAGGATGGCGAGAGGCCGGGGGGCGGCGCGCTCAACCTCTCCTCGCTGTTCCCAGCTGCTTTTCTGCGGCGGATGATGACCTCGGACGAGAACATGTCGCCGCGGAGCCTGACCCATCTGCAGCGGCTCCTCTCGTCGCCGCGCCCCTCCCCCAGGAACTCCATCGCGTCGCGGTGGCGCCACTACCACGGCGCCGCCGGATGGGAGGGCCTCCTCGACCCCCTCGACGAGAACCTCCGCCGCGAGCTGCTCCGCTACGGCGACCTCGTCCAGTACGCCTACAACGCCTTCCACTCCCTCCCCGACGCCTCCTCCCCCTCCCGCCACCTCAGCCTCCTCCTCCCCGACCGCTCCTACCGCCCCACCCGCAGCCTCTTCGCCACCTCCTCCCTCTCCCTCCCCAACGCCGTCCCACCCTGGGCCCCCTCCTCCGCCTCCGCCGACTCCTCTCCTTCCCCCTCCTGGCTCACCCAGCGCACCAGTTGGATCGGGTACGTCGCCGTGTGCGACTCCGACCGCGAAGTCGCCCGCATGGGCCGCCGCGACATCGTCGTCGTGCTCCGCGGCACCGCCACCTGCCTCGAGTGGGCCGAGAACCTCCGCACCTCCCTCGTCCCCGTCGACGGCGAAGCCCCCGGCGGCAGCGCCGGCGACCCCAGCGCGCCCAAGGTGGCGCGCGGGTTCCTCAACCTCTACAAGACCCCCGGCGAGCGCGTGCCGAGCCTCTCCGACGCCGTGGTCGGCGAGGTGCGCCGCCTCATGGACGTGTACAAGGGCGAGGAGCTCAGCGTCACGGTGGTGGGCCACAGCCTCGGCGCCGCGCTCGCGCTCCTCGTCGCCGACGAGCTCAGCGCCTGCGCCCCGCGCGCGCCCCCCGTCGCCGTGGTCTCCTTCGGCGGGCCCCGCGTCGGGAACCGCGCCTTCGCGGAGCGCCTGGAGCGGTCGCGCGGGGTCGGCGTGCTCCGCATCGTCAACGCGGGCGACGTGGTCACCCGCGTCCCGGGGCTGCCGCACGCGCGGAACGGGTACGAGCACGTGGGGACGGAGCTCCGGTTGCACACCAGCGACTCGCCCTGCCTCCGGCCCAGCGCCGGCCCGGCCTGCTCCCACGACCTCGAGTCCTACTTGCACCTCGTCGACGGCTTCGCCGGGACCGGCCGCCCCTTCCGGCCCGACGCGCGGCGGTGTATCGTGCGGCTGCTGCAGCTGCAGCGCGCCAGCGTCAGGGCGTCCTACGTCAAGCGGGCGTTCGAGCTCGGCATCGACAGGAAGGCGACCGCCGCCACGGGGCTCAGCCGGTCAGACTCTTACGGATGCGTCCTAAGTCCGTCGTGATCAAACACTCCCTCTATCAAGACGACGCCGTGCTAATTACAACGACTTCTGGTCACGGTCGCAGTTGCGTTGCTGGCGCATTAATTAGCATTTAAGCAACGGACACGGATGACATTAACATTTTCAGAGAAATGTTATTTTGTAAACTCTGAAGTTGACTGTCAATATTTTATTTATATATAATACATATATCTAATCCACACAAATATTTTTGGTTCTCATCTAGTATTTCTCTTTTCCCTTAACATTAACTGCGCGTCAGTTGCTGACGTGTTCACCGATGCCTCATCGATTTTTTCACTTGTCCGTGCAATTTTTCACTTGATTTTCTATTAATTTACCGTACTGGATGCTGGATTTCTCATCAAACTCTAAAAAATAATTTTTAATAAAAAACAATTTGAAATAAATTTAATTTTGCCTACTTTTGTGTTGGGTTTATAGAAAATTTTTTTTTTTTTCACCATTTGATTAAAAGAAAAAAAATTATTTTATATATTTTCTCCTATTTTATATATTATATATTATTGATATATAATAATTATTACACTATATATATAATTATAATAACCTATATTTATAAATCAAATATATCAAAATTATATTATATGATAAATTGATGTATATAATATAATATATGTCATAATATGTATATAATACTATATAATAAAAATATAAAATATATATAATTTCACCTTCTTTCTCTCTCTTGTGTATATTTATATAGAGAGAGAGAGATAGTTATACTGCTATATTACCAATAATATTAAGCGTTTGAGATTACCGAATTTTCAGCCATTCGGTGAAAGAATTTGTGGTTGGAATGATAGTGATATCTAGGATTGAGTGAGTGGTTCGTTAAATAGTATAATTTAACAGATAAAAACAATCAAAATATAGATCTAACGATAGAAACTCGATAGTACAAAAAACTTAATACTATCAATAGTATAATAGCCGAATTCATATATATATATATATATATATATATATAATCCAAATAGTGCATGGCCCTATGCTTGGCAACTCACGTGGTTCATGAGATTGCACGCTCACTTATGGACCGCGTGAACTTTCTACAAATAGACTCGTACATCGTATTTTTTGTGAGTGCAACTTCTCGTTTTATGTATGAAGAGAATTCACCTGAAATATTTTAATAGTATTTAAATTTTTTTGCTATCAATTTTTTAACTGTTCAATCCATATTTTAATCAATTTTATCATTTAGATTATACTATTTAACCAACCACCTACTCAATTATAGAGGACCACCATTAAATTTTANCTATAATAAAAGACTTTTTTAAATTAAATTAAAAAAGATTTCATCATTATAGGCACTTAAAGAGTTTATAGAGTAGTTGTATTAATATCCACTGAAACTTTATTTTAAGGAAAGTAATATCCACTAAAAATTATTATATCATTTTATATAATTAAAAAACGGTAATGTAGAATAAATTACTAACTTTTATTTTTATAGACGAAAAAAAAATGTTATAATAGGAGCGTAAATATAGGATAAAAGATAGATGCGTAAAGAGTTTACAAAAAGATGAGTGTGTATTATGGGCGGTTAAAAAAGCGTTGCATTATAGGCACTTAAAGAGTTTATATAGTAATTAGGCGTATCGTAAACTTAAATTATTATATCATTTCTCTTATCTATGCTACTGTGCACCTTTAGTATATCTTTTGGTGCAATGTTTTTTACAGAGATAGGATTTCATCTTTTAGATATAAACTTGAACTGTGCATCTAAAAAATATATCATTTTCTATAATAAATGAATTTTTCAGATTAAAATAAAAAAAGATTTCATCTTTTAGATATAAATTCAAACTGTGCACCGTTCGTATATCTCGCGGTGCACAGTCGAAGAGTGTATCCCAAGTAATTCCCAAGATGAAATAATATATCATTATCTATCTATCTATCTATGGTGTACTCTTGATATATATATATATATATATATATATATATATATATCTCTCTCTCTCTCTCTCTCTCTCTTTCGATACCACGAACATTTTCGTGGTTCGTAAACCATGAACATTCAAAAAATGGCAATCTAGATAAAGAGCCTAGTAAAAGTTGGTAATCTAATATGATAAGTTGGTTAGTGGGTGAGTTGGGATCCTCCGGGTATAGTAAGATTGGCGTATAGAGAATTAGGTTACTGATTTTTAGATGTTCATGGTTATTGAACCATGAAAATTTTCGTGTCCTCGAGATAATATATATATATATATATATATATATATATATATATATATTTTTACTATATTATTAAAAATCACCTATAATGAAAGGAATTTTATTTCAAAGTCACCTATAATTATGTTGATGAGATATTTGAGAAATTCACGGGCAAAAAATTAATATATTTTACTATATTATTAAAAATCACCTATAATGAAAGGAATTTTATTTCAAAGTCACCTATAATTATGTTGATGAGATATTTGAGAAATTCACGGATATTATGTTGCGAAAGAATTGGAGAGTGTTGATTTTCTATCAATTTACTCTACTAGAGTACCGTACAAATCATTTTGAGTGCCCGTTCTGTTGAGTGTCGATGTGCATACATAGGTGTATATTTTTCTCCCTATCTATTCTAAAATTTATAAATTCATTCGATATTGCAACAATGAAAAGTAGGTAGTAAGTCAGATAGATGTATAGATAATATTATTCATCAAAAAATTGAATTAATTTATACAAGTGATTCAATATATTGTAGATATTTGCCATCAAATCAATATATTTTTATAAAGAATCCTTCGAAATGGCTTCCCTTCCTACTATCCTCACACTGAAATGCGTGCCATATTAAATAACATTGATTTTAATATGTGGTCTTTACTATTTAATTTGGGGATTATTTTTTTTCTCCTAAAGTCAATGGAACAAACCCACACGTATATTAGTCTTTAATTCTTAAAAAATGAATGTTTATAAAGGTGTAAAACTTGATATGCAAGTTTGTGTGATGACGATTTATACAAACGAACGCATTACAACTTTATCCAAGTTCTGTTGAACTTTTTCTCCGCAGGAGTTGAACGAGATCGGTGTACCACAAAAATTGATAATTCGTAGGTCCATTAAGGAAATATTCAAACGCACGCACGTAAGATCTTCCGTAAGATCGTAGACCATGTCAAAGAATACTCAGTCTTGGATATATCCCAGATCACGTCACGCTTAATAAGCCTGATGTAATTTAGAGGTCAAAATTTGGAGTGTCAACTACAGATTTTATTAACAAACAGTTTAGGCAACGTTGTAATTTAATCTGTAATTTTATTTTTTGCTATCAAATAATCGTTGAATTTGAATTCATAATTTTAGTATAATTATTTGACGTATTGCGGTAACATCTCCGACCTTTCCGTGGTTGGACCTGACGCCACACTTGAGACCGAACCGGTCCACATCGGATCGGTCGAGGACTCGAGGGCGAGCGCCGTTTTCCCAATTTCCTTTATCGGGTACGACCCGCCGCGCGCGCGCGCGCTCTGGACCGTTCGCACGAATTTTGGAGCAGGCGGCGCCCGGAAACGAAAACCGCTCCCGCGGGAATCCACGCGGGAAAAGTTTGAAACGTCGAAAAGCCACTTCAAAATCAAATCTCTTTATTTTGAGCCCTTTTATTTTTCCACATCAATGGCGGAAAATTCCGAAGCAGCAACAATGCGCGACCTCGTCTCTCTCACTCCCCTCGATTCCCAGGTAACGCAAATCCCTCTCTCTCTCTCTCTCTCTCTCTCTCCCCTTATGGGCTTTAAGCTCGATTTGGCATTTCATCATACACTACATCTGCATCTGTTTTTCACCGTAGGTTTACGGGGGTTCTTCTCATCCCCTCTCTCTCCCTTCTCGTAAGTGCGCCGAGACGCAACCCTTCGCCGCGATTTCCATTTTAATTTCTCTGTTTTGTTCTTTTGCTAAGAGCCTAAGATCGATTTGATTTGATTTTTGTTCAGAACCTCTCGATATCAGGAACTGGTTCTCGAGCTATGAATATGAATCCGAGGAAACAAGCGATTCGTTCCGCGATGCCGATGCGAGCGAGACGCAAGATCCTGTAGAAGTTTTGAGAAAGAGGAAACCCGAAGATCCGACCACATATACGGTGCGATCCAATGTGTTTTGACCCACATTTCGTTTTCTCTGTTTCTGCTATTTCCTAGCGGACATTAATTGCTTACGCCCGTTAGTTTCTTTCTTTTGATTCGAAAGCTTATGCGGTGTCTTGTATTTTTAGTGTTTATCCTCAGAACAGCACATAGATCTGCTACCAAATAAGAAAAACTTTGATTATAGTCGAGATGGTCAAGATGATTGTAGCAATTGCGATCGCTCAACAGCGACTGGCGAGTATGTTAAGAAGCTCACTCGATCTCCAATTAAGATGCTTAGAAGGACTAATTTTAGAGAAGAGATCTCACTTGAAGAATATCCAAAAGAGGCCACAATTAGCACATTAAATTATGGCACGGTGCCGGAGTTGGCACATGACCTTCCTCGTGAAGAGGAGAGTCTTACGAAAGATGGGAGATCCAATGCAGAAACTTTCTCAGGTAACTCGAGCTTTCCGAGGGATCTCTCGCACATGCCATCAAACAGAGAGAGCAAAGCAAAGAGAAAACAGAATCTAAGAGTAATATTATTTGGAGAGGATTTTCTTGGAAATTCTGCAGAAGCCGTTGTCGATGATATGCCTGCTTCGCCGAAAAGAGAGAGAGGCAAAATCGAGGACGAATTGGGCGGAAAAGATCAGAGGAGCGCTGGTGTTAGACCGGCTCAAAGTGAGATCAAACAGCGAGAAGAAAATAGCACGTCAAATGATTTCATTTCCACCAAGAGCAGGGAGAGTTCCAGGCAGAATGATGGAATCCATGTGCGGCATTCAGTAGCAACCTCTGATCACAAGAATATGGCTACTGAGAATGAGATGAAGGGGAAAGGCGAACCTTCGATGAATCGTGGGAATCTGAAAAGGGACGATAGCGGTAAAGGAATAGTGAGAAGCCCATTAGGTGATAGAACTAATTTTCAGATCGAAAACGCTGTGGCGGCAGCACCAACGGTGCCGGACTTGTCAGGGAAATGGCGGTGCCCTCGCAAGAGCAGGCCCTACACGGGTCCTCCAATGAAGCAACTCCGATTGGAGCGATGGGTTCATCGAAAGATATAGGTAAGTCTAATACATCTAGGTTGCCTTCTGTACTTGCGAAGTAGAGGCTTTGGCAGATGAAAAAAAGTGGAATGAGATTCCACTACTCAGAAGCTAGAAGCTCTTCTAATTTCAGAGTACGTGTTTATAACACTCTTCATAATAGCTAGGAGATCGCCCTTTCGAGTTCTTGGCATTTGCGTTGCTCTGAAAATTAGTGTCTCTGATTCTGCAAGCAGTTTTTTGTAGTCTGTCTCTAAAAAGTAATTCTTAAGGTGGTACATTTTGAAATACGAGGCAAAGGAAATTGATAGAACTCGTCTCACCCATCTCGATCCAGGTAGGAAAATTTAGTTGAACTGCACCGACTTTGTAAGTTTGTCTGACCCATCTCGAACTAGAAGAGTAACTCATAGTTTATAAGAGCTATTTTTATAGTTATCAGATTCGTAGGTCATGCGTCCTTAGATGCAACTTCTTGGTTTTTAGCTCTGCGGGTATCAACTGGGGATCATGAGGTACGATCAGCACTCACCAAATAAGCTCGAGGTTGGTGGTTTTGTATTTATAATTGATAAAGTATATGTATGTTGTTTATATTATTCAAGTTTGTAACTGTTTTCAATATTGAGATTCACTAAATTTATATCGAGGAGCCTGAGGACTTGCCTTGTAGGTTGTCTGCAAAGACATGGTAGATGTTGTTCTTGCAATTGGACTATATCTTGGGTAAGATGCAGTCAAAAAGGTGGTGCATTTTGACAATTTCAATCCATACTAATACTGGGTGAATTGCACTAATTGTTCTCTAGCTCTTTGGTGAAGTTTTATTATTTTTTGTTTTTGAAAGAAAGAGAGTATGCTATTAATTTCCACTTTATTTATTTTTTTAGAAATAAATTTAGTTAAAAATATGATGTAATTAAGTTTTGATCTTGATATGGAAATATGTGTGTAGTTTATAATGACCAAGGATGTATCACGTGCAAGGGATAGTTATCTGAGAAACTTGAATCGACAACAACGATTTCTCTGGAACAAACAGTTTTCAGTCGTCTAGACTTGGGCATAGGCTTTTCAGCCCGGTGTCACGGCCTTAGCGTTTCTGTTCGCAAAGCTCGTGCGGCGTCCGCCTTCCTGCTCGAAGATGGGCAAGCTTTCGTCCCTATTGCTAGTCCGGATCTTCGCGTCCTACAACTAAGTACGCAAAGGGAATGACAAAGAGAGAGAGGCAGAAGTTCACTAAAAAAATTAAGTACTACATTACTTAGAAAAGAGATTACAACCGATACATACACACTCTCTCTTGTGTGTTTTGATCTTAACCAAACCCCACTACTTATAGGCTCCTAGATACAATGAACCTAGACACACACTAACTCTCTTATTATGAGACACATTAACTCACCCACTAGCCACATAGTAATGAGCCCTCATAATGACTAAAAGCCTAAGAGTCACCCCATAACTCCCATGAGTTACCTAACTCTTGAGTTTCCCACAGCGGGTTGGGTTTTGGTCTCCTTGACAACCCGATTCGACCCGTCTTCAACCCGAACTTGCTAAGCAGATTTGGGCCACTGTCAAGGAGAAGTCAGCAGAAAATATTTTGTCCGTGACATTCTCCCCCACCTAATGCACAGACGCCCTCGTCGCGCGCCGAGTCGCTCTCAGTCCGCATAGCCTTCTGCGCGGTTCGTCGTGCCTTCGCGCGCGATCGACCCCGTGCCTTGCTCCCAATGTCCGCATCTGTCCCCGCACCAGCACCTAGTGTCTTGCACTTCTGAGCAAGTGCACCAGCGAGCCTGCTGTGCGAAGAGTTCATCGGATGTGCATGTCCTCCGCGACACGCACGCGCACTCTGCCAATCTGCAAAATGCACCGGGTGTGCATGTCCTCCGCAACACACACGCGTACTCCGCCAAGCTGTAGAACGCCTTTTGGTCCTCGCAGGCTCCTTAGCCGAATGACTTGCACTTTGCTTGGACGCTGGCCGCTCCAGCGCTGCATGAGACTCGATAGTCTCGCCGCTGCTCAGGCCCTCCTCCTCGAGGTCCCCAGCCTTCCCGCGTTTCACCTCCTCGCAAAGCTGCAGGGCTGTCAGAGTTGAACTCTCGTTGCACCCTTTTGCGTCCCATGGATCGCGGTGCTCTCCCCCACTTTTGGCCTTGCTCGTCTTTGATGGTTCACCTCGATCGCCCTCGGTTCGCTCCCGCTCGGGCACAACGTCAACGAGGACAGCTTCTGACAAAGACATGGTTCCTTCTCGAATCGGCTCTGATACCAACTGTCACGGCCTTAGCGTTTCTGTTCGCAAAGCCCGTGCGGCGCCCGCCTTCCTGCTCGAAGATGGGCAAGCCTTCGTCCCTATTGCTAGTCCGGACCTTCGCGTCCTACGACTAAGTACGCAAAGGGAATGACAAAGAGAGAGAGGCAGAAGTTCACTCAAAAAACTAAGTACTACATTACTTAGAAAAGAGATTACAACCGACACATACACACTCTCTTTTGTGTGTTTTGATCTTAACCAAACCCCACTACTTATAGGCTCCTAGATACAATGAACCTAGACACACACTAACTCTTTCATTATGAGACACATTAACTCACCCACTAGCCACATAGTAATGAGCCCTCATAATGACTAAAAGCCTAAAAGTCACTCCATAACTCCCATGAGTTACCTAACTCTTGAGTTTCCCACAGCGGGTTGGGTTTGGGTCTCCTTGACAACCCGATTCGACCCGTCTTCAACCCGAACTTGCTAAGCAGATTTGGGCCACTGTCAAGGAGAAGTCAGCGGAAAATATTTTGTCCGTGACACCGGGCTTTGAATTGGGTCGTCTCGAGCTTCAATTCTTTTTTTTTTTCTTTTTGAGAGTCGTTTATTTTTTAAAAAATAAATTTAGCTCTAAATGTGAATTAAATAGACATCAAATTTGGAACTTTGGATATATGTTATTATGTCTTTTGTCACTTGTGCTGGGACGGTTGATCTTCTTGAGCTTCATAGTCATGTAGAAATGTTGGTTAAAGTTCTTATGCCACTTTTCATGAGATCCATGTGCATTGATATTACTACAGACTTTGCATGAAGGAAAATTCATATTTATTATGTATGATGTAGAAATAGGAGATATATAAGGGACCTAAATTGTTAAGCTTGTTGTTAGGTTGTTGTATACTTAATAATCAGATTTTAATCTCAGTGGAAAGGAAAATAAAATTTGTGGTATAACAAAAAAAAAAAGGTAATTTTTAAAATTGGTAGTTTGGGATATTAGAGTTAACTGGAATAGTACAATTTTAGAGAAAATTATTTAAAAGTTATATTAATTTTTTTTTATATGATATAAGTAGAAATGTTGATTAAATTTCTTATGCCACTTTTCATGAGTTCCACATGCATTGATATCACTACAGACTTTGCGTGAAGGAAAATTCATTTACTATGTATGATGAAGAAATAGGAGATATATAAAGGACCTAAATTGTTAAAGCTTGTTGTTAGGTTGTTGTATACTTAATAATCAAATTTTAATCTCAGTCGAAAGGAAAATAAAATTTGTAGTATAACAAAAGAAAAATGTAATTTTTAAAATTGGTAGTTTGGGATATTAGAGTAAACCGGAAAAAAGTACAATTTTAAAGAAAATTATTTAAAAGTTGTATTAATTTTTTCTTATATGATAATATTATACAATTTTGATTATATTTCCGATACAATCAATAAAAAAAAAGAAAAAAAAGAATTTTAACAACAAAAGAAATTATATTTTATATGTAACCTTTTTATAAATTTAGTTTTTAGCAACTACCAAATTTTAATAACTCTAACAATTCAAAGACAACACATTTTACATAAAAAATGATTTATTCTATTTTCTAGAAAATTTATTTATAGATATCTTTCATACTTTGGGCGATTTAATTATCATTTATTTGTTTAATAATTTAAGAGATTTGTCGGGCAATATGTCTATGTATTTAAAGAAATTTTTAGCTAAAATTATAAACACAATAAATAAAACTATATTCCTATCTATTTAAGTAGATTTTTATCTGTTCTAAATAGAAAATTAAATTATAGAAACAATCATGATAGTTTATAGCTATTTTAAGTATACATTAAAGAGTTAAAATAAAATTGATAACGATATGGATAGTTATGTTAGATGGACTTCAATTAGGCTTAATAAAATGCTGTTGCATTTGTTGCATTCCATCTGAGTTTTCTTGAATGATGGACCGAGTTAAAAGTGTTGACCAAATGAAAGCATTTCGTACTTACAAATCAGCTCATAAATTAATTTTTCATCAACGAGATATAAGTGGAGAAGGGATCTATTCAACCCGGTTGTGGAAGTTAGAATCGAATTGATCAAATTTTATTCAAATATTAAGTATAACGTTAAACATTACTATTAAAAAAATTGATGTCAATAATACAATCATTTTCTACATTTTAATTGAGTTTTATTATACTTGTCAAACTAAAAGAAAACTTTTAAAATTCTTTTATTTTACTCCTAATTTTTTTAATAAAAAAATATTGTCTGTACTTGATTTATTAGAATGTCCAAGAACTACAAATTTATTGCTTTCTCACTATCTTATAGTTTTAATATATATAGCGCTTTAATTTTTAGATATAAAACAAAACTATAATCTATGGATGAGAGAGTTGAAATGTGAAATGAAAGCTCAAAATTTGATATATTTATGGTGCATAAAAATAGAGATGAATTAAATAAAAAAAATAATTAAATAATTTTTCAGTAATAATAAATAAAAATAATAAGGATTAAAACACATGATTTTAACATTTAGAATTTTAAATATTAAATAGCTGTTTGTGGATTAAAGTGAAATTCTTAACTAGTAGTAGTGGACTATACCTGATTTCAAATAGATTGTACCGTCCAAACACAAGTTTAAAATGGATCATCCTCTTTGTAGTCAACAAAGAAAATTAGACAAAAAATAAAAAAACAAGACGACAATATAAATACAAACCTCACATGACCAAATTACTCGACGCGCCCAGAAGGCTCAGTCCGACCGAGCTCTTGTGCCTCAACAGCACCCGGAGCTGCGCCCTCTGGCACTCCAGGTTCGGCTGCAGCTCGACTTTCCCCTCTCTGGCTTGAACCCGAATCACTTTGGGGAACTCCACGAACCCCTTAATCCCTCTCTTAATGTGCGGGTTCACCGCCTCCGCCCTCCGCTGTTGACCGACTTGGTGTTGACTATTTTGACTGTGTTGACCGCTCTGACCGGTGGGACCCATAACTGGACGAATGCTGCAGCCCTCGCACGTGTGGCCCCGCGGCTTCTCCTCCCTCCTCCCCCGGAGCGTCTCCTCCATGAGGAGCTTCGCCTCCGCGAGCTTCATCTGAACCCTCTCCTCCCTCCACACCTCCGCAACCCTCAGCATCCTCCGCTCCTCTTCGATCTCCGCTAGAGCGTTCTCCACCTCCCCGCGCTTGCCCTCCACCTCCGCCTCGAGTCCCCGGAAGTGGGCCTCCGCCGCCTCCCGGGCCCCGCGCTCCTCCGCGAGCTCCGCCGCGAGCACCTTGTTCAGCGCCTCCACCTTCCGCCGCATCCGCCGCTCGAACTCGAGCTCCGCCCGCAGTTCCCGGATCTGGGCTTTCGCCATCTCCAGCTCGGCGCCGGCCCCGTCCATCGCCCGCGAGGTGTTCGACGTAATGCCGCGGAGCGATGGGGACGAAATTAAAGGTGGGTTGGGGCAATGTCGGGGGGAATCATTGAGGCGGAGCGCGTAGTTTGGGTTGTTATAAAGCTTCCAAAGAGTAAAGGTGGTGGTGTTGGGTCCATTGCTGGAATTTCTAGGGTGTACTGGAGAGGATCCCATCATCTTCTCCACTTCCATTCTCACACTTCCTTTCCGCTTTAAATATGATTTTTCAGTCCTCTCCCCTTTTTGGAGAAGAAGAGCAGGTGTGGCATGGCCAAACTGGCCCACAGATCGAACCGAACCAAAATAATTGGATCGGTTCGGTTATATTCTATTTACGCTGATAAAAGATTATTATATATCCAACTATTTCATGATTTTTTTTTTTTTTTTTTTTTTTTGCTTTCAGGATTTTAGTTACAAATTTAAGGAGCAATTAACTGAACTAAATCAACCGAAATGAATTAGGTAGCTCGGTTCAATAATTTAGTTCGAACCCAGCAGTGCATATGTAGTTCAAGATATGAGGGAAGGGATGTCACATGCACTCTGTTTTCTCTCACAGTCATCATGGCTTTGCTTTGCTTTTGCCTTTTCCTTTTCCTTCTGCTTTGCAATGGTGATTGGTGGGGGATCATGTGCATGTCCTTTACAGATTGGCCCCTTTTTCCGGTCATACAAACAAAAGCTGGCATGGATTACTTTGGATGCACCCCTTTATTTAATGTGCAGGACTTTTTGGGCAATTTCATTTATTATATTATGCGCGTACAGGCTCCTCCCATGTGTTCTTTAGCAAGCTTAGATTGGGTCCAAAGATTAGCATGGCCAATGTTAGCCCATCTAGGCTATAATGTTGCTTTACCTAGGCCATATCAACGCTTTGGTAAAGTGGGGCATGCTATTATTAAATTTTTTTTTTTTTTAAGAGATAAATAGCACGCTACCCGCTTCTGCTTCGTTTATTTTATTTAGAAATAAATTTAGCTGAAAATATGAATTAACTAGCATTTGAACTTGGGACCTTGAATACCAACCACCAAAGTGGGGCATGCTATTATTAATAAATTGAAAATGAAGAGTAGAATATCATCAAGAGGATCCTTGGGCCCAATTTTCTCTTCTAAAGATACGCACACGATCTCCATCTTCTTTCAAATCCACAAAATAAAACATTATGCATTGAACATATGAAATGTTTATAAGCCAAATTTGTCGATAAGATGGTTATTCCTTTGATCTTGAAGCGTGTTATTGGGGGTTCTATATCATAATTAAAAATTTAATGTAACTGTGATTGCCACACATCCTTAATTAGTTTTAATTTCCAACCAAACATCACTTAAATCAGACAAGTTTGTTTTTTTTTTTTTTGGTAATTTTCTATTTGTGTTGATAATTTTGTGCAAGTTTGGGAAGCTTATCAAGGGTATGTTTTCTTCTTCCTTTTTTTTTTCCCCTAAATCTATGAAGGCAAATTTAAGATTTGGAAGGGTAATAGCTAACGTAAAACAATAAAAATGGGCTAAAGCTGCAAGATTATTGATGCTAAATCTCCAAAAAATACTGTGACAAAATCTCCTTGGGTTAAAAAAATATTAAAAAAAAAGGTTTGGACGGTACCGTACCATCCTCGTATGATAATTTGGCCTCATATTAATTTCCATTTATAAAAAAAAAGGAGAAGAAACACGAGGGGCTGAAGAGTGTAGAGGCGGTGCTCTTCTGACCGTTCGATCGTGATCCAACCGTAAAGGATTGGAGTGTCTCCCAGATTCCAAGTCCTCCCTGCGTGTATTTTGGCGCATCAATTTTCACCTCACGACTCTTTTACGACTCTCTCTCTCATTTCACGCTCTTCTCCTCCTCCGATGTCGTCGTCGCCCTCCACCAAGCGGTGGCTTCCTCTCGAAGCCAACCCCGATGTCATGAATCAGGTTCGATTTCTCCTTATTTCGATTCATTTTTTAAATCGCTTTCCGAATTAGGGTTTGGATTTACTGTTGAATTTTGAGATTTTTGTTTTTGGTTTTTCGATTCGAGGATGCAGTTTATTTGGGGATTGGGAGTTCCCGAGGATGAAGCGGAGTTCAACGATGTGTACGGATTGGATGAGGAGCTCTTGGAGATGGTGCCTAAACCGATTCTCGCAGTGTTGTTCCTTTTCCCCTACTCTTCGGAGGTAATGATTTTGATTTAATATTTATGCTTGTTGATCTTTTGGAGATTTTGAATGGCTTATCTTTTAAAATTTCGGCTCAGATTGAAGCTGAGAGGCAAGCTGATAGAGAACTGTGGTCCAAGGGTGAAACGAAGGTGATACACGTTTGCATTTATTTATTTATTTTTTGATGTTTAATTATTCATTCATCGTAGACATTTAATAGAATCGATTTTCATAAGTTGAAAATTCAGGTAAAGATAATTGAAAATATACAAAAAGAAGGCGCTCGATTTACATTTGTAGTCATGTATGTTAGTTAGTAGTGAATCATTAGTACGTTGTCTATAATGCTAGAAATTTATTACGGAATTATACAATGCAAGAGATACAAGAAGCTAACGAACTTTAAAACTGCGGAAGCCTCTGGTTTAACAATTCAGGTCTATTAATATGGTTGTTAGCTCACGTTGAGCTAATTCTATTTTTCTACGGCGCAGGAAATAAACGGGAAGGTGTACTTTCTTAAACAAACAGTGGATAATGCTTGTGGAACAATTGGGGTACTTCATTCTATAGGAAATGCTACTTCAGACATCAAGCTAGGTACTTTCGTATTTACGAAGGGCAACTATCATCATGATTCTTGGAACTTGTGTTTATGAACTTTGATATATCCGTCATTAGGATGGCTAGTTTAGCGCATGTTTGCCATGATACCCTGATCATAATGAAGAACATGTTACGGCTGCTGCCGTTTTAGCATGCCTTTGTCCTTATCAAACAACCAGCGATTCGTTTTTGGTAAATCCAATTTGGTTCCTCCTAATGAGCTTTTATAGATGTTGGAAAGTAAGAAGCTCGAATATGCTTCATCTGCAAGAATAAGGTCATTATTCCACCCATCTTTTCTCATGCTAACATGTAGTTTGGAGAACTATTACCGTCATAAGACATAGAATGTTCTTCAGTGTTATCTTTCGAGCTATTCTGTTTCTCCTTTGCTATCTGGGTGCTTGCTCACTTCTTGTATTGCATTACGTATTTATGGTTCCCTTAAATTGAGAGAGCTATACTATTTGACTATTCTTGTCTTTGCAGTGGAGGGATCATACCTGGATAGATTTTATAAAGCAACAGCTAAAATGGATCCTTTTGAGGTTGATATGTATCTGTTTCTTGATAGCTTTTTTGGTTTCTCTTAATCACTGAGAATTCTATGGAGATGAGAGATTCAGCATTATGTAAATTCTTATGTGTCATGCTTGTCCTTTTCAGCGTGCTGCTTTTCTCGAAAATGACAGAGAAATGGAGGATGCACACTCCGTTGCAGCTACTGGAGGGGATACAGAGGTCATAATCTGCTACCTTCTTTTATATGTGACAAATTGATATATCATCAAATTATTTATTTGCTAGATGTTATTAATTCTACTGATTGTTTCATAGCATCAGATGAGCTTCGCTAATGACTGTTGGTTTTTACTAATTGCAATGGTAGGCCAGACAATTTACTTGAGTCACTAACCAAATTCGTGAGATGGGTCCTCTGACATGTTGTTATTGGAAAAACTTGTTATTTATTGTGAAAGATTTCTTTCCGATCACTCTGTAGTCCAATCACTTGGTGGTGGTATGTAGAGTGGTCTGTGTCGGGTAGCGGCAAAACGTTTCAACCTGTGATTAGGATTAATCAAAAGATGCTAAGGGCCTGAGTTGGTACTATTACTTCCAGTTCAATGTAGTTTTACTGCACATTGTTGTGTATTTATATATGTTCATTCGGAAAGGATCAAATCTTTTATTCTTATTGATTGATTTGGGTTTTCGCGTAAAACTGATTGGTTCTCTGTGGCAAGAATGCAATACATTTTTATGTATTTATCCTTTACCCAAACAAATTTTGAATTTGGCCAGTAATCTGGCTTTAACTCTAAAGTTCTAACTTAGCCTTTACTCCCAAGGATCAAGCATGAACATCTTGTATGAAATGATATGTAGAGTGGGCAATTCCACTACTGCGACGTGTCTATAAATACCAATTTATTGTCATTTGGTCATCAGTACCTTCCTTTTTTCTTTTTCTCCTCTTGACATGTCCTCTGACAATTTTTTTTTTTTTTTAAATAACCTCCAGGCCAAACCGGAAGTCAATGAACATTATATTTGCTTCACATGTGTTGATGGTAAGAATGTTTGATCTCTCCATTCACATGCTTGACCATTTGCATCTACGTGTAGAACACTTGATACCTGAACATAAAAGGAACAAAATGTTGATGGGCTTTTTTTTTTTTTTTTTTTTGGGGATGTTGTAGGAGAACTTTATGAGCTTGATGGAGAAAAATATCAACCAATATCACATGGTCCTTCGTCACCTGGTACCTTATTGCAGGTAATCTAGCCTTGCTCATTATGTACCATACACTTATAATTTCATGAAGCTGTACCTTGAATAAGCAGAAGTTTTATTTGAACTTTGAGACAAGGTTTTTCTCAAAAAAAAAAAAAAAAAAAAAAAAAAAAAAAAATCTTTGAGACAAGGACTAGCATATGCATATTTGACAATCTCAAGGATGCCCTTTGAGCTCGTGTAAAAGTGTTTTCCTCTGTTTGTTTTGAATTTTTAGATTATGATCGAATTTATAGAAAACGTGATCCTGTCTAATTTGTGATGGGCCTTCCATCTCTCTCTATTGGCATGTTAATATATATTTCCTCCACTTTTGCTTGTCAAGAATACTGTTTATCAATAGCATTACCGGTATACAACTTTATTCGTAAGTTGTCTAAGATATTAATCGTAGTCCAAATCTTATTGTATTTGTCATTTACTTGATGCAGGATGCTGCAAAGGTCATAAAAGCCATGATCGAGAAAAATCCCGACTCGATTAACTTCAACGTCATGGTGCTCTCAAAGAAAGAGCAGTGATGAACCGATACACACAAAATTGACCCAACTTCCGTCTCATCGAAATCTCTTCATACTTTCTCGAGTTCTTGGTTGCGGCTCTTGCTTTGGAAAACATGTGATTGTATATGCTTGCAGTTCTTTTCTGATCTGTATGTCAGAAAAATGACTTCTTGTGATGGAATCGAATGTGGATGGAGGTTCCGGTTTACCTTTTTTTTATTATTTTCTGCAGATATTTGTGCCAGTCGCTTGTGGCTGTTACATCTTTTTGTGGAAATCAAGATGTAGTTGCTTGGTCGTACAAGTAGGTTAACAGATGTTAAGATTATCAAATCTGATCTGCCGAATACTCCTGGTGACTACAATGATCGAATTTTAAAAGATTGAGATTGAAACAAGATTCATAGCAAATCTCGTACGTTGTATGTTTGGATTATCAGCTATTCTATTCATATGTCTCGATTGATCGCAATCCTCTTCTCCCATAATCGGATATAATCAAATTCGATGCCGGGTTTAAAACTTTTAGGTAACGTTTGGTTCGAGAACAAGGGGGAGAATAAGCCCTTGTTCCCCCTTTGTTACCAAACGCAATGTTTGATACCCGAGAACAATAGTTTTCGAATTTTTGGAACTAGCTGGTAAAAGACTGAAACTGGCTGGAACTACTGTTCTACCTTTTTTCTGGAACAAGCTTGTTCCCGAATGAGAACAAGGTTAATTAAATCTAAATTTAAATTTTAATGATAGTAAATTATTAATTAATCTAATTAATATATTTGAATTATTATCTATTGCTTAAATAATAAAATAAATAATTAATTAATTAATTATAATTAATTATTTATAATTAGATAATAATAATTATTAATTTAATAATTATTATTTATTAATATTTATTAATTAAATAATAATTATTAATAATTATTATTCTTAAGAAATAGATAATCGATATTATTATTAATTTATTATTTATAATTAATTATTAATAATTAGATAATTATTATTAATTAATTTATTACTTATAATTAATTATTAATATTATTATTTAATTATTAATTAATAATAAAATAAAATAATTATTCTTATTAATTAGATAATCGATATTATTAGTAATTTATTATTAATAATTAATAATTAAATAATAATTATTATTTATTAATAATGATTTATAATTAATTATTAATAATTAGATAATTATTTTTAATTAATTTATTACTTATAAATAATTATTAATAATTATTAATAATTAATTAATTAAGTAATAATTATTAATAATTTATTAATAATTAATTAATTTATTACTTATAAATAATTATAAATAATTAATAATAATTAATTAATGATAATAATTAATAATTAATAATTAATAATTAATTATTATTATTATTTATAATTATTTATTAATAATTTATTTATTATTTATTTTTAAGTAATATTTTGATGTTAATTAATTAGATAATATAATTTTAATTTCAAATTATAACTTTTATATCTCTTGTTCCAATTTAACCATCCAAACGCTATTTACCTTATTCTTAGGAACAACTCAATTTTCATCCAAACATAAAATTGGTCTAGTTCTTACTTATATCTGAACTTGTACCTATCTTTTGGAACAAGTAATTCTTACTTATACCTCAACCAAACGCAACCTTAAGAGGCTCACATTGCAGGGCTCGATGTTTTTTTTTATGTATTAAAAAAACACAAAAAGTGGGCTACTTTAGGCGGAAGGGAGTTGATGACTATTGAGTTGACGACTATTGCTACTTCCTGGTTGTCTGATTGGAGCGGAATAAAAAATATTTCAGTAGGAGCGGAATAAAAAAATTTTCAGAATAAAAAGCTCACCTTCAGATAGGCTAGCGGGAAAAAATAATAATAATAATAATAAAAAGCTCACCTTTAGATAGGCTTTGGTAAAATAGGATTTTGTAGGAACCAGCGGATGGTATAGTGTGCCCAGTTTTTTTTCTCTCTTTTTTTTAATTTCGTTTCTTAATCTGATTGCTTTATTCTATAGCCTCGTCCTATAACTTAGTTCATCGAATAAATCATAGCATGCTATATATCTTCACTCTAAAGAGAGAGGAAAAAAAAAAAAACAGAAGAGTCCTATTGGTAATGTTGTAATGGCAAGCTAATTGTTGGACGATGTTGGCCATTCCACATTGATCTACCAAAACGCTTTAGTGCATAACGCCAAGATGCATGCGGTAGCGCGGTCACGTACACGTCGCTCGCATGCAGCCGCGCTGCTGCTCTCACCATCCCGCATTCCCATCCACGTGGAGATCGAGTAACGACTGCGGCTGACACTTCCACGGTGCACGCTGGACAAAAATCTCGCCATAAGGCGTCTCTCTCCATTCTCTACCTGTACGTAGCTTTGAAACTCGTCATCTTTATTGATCGAGTATTAATTAACAGCATGTTAAGCCCAACCTTCACAAAACAGAAAGAAGAAAATAATTAACGGGTAGCTGATCATAGCCCCTTTCTTTCGTTTGGTTGGTTTCTCGTTGGTTTCTCGAGAATTAACTTTGTCAACTCCCACCAGCGATATATTAATAAATACAAATTTCAAAGCCAAAAAGCTCGAGGAAAGTGGCTAGCTGTTACTAATTAGGTGGGTTTCATTTGATAGTCACGCTCAGCAAAAATATACTACTACAAGAGCCAAATACATAATGAGCTTTATGGGAAACGGAGCTAGCTAGACCGTTATTCAGTGTTGGGATCGAGTTACTGCTACGATTCAGACCCAATATATGCATGCATGCATGCAAAGCAAACAACCATTTTGAGTTAACAGTTTATTGACCCCGCCATACATATATATATATATATAGATATATCCTAATTAAGCAACTTACATACCATACCAAACACTACTACTTCACATCAACGACCTCCTAAGACGAAGACATCAGTCATCAGAAGATCAACAACAGCAACAACGACAAGAAGCAACACTCATAATTATTTAAAAAAAACAAAACAAAACAAAACAAAACAAAACAAAACAGTCGCAGGAACCAACGACGGAAACTCGAAACACAGACGGAGGGAGGAGAGTACTGATCATCTGCGGTCCACCGCCACGGAGCGACGTCCGATTTGTTCTTTCTTAATTTGGGTGGTTATTGACGATTCTGTGTTGCTCAATCCGATTAAGATCCCTGGGCTTGGTCGATCCGGTGCTGCGCCGATTCCTTGATGTCGCGGGCCTTGGAGGCGAGCCTGGCCTTGGCGTGTTCGAGCTGGTCGGCCCCCGGGGGGTGTTTCCCGGTCAGGTACTTGTACATCCACGACAGCACCGACAGCGCCGCCAAGCCCAGCCCCCCCGACGTCACGAACCCCGCCGCCAGCAGCGACACTGCGATCGTCGCCGGCACCAGCACGGGGCTGAATATCACCAGCAGCGGCGTCGCCACCGTCAGCGCGATCACCGTCCCCGCCAGCGTCAGCCCCGACAGCACCAGCATCGAACCCCCCGCCGTCGCCGCCGTCGCCGCCTTCACCGCCGTCATCATCATCGGCTGCTGCTGCTGCTGCTGCTGCTGCTGCTGCTGCTGCTGCTGCTGCTGCTGCTGCTGCTGCTGCTGCTGCTGCTGCTGCTGCTGCTGCTGCTGCTGCTGCTGCTGCTGCTGCTGCTGCTGCTGCTGCTGCTGCTGCTGCTGCTGCTGCTGCTGCTGCTGCTGCTGCTGCTGCTGCTGCTGCTGCTGCTGCTGCTGCTGCTGCTGCTGCTGCTGCTGCTGCTGCTGCTGCTGCTGCTGCTGCTGCTGCTGCTGCTGCTGCTGCTGCTGCTGCTGCTGCTGCTGCTGCTGCTGCTGCTGCTGCTGCTGCTGCTGCTGCTGCTGCTGCTGCTGCTGCTGCTGCTGCTGCTGCTGCTGCTGCTGCTGCTGCTGCTGCTGCTGCTGCTGCTGCTGCTGCTGCTGCTGCGACTGCTGCCCCTGCATGAACCCCCCTCCTCTTTGCTCACGTTGGTAATCCGCCATATACGGTTATGGTTTGTGCTCGCTTAGCTTATACGGTTCGTACAACAAATAATTTGGTGGTGTAATGTAGGAGTAGGGGGAGTGAGGAGCGGGGGAGGTAACATATATAGTGGGGAAGGGGTTGGACGCGTGGAGAGGCACGTGCCGAGGGGGTTGCCATGCAGGGGCTGAAGGGGCGACGCGTGTGGAGTGGGTCGATTTGGCGATACGTGCGAGGTGCATGCCGAGGGTGGCAGAGGAGGAGGCTTGTGCGCTTCGGATGAGGCTCCCCGCGTTCACGGGCCGCTGAGGTCGGTTACTGGGCTTGTTCATGGGCTGTGGGCTTTGTTGTCGTTCTTAAATTTATAACGGGCTTTTCCCAGCGTCGCTCGTGGCCTGTTACTCTGTTTCATATGTAAGTAGCCCAAACTTCGACGAACATTATATGAGAAGGCCCACTCCACTGTGGCGCAATCTAATCCACTACCCACATTGCTTTAAGATTCCGTTAGTGGGCTACAGATTATATGTACTTATGGGTTGCTAATATATATATATATATATATAGAGAGAGAGAGAGAGAGAGAGAGTCCGGCTACTATGCTATTAATAGCACGAAGCATTTGGTGCTACCAAATTTTTCGCCGTTAGATTTACTCTTTTGATCATTTTCACCCGTTAGATCATACTATTCAACCAACCACCCACTCAACCCTAGGGGGCCCACATCATCCTAACCGCACATCTCTTAATCTAATGGCCAAAAATTTGGTAGCACCAATGACTTGGTACTATTAATAGTATATTAGCCTAGTTCTATAGATATATATATATGTAGAACTAGGGAGTTGAGCTAGAATACTCTCAAAAGCACCAAGGGGTTGGTACTCTTGAGTTTTTAACCCTTGGATGGAGAAATGTATGGTTGGGATGATGATGGTAGGTGGTGGTAGGTGGAATAGTGTTTGATCTAAGGGCTATTAGTAATCAAGGAGTAAATCCAAGGGCTAGAAAATCTAGAAGCACCAAGAGGGTGGTGCTTCTAAAAGTATTCTAGCTCAATTTTAGAACTAGACTACTATACTATTAATAATATAAAGTCGTTGACGTTATTAGGTTTTTGGCCCTTGTTAAAGGAATGTGCAGTTAAAATGATGGTGATTCCCTATAATTGAGTGGGTGGTTGATTGAATAGTATGATCTAACAGATAGAAAAATTGTTAAAAAGATAGATCTATCGGTGAAAAACTTGATAGAACAAAACACTTGATGCTATGCATAGTATGTATGGTAGTCTCTCTCTCTCTCTCTCTCTCTCTCTCTCTCTCTATATATATATATATATATATATATATATATATATATAGATATATAGGAAGAGTTTTGGGACATCTAAAATGTTCCATTACAATCCAAACTTGCTGTATCATGAGTACTAACTTTACTCCTCCTTATTCCTTTTTCCCTAGCTAAGTTCCAAAACTTCAAAGACAAAACAAAAGCCATACCAACAAAATGCCCTTGCCCTTTCCAATGTCTACTACTACACTTTTAAGCCCTTCTTTTTTCCCCCTCCCTCCTTTCAAAGAACATTTATAATCTTCTTTATATACATGCATGGGTGGACCTATTATTAGTGCATCCACTTGAGAAAAGAAGTATAAATAGGAGACCACCTTTCCTCTTAGATTCTCTCACCACCATGGAAGGATATTTGGACGTGTTCGATCACTGATTTTTCTCAAATAATAAAAGAAAGAGAATAAAGGACCCCTCAAATTAACGGAGACCAGATGCCAATGGCCCTCACTACTATCTTTGCACACGATGTTAGAGTTGGATGTTCCGAGTATGAGACTACTAGTTAGATTTAATTTTCTTCTTGATAGAAACGTACCTGCAACATGGAATATTGAGTCTCAACTATTTAAACATTATTCTCTACTGACTTAATTATTTAAAATAATCAGGTATTTCATACCACCATACAGTATGTTTCTGGATAAAGATGATCTACCACCTCCAACAGCTGTGGCACCCAAGTTCCTTTATTGCTTCCACCCATGAACTATGTCCTTTTCTTCATCCTTCACTTTGTTGCCTACCAAAATTTTCTATGCATTTTTATATACCTCATCATCTTGTTCTTGGAATGATGATAAATTAATGTGCATGTCACCCACATCTGTTGAATTCTGTGACAATAAATAGGGGCCATGTCACTTTCTGTGGACACATCACTCTGTAGTAGCCTGCCTGTCAAACACCATCAAGTTACTCTCTTTATAAAACAACCTTCTTTCAGAAAAAGTAAAAAAAATTTTAAAAAAAAGAGAGAGATTAAAAAGGGTAGAGAGAGAAGAAAAGAATGGTTCCTATATAACAACCTGGAGAGTGTGATGAGTAATACTTTGGGCCCAGTTGCAGATAAATCCAATGCTATCCAATTACACAGCTAAGGACTTGATAGAGGAATCAATGGCAGGTAGGTATGTTTGTGCAATTTCATGTGCAGCATATTGGGTGTACACTTTGTGAATTTTTTTGTGTCCTATTAGATTAATAATTTGGATTATTCGTACGGTATCAGAAGTCATAAATCTTAATTAGTTCCATGAGTTTATAGATTCAATTTTCATATCTATTATTTAGTAGACTAAATTCCCATATCTTATCATATTGCATTATATTTTCTGCCGTTGCATGCTATAATTCACTTGATATGCACCTTGCGTGTGATCGGAAGTATTTACACTAATATTAATTGGGCAATTTTTTTTTAAATTGATTTGCGCGCTCATATCTCACTCTTTAATGAGAAAGAATTATGGATAAAAAATCGCAGTTTATTTACATCTTTTTGTTGTTTCTCTTTTTGTTTGATGAGCAGGCCCTGTAACCTTCAATGTAGTAGCAGAATAAGTTTAAATTTTGTTTTGTTTATATATATATATATATATATATATATATATATATATATATATATATATATATATATATGCACCAAAGTTATGATTAAATTATAGAAAAACGATATAATCGACTAATCGTGCTTTAATATCCTCACAAGAATATTTTTTATGTGGATGATGGATTGCACGGCAGCCATCACAGCACCGAAAAGTAGGCAACGGAAATTGTCCGATGGCGCCAGAAAAACTGCAGGAGGCACCGCTCGCTGTGGGCAGTACGTCAGTCATCCGTAGTTTTAAATAGCGAACTGTTCATGCACCCAAAGCCCACCGAAATTCTCTACAGTGGAACGCTGATGTGTACATATCACGGCATATTGAACTGTGTGCATATAATAATAATAATAAATAATTAATTTGTTATCTTAATGTTATCATCATGTATTTTCCTGATATATTAGCAAGCTCACGTGGTTTTTAAAAAGTATAGTTGTGTGAATCAATTAAAAACATTTATAATATAAAGGTTGATAAAAATAATTTTTCATTCATTAAACTATATGAGATAGCAGAGTTTAAATGGAGAATAATATAATACAATGTTCAAACTAAATATTTTTATACTTCTACGCATAATATAAAATATATAATTGTTTATTACTGCATTTACTATAAAAAGTACCTTTTTTAAAGAGTAATACTTCTACGCTCTTCTAAACTCTCTCTTTTAGTGCCGCCATCCATTCTTATAAAAAGTAGTTATTTTTTAAATAAAGTCAAGATTTTATAAAAATGCCTTATTTTTTTCTGAAAAATAGAAATTATAAAAACAATCACATAAAATAGCTTTTTTGTCAAAAAAAAATTGTGATTTTTTCAGAAAAAAATAAGGCATTTTTATAAAATCTTGACTTTATTTAAAAAATAACTACTTTTTATAAGAATGGATGGCGGCACTAAAAGAGAGAGTTTAGAAGAGCGTAGAAGTATTACTCTTTAAAAAAGGTACTTTTTATAGTAAATGCAGTAATAAACAATTATATATTTTATATTATGCGTAGAAGTATAAAAATATTTAGTTTGAACATTGTATTATATTATTCTCCATTTAAACTCTGCTATCTCATATAGTTTAATGAATGAAAAATTATTTTTATCAACCTTTATATTATAAATGNCCAGACCCACCGACCAATAGTTAGCAATCTGATCCTTGGATTCCTTCTTTTCTTTAATTCCATGAACAGATAACACATAAAAAAGGCAAACGGGGACCCAATTATAATAATAGAACCAAAAAAAAAAAAAGAAAAAAAAAAGAAGGTAGAGACCTGAGAAGGACCCTCGGTGCAATTTACTCATTTCCCATGTGGTAGATCTATTAATTCATTCACCTTGTCCCTAAACATAATAGAGAGAGAGAGAGAGAGAGAGAGAGAGAGATGCCACACAAGCAAGCATTCTTAAGCTAGTACAAGTGTACCGTGAGAAGGTCAAAAGGAAAAGATACGGTAACGGGCAAGGTGAAAGTAGTTTTTATTATTACAGCACAAAACCAACCAACCCTTTATGCCTGTACATAGACATCATAGACATCCCCCTCCCACATTCCAGAAAGGGCAAAAATAATCTTATAATAACAAGAAAACTAATACCTACATGCATCTCCCCTTCACACCCCAAATACCCCCGGGGGGGAACAATTCTTCCTGCTTAACTTGCTTATATCTATATTTAAAAAATTTATATTCTTAACTTCCTCGTAATAATACATAGATGATTCAACAGCCAAAGTAAATAATATCTCTACTGCACCGATCCTGCTCTTCGGCAAACCGCCGCCAGGGCCTCCACAAACAAGCCTGAGAACCCGGTCATCGCCTGAAATACGCCCGGCAAGCCCGTCTGTATGTTGTTCAGCGTCATCGACCTCGTCACTTCCACAGCCTTCGCGTGCCGGTTCATCTCATCCTCCACCTTTCTCCTGCATAAGGCAATCTCCGACTTCTTCTCTGCTAAGGGGTCACGGGCGTCAAACACTTGCCCATTGTCGTCCCGCCCGCTGCCGGGAATCCTGATACCGACTGTTGAATAAGATTGGTAGTACTTCTTCTCGATGGCCCTTAACGCATTTGTTTTCTTCTCGAGCTCTTTCGAATAAGTTTCCGCTCGTTTCTTGATCTTAAGCTCCTCTGCTTGTTTTGTGTAGATGACATGGATGATGTTCATGAAGCTCTTTATGGCTTCAGAAGCCACGGTGTCAGGAAGCCGGTCTAAGGCTTGCTTCCACTCGTCACAGAAGGCAGTGAGCTCGATGGCGATAGGAGAAGAATGGTCTTTTTGCGGGTTGTCGCTGCTGACTTGGAAGAGGGTGAGCTTGAGCCAGCCGTAGAGGGAGCGGATATAGTCGCGTTGGTATTTGACTACGCGGTTGAAGCTCGAGTGCCAGGCTGAGACAGCAGCCTCTAAATCACGGGTGGCCAGGCGGTGGAGGTCGGAGGTCGGCTCGCCAACAGGGCGGTTCACCAGGCCGCAGACCTGCTGGACAATGTTGTTCTGGACCTCATGGAATTGGTTCATTGATCTCCACATTTTTAGAAGCCTGTTGTGTGTTCAGGTATTAAAGCACGATCCAGATTTCATCGGAGGTCTAAGAGGCATATGACTGCATTTACTTTTAGGGTGGGTCAATAACATGTTTAGCCCTGAAGTTTGACTCCTGTTTCAATTCAATCATCAGAGTTTTAATTGTAACAATTTATTCCTAGAAATCAGGCCCCCAATTTCGAAGCATGACATTGATTCTAGTTTTGTTCCTAAAGCTTGATCTCAGTTTCGATTTTGACCTCGGAGCTTCAGGTTTAAATAAGAAAAGCCTCGTGATGTTGTTGATGCAACATATTTTTAGAAAAGAAACTAACAGAATGTCTAAATAGCCATGCCAAATAAGCCTCGTGGACTAAATTGTTATAAGTGAAATTGTGCATATGAAATTTTAGCTGACTCAAATGAAAGTTACTCTTTTTTTTTTTCTTTTGACAACATAATAATGAAGAGTAAAAGTAGCAGAAATGGACGAGTAAAATGTCATACCCGTAACAGAGCTCAACAAGCTGTGGTGCAAGCTCATCATCTCGGACTTTAGTAATGGCAGAAGAAGTAGTAGTGACAGCCTGAGAAGTGACAATGATCAATGATTGGAGCTTCTTTATGGAGGCTTTGGTCTTGTCGAGTTTTGCATCCTCTTTTCCTCTATATTCTTGGCTTTGCAGTGTCGACAGCTTCTTCTCATGCTCAATCTTTACCCCCTCTCTAGCCTGCATTCACAGATCCATTCACATTTTCTTATCTTTCCACCAAACCTAAAAACATTGCTAATATGGACCTTAGCACGATTTGCACAACAGAGATAATCCATCCAGCTGAAATCTTAAAAAGCTAGTACAGACATATATCCAATTATGCAGAAATGAGCACAAGACAGAGCAAATATACTTCACAACAGCATATTGGTATATAGCAGCAACATATTACACAAGGTAATATAAAGTAGAATTTCAAACATATTTAAGTTCTAAGAACTTTGTTCTTCTGTTTGTTCCAATTTACTTAACTTTCGTGATTTCATGCAAAAATAGAGAGAGGAGCTGGATTACCACTGTGCTCTATATCCCCATTTTGCTTCAATGTCCAAGTTCTTGGCACTGCTCTTCACATAGGACCACAAGAATAAAGTAAGCATGCAAACTGTTATCCAGTAGCTTTGTAATAACTTTTCTATTCTACAAGAACCTTTGTAAGTTACCCCTCTTGATAAACCAAATGGTCATCTAGCAATCTTATAGAAAGAGAATTATCAATTATCATGAAATAGTTCACTAGGCAGAAGACCCAGGATAGTGCCCATTGGTCTGCTGAAACAAGGCAAAGTATAACTAGGACTCCAACTGTACAGAAAAATCATGCACCGAAGTTCACGTTTGCTAGTAATCACTTTATGCAAAAGGAAACTGTAAAGGAAACCCAAGCACTGGTCCCTCATGCTTTCCACTCATGAAGGCATTTATCCTGTCAAGAAAGTATTTCCTTCCTTTATACTTGTATCAAAGGAACTACTAACACAGTAAATTGACGCAGTTAAGTGATAGTGATCCAACAACTTGTATCAAGTTACAGGTTTTCAGAAACAAAATAAGTTCCATCTAATGTGATGAGAAACAGTTATTTAATTGCATATAAACCTCCCTTCTCACTTCTACCACCATAGAATCCTCTGCTTCTACTTTTGCATTTCTATATGTTATTGATTATTGTACTTTATTCTTCCAACCAAACAGCCATTCACCCAACCTCTAACAATAAAGTGCTTTCCCCACCAACACTGGTTAAGAGCATAATATGATCCAGCCAATAAGGCTATAGTTCATCATTCAAAAAGAATGTCCAATGGCCCACAGAGGCCAACAACTGCAAATTGATTCTTTAGAAATTGGTGGTTCGCCATCCTATATCTATAAAAGAGTTCCAAGATCAAGTATACCCAACAACCCAACAAACTCACATAGTCACGTGTCACTGCAATGCTTCACACGCAAAGAACCACACCATTTCATAATAAAGTTCCATACCCAAAAAAAAAAATGATCATTTTATGTAATCTAAATGACAGAAACCAATCCACCCTGTTCCCAACCAATGAGAATGGGAAAAAAGCCGCTTGAATTAACTGAGAGCATGAAGCTTATATGTAAGACAATGACACCCAGGAAAGGGGAATTGTCCTCATATGCCAGCATAATACTAGAAGAAACATGACCTAACAGTCTATTAATATAATATGGCCCACCTTCAAGTGGAGAGATTGTGAACATGATGCTTCATTTTATTAAAACCATGTAATACTTGGAGATCAAGCAGAATAATTATCCCATAAAATTCATATTCCCAGAATCCAATAGAAAGGGGGTGCTTGGTTACATGCAGTTATAACTGCACTGCATCCAAATGCAAATCTATTTTTTGATTTGATGGATTTGAATTCAACTGCTGCAGTTGGAACTGCACGAGAAGACTCAAAGACTCAGATGCAGCACTTGGAACTACATCCAATTTGACCATAGTTCCAACTTGAGCAGTTGGAGAGGAATAGCTTTAAATAAAAGATAAGCTTCCCTACGTAATAATCTTTCAAATAAAAAAAAAAATTCTTTTCCTACATAGAGAATAACCTCACAGCTCTATATATGAAATGATGCAATTTTATAATACGCTTTTCAACCACATAAAAGCAAACAAATTATTCATGGCTGCAACACTTTTTACTACATCCAATTAAATAAAATGCATATAATTATAACTACGACATTTCTAACCGTATATATTTTTAATTGCGCTGCATTTACAGTTAGATCCATCCAACCGGCTACTAAATTGGGAAATTGTTCTTTAGTAGTGAAGGGAGAAAGGCATTTTGGGCATTCAGAAGACCAGGGTCCTACCGCTTTCCACGTTATAAATAGCTGCGATCGTACGCGAGAACGATGGCATTTGGGTAAATAACTGAAAGGTGAGGAGGGTAATAATGTAATGATAATACCTTGACCTCCTCGTAGAGCTTCTTCTCCCAGGCCAGGAGGCGCTCCAAGGTGGAGCCGTGGCTCTTCCCGCCGCCGGACTCCTCGAGCGCGCCGGTGTCGAGCCGATACTTTATCGCCAGCGGCGGCTTCGACGTCCAGGTCGAGGATAGCGCGCTGAGCACACTATTCGAATGGTACACCGTCTCTGTTACACACCCCAGCCCCGCCACCACACACAAAAAAAAAACGGAGATTAGCGGTTAATTTACGAATGGATGTCATTTGCCCTGACGGAGGCGGACGCGGAGGCGGAGGCGTTGTAGCCGGCTAAGGACGACTCCGCCTCCGACCTCTCCCTCGCCAATGGCTTCGCCTTCGCCTTCGCCGCCGCCGCCGATGATGGTGTTTCCGACCATCCGGTCTCCGACGGCGCGGGGGGGGCGCGGCGCTCCGAGCCCCCGAACTCGGATCTGGCGCCGATGAAGCCCTCCGATCTCGATCGCCCCCGCTCGTCCTCCTCTTCCTCGTCCTCGGATTTGGTGGAGGAGCTGGTGGTGGAGTTGTAGTGGTCGCCCCACTCGGGGCAGTGGATCTCTTCCCTCCCGCCTCCTCCGCCGCCTCCTCCGCCGCCTCCTCCTCCTCCGTCCTCCTCCTCGTCCTCTTCCTCGTCGTCCTCCTCCTCCTCTTCGAGATGGTGCTGGTGTTGCTGCTGCTGCCGCTGCTGCTGCTGTTGTTGTTGGCGGAGGCGCTCGGCCTCTTCGCGCTCGGCCTGGCGGCGCTCGAAGAACTCGGAGTCGGGGGGGGAAGGGGGGTAGAAGTTCTCCCAATCCCAGGCGGACGACGACTGGGAGGGGGTGGCGGGGGGAAACACGGGTTTGGCCCGGTAAGTGTACGCGCCGGGTCTCCGGGAGGAGGCGGCGGGGCTCGACTCGGAGAGGATGTGGGGGAGCTGGTACCTGTCCATGGACGGGGACGGGGAGTAGCGCGGGCGTGGGGGAGGAGGAGCGGGGTGAGGGGTGGGAGGGGGGAGGGAGCAGGAGGAGGAGGAGGGTGGGGGGACGGGGCGGGGGAGGAGGACGTGGGGTGTGGGTTGGAGACGGAGAGGGGCTCGCCGGAGGCGAAGCGGGTGAGGGAGGAGGCGGTGAGGCGGAGGGAGCGGAGGTAGTCGGAGTGGGCGGAGGCGAGGAGGTGCCGCGCCTGCACCGCCTCCTTCATGAGGCCGCGCCGCTCCTTGCACCGCCGCACCGTGTCCTCGTTCTCCACCCGCGACGCCGCGCACCCCATCGCGCCAAAATTCCACTCTCCTCTTAGATGCTATTACTCCACCGACTAGAGCGAGAGCGAGAGCGAGAGCGAGAGCGAGGGGAATGATGGGAAAGAGACTGATTATTTAGAATGAGAGAAAGAGACGAACCCGACGCACTTAAACCCCAGTCTCTCTCTCCCCCACCCCCCTCTGAGTCTCTCTCTTTATTTTCCCTTAATTTTTATTTTTTTATTTTATCTGTGTCGTGCCCTTGGGAAGGGTAGGGGGGAGTTGGGGCACTCGGCGTTGTGAGTGAGGGGAATAGCTTTTCTCCCCAATCCAGTCAAACTGTTGGGAAAGTTAAAAAGAGATGGGTCCCCGTGGGGTTTAGCTCGAAACAGTGAACACCGCTTGGAAGACAAAACAAAAAAAAAAATAAACTTCAAATACCTCCCTTAGTTTCACACGTAAAATATATCAAGTTAGCTCTAGTGATACCATATTTTTTTATTTTAATATTCTATAATTTAAAGTGTATCAAATTAATACATGTGATTTTATTTTTCTCTTTTCATTATTTATTTCACTCATTTTTTCGTTAAATCAGTGACAAAGTTAAAATTAAAGGATACTAAAGTGAATATTCGATAAACATAGGTAGGTTATCGGAAGTTTTTTGTATATAATTTAACAAAATATTAACGGAGGAAAAAAAATCAGTGACAAAAGTAAAACTAAATGGTACTAAAGAAATATTTGATAAATCTAGATGTGGTATCTGAAGTTTTTTTTATATAATTTAACGAAATATTATCAGAGGAGCCGACAAAAAAGAAATATGAAACCACATGGTACAAAATTTATGCACTTTAAACCACAGAATACTAAAGTAAAAAAGTACGAAACCATATTGATGGTATTTGAAGTTTTTCCAAAAATAAATAAACAACAACAATACAATAATAAAACAATAAATAATAATAAATATAATAAAAAGCATAATTATTAGTATCTCATTTATATAGTAATGAGTATATTTAGAGATTGGCATTCAGACCCTAATAAATCATCTGGGGTTTAGCAAATGGAAATCACTTTGCAAGGAGAAACTACTGCATGCTGCATGCACCCACCATGAGGTTCACAACATCTTGTCACTGTTTATTCTATCTAACACTTAAATCCTCTTTTTAATTTTTTATGATGAGATTTGGTCGATGGAAAATTGCCCCCAAAATTGAAGGTATAACTTAGAGCGTTTAGCCGTTTAGCACAGGTCAGTGTACAAATATGCTAGATGCGCTAAATAATACAATTGTTGACAATCTATTTTAATAGATTGAGTAATAATTTTTTTAATAACATTGAATTGTAGAACTAACTAATTAATTACCAGAATTCTACAGCTACAGTTTTTTTTTTTAATATCTATACGTTAATATTTGGATTGTAAGATATATATATTATATATTTAAGGAGGAAAGTATGAACCGTTTTACAGTGGATACGGTGGACCTGGTCCAGGTAACATTTTTCTTGTCGGGTGGGTTGTGTGGCTCGGCTTTTGGGATGGAGTAAATTAACAACGAAAAGCTTGTTTTAGGTTGTATTTGGGTGGGTTTTGCAGGAACGAAGAGGCACATGACACCGTACGTGTTTCACGCCGACCATACTTTATTTTTTTATTTTTTTTATTTTTTATTAGAATATAAGCATGTTAAATATAAAAATATTTAAATATTATTCTCTATACGTTTAAATTTTTAAAGTACAACGATTGTTTTACATAGTATCTGAATAGAAAATCCTGAGTTCGAGTCACGTCAGACTCCTAAATTATGAATTTTTTTCTATTTAATTCAAGTTCACGTCATGCGCCTTATAAAAAATCTCAAATCTAGACGTGAGGGAGGGTGTGAAATATAAAAATATATAAATACTGTTCTCTGCAAGCTTAAGCTTTTAGAGCGTTAGGGTGCCACAGCGGCGGTAACAAGAGCGGGGCCACCTCCTATTCCTCTGTCTCCTTCTCCATCGACATCGGCAGCCCTCGGCAACGGTAATAAGGGTGGCGCTGCCTCCTCTTCCTCTGCCTCTACCTTCGCCGACGCTGGAGAAAAAAAAGGAGAACTCAGAGGGGGCCCGGGTGAAGGCGAAGTAAACAAAGATGATGAGGTCATTGTCGAGAAGGTGCTCGTCACCCATGCGGATGAGGGAAAAAGACGCACCCATCATCAAAGAACAAACAAAAATACAAAAGGGTAGAAAAAAAAAAAGAATAAAAAGTAAAAAAATAAAGAAAATTTTTTTTCTCTCTTTGAGAGAACATTATATATTGTTTGCTATCGAAAAATCTAAAAATCAGAAAAAAAAAGAAGATAAATATTGTACCATTAAAATAAAATTATATTATTTTATAAAAAAATTGTACCGTTTAATATAAATGTTGTACTTTTTGAGATAAAAATTATACTCTTTAAAATAAAAATTATACTATTTTGATAAAAAAAAACACACTGTTTCAGAAAAATTGCATTATTCTCTGACTCTTGTCGTCTTATCTTTTTTTTTCCTTTAGTTTGTTGAAAATTCGATCCAAATTTGTAAAATTCAAAATAGTGACCCACTTTTATAAAATTACAAGATTAGTAAATTTTTTATGCAAATTAGTCAAAAAAAAAAAGGAAAAAGAATGTGAATTTGTAGTCAAGCNGCCAATCATATATTATTCTCAAAAGTAATGTACGTATAAACATTGCTTACTGTGTTTACAGTAACTAAAATCAATTGCACAAACTTCTTACTCTTTCGCAAAAAGTCAGATCGTTATTTTAGGACTTCATCAACAATATTAAGAATTCAAGTTGCATTATAATTCAAGAAAAATTGCTTTTGTGGAAGAACAAGGAAGTTATAATTAAAGAAAACCTTACAGTACAATTGTAAAGCTTTTTAATCTCTAGCTTACACTATATTTTTCCTTGGTCCCATTTAGCAAATGTCTTTTTTTTTTTGCCCCTTTATTTTTTATTTAAGCATAAAAATGCACTACCAAAATAAGTTTATTTTACTCTCCTTTAATCTTTATAGAAGGTGAAAAGATGAGATCAAAAGCCACCAAAGCATGAAGAAGAAAGAAGGGTGCATGGATGTGTGGAAAGCAAAGATGGAAACGGCTAAAAAGGTGGCATCCTCTTTTTTTTTTCTTTTTTTCTTTTTTTCTTTTTTTTTTTTTGTGTTGGGTCTCGTACGTCCCAACCTATCACGTGTGTCGTGCCTTCTTTTCAAACCCTCGTCCTCTCTTCTTTTCTTCGTGCCATCTTTTCCAACTGAGATTTTTGCCGCTTCTAGTTTCACAATCTCTAAAATTAAAAAATTTTTATTAGAAAAAATAATTACTACATGGTTTAATGAAAATAAAATTATTTAGACCAAACACCTCTTTATTCTTCCTCTATTTATGTTAGATTTTATTTAGAATATTTCATATAATTCATACGGCTTGCATCAGAAAAATTACAAAACGTTTAATATTTTGACAGAAGAATAATAAACTATTACGTATTTTAAATTAATCAACTTAAAAAATTAAATAATAGAATTACTGGACAGTGACCCAAAATGGGCGACAGCTCAAATAAGTTTCATGCATTTCTCCCTTTATTTTTGCAACCTTTATTAGAGTAGACTAGTAATTTCATCTTGTAAAAAATTTTTTAAAAAAGAAAGTAAAATTATTATGTGTAAAATAATGTAACCTATTTAACTCCTTTGGTGGACCAAGCTCAAAGTGGCATCTGATTCCCCCCTCCCCCGGGGCTTGGCTTTTTGATCTTTTAACTGAGATCCGTAGACTTTGTTATACGGTTATAAAGTTTATACACTGCGAATCTTTTCCCTATAGATTCGAATCAGAAGCTACTGAAATATTGTTTAAAATTGCAGCTTGCGTTGAGATTAGGCAAATTGCTCTTCAATGATATGTAAACTTATAACGTGCCCATCTTATGGTTATCGGTAATTATTATATTTGTTTTAGAAGGCCTACCACTAAATAGATCGTATTACATAGATTTCTTGTTTGAATTCGACCAACTCAAAAACTATGCGTGCACTATAAACATAAAAGAAGAGATTTAATTATCCCGTGGCTAATACACTGTTAATTAATTTTGCATTAAAGTTGAACTTTGCAGGGATGCATCTGCTATCCGTTAATTAACCCTAAATAGAAAGAGCATTTGCGAAATAGGTTTTGGGCCAGATTCGCTTGTTTAGGCCCAACTAATAAGTTTGGCGTGGGCTTAGGGCTTTGCTTACACATCAATTCCCTATGAGAGCCCAACTTTAGAAACATGATTTTATTGGGCCGCCCAAGCACACCCTACAAAGAAAATAAAATAGGAGGAAGGAAATGAGGAGACAAGGAAAAGAACAGGCACTCGCGTCCCTTGTCCCCTTCCGACAAACTCTTTCTCTCTTGCTAAATTTGAAACCCTAATCGCTCTGATCGAACCCTATAGGAGGAGAAGAAGAAGAAGAAGCAGGAAGAAGACGACGACGAAGGAGGAGGAGAGGAGCGCCCGAGGCTGAAGCGGCGGAGGGCGATGGAGATCGAGCGGAAGCAAGCGGAGCTCATCGACCATTTCGTGAAGCACGCGGCGACTCTCGAAGCGCCGCAGCTCGCTAGCCTAATCGCTGAGGCCACGTCCCACCCTTCGCTCTTCGCCTTCTCCGAGATTCTCTCCGTCCCCAATCTCTCCAAGGTTGTAGCTCTAATCTTGCTAGGTTGTTGAAATGGATTTGTTTTTCGACTAACTTTTTGTGTATGTTGCAGCTTCAAGGGACGCAGTATTCCACTTCTTTTGATTTGCTTCGATTGTTTGCATATGGCACATGGAGTGATTACAAGAGTAAGAATTTTGGTTTGGTACTCTTTTTTTTTACTTTTTCCCAGCCCTAGATGCTACATTATCTATTTCAACAGTTTCCGTGTACATGTTTGTGTCGCTGTGTATATATTTCGCTGTTTGCACCTGTTGATCAATGTGCTTATTACCGAACATGTTGTTGCGTGTCCGTAATAGTGATTATGATGATTCTTTTCCTCTTCTTGAAGCACTTGTTATGCTTTTACTCTCTGCATCTGCTTGGTTATGTGTCATGTAGAGGATATTTTAGTTGCACTTCCAGATTAACTGTATTTGCTCAATTGTTGAAAATTTGACTCCTTATTAATAATAAATATTTAGAATTATAAATCTAAGTACTGTTTATGGCGTCTGAATCTTAACCAATTGTCTGATGCATAATTGCACGGATTCTTTTAGTAAACTAAGGGACGACATTAATAGGAAAAAAACATATTTTTGTGAAGTGGTTTATGTGTAGTTAAATGAGATTGAGGCTTCCTGCAATTCAGCAATTACAGTATGCTATGCCATCACTTTGGTTATTATCTTCTGTACCATTCTCCCGTTTGTGTAATTAGATTCTAGCTTGCATGCTACTCTTCAACTTTTCTAACTATCACCTCTGGTGTGGTGAAAATTCTGCTGCTTTATATTTTACCTTTTTGAAAACTATCTGGAGAGCGTAAAACTGGTTGGAGATTATCTTGGTGGTTGTATATATTAAAGTTGCTCCCGTTGTAACCTTTCTAAGAATACTTAAAGAGTGCAAACTCTGATTTTCTGTAATATCTGAAGAATGGTTTCTCATATGGCAACTTGCTATATGTTGTCGTACATGTCATGTACTCTATCCAAAGTTTCTTAAAATGATATTCCTATTCCTTGTGTGGATTGTTGCCATTTAGTGCTGGTATGACTTTACGAATGTTCGAGCATAGGCAACATGTATGACACTATTACTGGTTTTGAATGCTCGAGTTTAATGATGTAATAGAGGTATTTAAATTTACTTCTCAGTCCAGCAGCATAATACCTTATTATCGAATGGTTTATCATTGGTACATAGCTGCTTTTGCTGATGAGAAATTGTTGATCCTCCTTTTCTGTGAACTCATCATTTATTGTTATAGTCGCTTATGCCGTATGAGCAATAAAAGCAGGAGTCCTTGCATGTTCGTGAGACCTTACATGGAAATGTTTTTGTTATAGGCAATGCTGGCTGTCTCCCTGCGCTATTGCCTGATCAAGCTCGGAAGCTAAAGCAACTAACTGTGCTGACTCTGGCTGAGACAGACAAGGTATGCATTTGCATATTAACTCAAATTGTGCTTTTTGTTGCCTCTTTGTAGTTAACTTTTAATTCTTGGGTCTGCTTTAGTATGAGTTACAACATAAAGAGGCTGGTTGCCATAGAATGACATGTGGCACTTTTTTTTTTTTTCTGTATGGAATAGTTGTATCTTTGTATCTCCATAGGTCATATTTGTATATGTTCTGCTTTCTTGATAATTCTTATACTTCCCTAATTGCATATGATCAATTAAATTTGATGTTTTAGATGAACGATATGATACAAAAATATCTCAGCTACCTAATATACTGCAAGGGAATTGCTGCTTAATCAAGTTATAACCAACAGAATATGAGTTTGACTTCCTGTTCATAGGCAGGCACATATTTCTGGTTGTGAGCTAAAGGTGTGACGAGTAATTTCCCCCTTTTTTTTCCATCTACCATCCTTGTATTGTTTGCTAAAGAGTAATCTCTGTGGTTCCATTTCGTAGCTCTGTGGCTTGTTGCCCTAGCGCCTTCGAGGTGAAAACAACTAAAACCACTACCCACACCAAATATATTTTCACTTTCATCCAATTTATTTATAGAGAATTTCTTTCAGAGCCTGTTCTTTGGTTGCATTGCATAAGAATTAGCTCAAAAGAAAGAGAACAAAAAGGTTATGACTTGATAAAATCGAAAGGTATACAGGTTTAATTGTTTCAGCCTCTTCATAGCGACATTTCTGTTCTTAATCTAGGATTTGCGTGGAGTTGATGTATTCATCCCACTAGAATCAGTGCTATAGGGCTGTTTGGCTGCACTTTTGTTTTGCATAAGAGGGAGTTAATGTTAAGCAGTTGCATAATAGTATGTTTAGTGTGTTTTTGACTAGTGACCACATCTGATTCCTACAAGGTTCATTTCACGCTTTCAGGTTGTGCTGCAAGTTGATGCTTCACTAAGAAGCGATTCTTGGTGGAACACTTCTTGTTGAATGCTTCACGGCACATCTGGGCCAATCAGACACTTATAGGCCCACTGATCTTTCATGATGTACTTATTTTCATATATGACATCATTATATTGTGAAAATAAGCATCTGGATTTGCCAAGGCATCCAAGATTACAGCAGTTTCATTGCATACTTTGCTTTCTCAATAAATACAGCAGTGTCTCTTTGCTTTTTGTTTGAAATCTTAAACTTGGCAGAAGTGAAGCATGTTGAGAAGCTAATGGAAATAACTTGTATGCTTATGCGTTCAGCCCGCCATTATGTTATAAAGGACATTCTCATCTTTTGCTAAGGTCAGGCTAGCTCCCTATTTTCACAAACATCTAACAGAAAGGCACCATAACCTACTTGTATACATTGCTTTAGTATACAATTTACTTCTATGAAGTGTGTAGAAGCTATAAGGGAAAGCTTGCGAAAAAATTGTATTGGTTTATATGGCGAATGTTTGTATATACTGTTTATGCATGTTGGGAATCATAATTTTGATTTTCGGTGAAGTTCAGTAACACTGAGTTGCTGTAGCTTTTAGATGATCATGCTGTCAAGAAAGTTGAAATTTCTTTTACGGCATGTAGGTTATGTTTCATCTTTTTTTTTTCCTTTTTTTTTATTTTTCTAATGGTAAAGGTCTTAAGCTTGCAACCATATGGTTGCTGGGTTAAATCTCTTCCTATAAATGCTAAATGATAGGACTCTCTTTAAATGCCCCTTTCCAAGATCCTGCCGAAACTAGATAATGGCCTTAAATGGAAATTGTTAAGTTCATCATCTGGAAACAATAAAATCTTCTAATAGATGGCATATTGCAAGGTTTATTTTAAATTTTTTTTTTTCTGGGATATAATTTCCTCATTATCTCCACATTTTTTAGATCGTATAGTCTGTTAGCTGATTCCTTGCAATGCCAATGACTAATGATCTTTCGAAACACTTTCCAAGAGCTAGCTTGCAGGTTTAATTGATCGTATAGTCTGTTAGCTATTTTTGAGTTAATGTTATCTGCATTGAAGATTCTACTTAATTATCATGGTTGCTGTCAGGTATTGCCTTATGATCAACTCATGCAAGAACTAGATGTTTCCAACGTAAGGGAGCTTGAAGACTTCCTCATCAATGAATGCATGTATTCAGTGAGTGCTTTCTGTATTAACCTTACATGCATATGTAGGTTACACAATTAATGCTAGCCATTGTCGTGAGGGTAAATTAAATTCTGGTTGTTCTTTGGCCTAACAAGGAAACTAGATTGTCATTCCACAAGAAACTACATTGTTTTATTCACAATAAGTTCTATCGGTGGTCATTCTGCCACTGTTTTTCCTACCATTTGATGTATCATTCTACTTTCTTCTTGATTGGCTACAAGTTTAGCAGATATGTGGCACCTACCAAAATTTCTGTGTTTGGAATTTTTCCAATGAAGCATTTGTTCAATGCCTCTATACTTTTTAACTTTTGAATAGTGGTTTGTAAAGTGTAACCTAAATTCTGAATGACTCATTCATTGTTGCACTTATAGGGTATTGTTAGAGGCAAACTGGATCAGCTTCGCCGGTGCTTTGAGGTCTGAATGAATTGTCAATTCAACTATATGTTGATTTTCTTGTTCTGAGAAATCTCAAATATTCGTTTTTTATTCAATTATTTCACTTTTTACATGTTGTGCAGGTGCAATTTGCAGCTGGGAGGGATCCTCGACCTGAACAGCTTAGCAACATGATACAGACGTTGACAAGCTGGTAAGTTTAATTTTGATATTTGATTGGCTATTTAAGCACTGCTCTTGCTTTCTTGTAAGGTAATTTGAGGATGAAGATGTTTTTGTTGGGTTTGTACTCCATAAATATAGAATCATGTGACATCGTCATAAGCATTTCTTATAGATGATTATATTTCTAATTCAATAACTCAAGATGATTGTATCAACTAATTTAAAATTCTCAATAAATCGATATAGCAACAATTGCATGCTTATTCTACCAATAGCATATAATTCTAACCAAGCAGATGTGCAATGTCACTTGTCTACTTCAAGTACACCATCAATATCTCACTTGCCTATTTCAAGTACACCATCTGATGTAGGATGGGATATAGGGTTTTATATTTTAGAGGGTTCCAAAATATGATTTATAATTTTAAAAAAATTTGAAATATTTTTTGAATAGTTTTTGATTTTTTGGATATTTCTGTAATTAAAAATAATTATGAAATTAATCTTTAATAGAAAAATTCAAAAGTAAAAAAATAAAGCAAGAAGGAAAAAATAGTAAAAAAAGATAATTATGACTCACTCTTGAATCGAACTCGTTTCGGAACTGGACTCATTCTGTAGCAAACTCCAGAGCGACGCATTCGTGAAGAAAAAAGATTGCTCGTGCACCAAAGCTTCGAATCATATTTTATTAATTTATTATTTATTTATTATTTATTATTAATTATTAATGTCATCCTCTTCATACAATGATGCTCTACACCTTATTTGTAGTAGTATCCTTAGCCTTAGATACACGTAACTAACTTCAGTTCGATTTTATCTTAAATAATTAATTATAACAACCTTATCTAGTGATTAACTAAACAATAAAAATCTTAACAAATACAGATATAACCAAAATAAGAGGATAGCTAAAAATACTGATTTAACTAACTAAAAGATATGTTCAACTAATTTAATTTAATTTAAACACGATGAACTAAATTGATTTAATCCGATCAACATTGGTTCAGGCTTATTCTGCATCACCATCAATATCAAAATCCAAACTGAAAAGACTCGAATAGTTGGGTATAAATGAGAAGACGTTACCTTCTGCTCGATTACTATCCAAAATTGTGGATTTCAATGAGCATAAAGAGATTTTTCTGGTATATAATGCTAAATTTGTGGAAATACAATTTTCTCATTTTTGCAAAGAGTTATTAGAGTAATGGACAAAAGGAGTAAGTAGAATAAGATGAATCTGATCAGTGGTGTTGAGTCGGTCATTTAATTTTTCATTCCTGATTAACGAGTCATCAAATTCATGTTTGAGATAAGATAACTGCAGAATTAATTATGAATCTGTACCAATGATCTCTCCCTCTCGCACCATTCCTTTAAATTTACTTTGCTTCATTGATTGGAGTATTTGTGCACCATTACATGGATTAATTTTAGTATAAAATCTGCTGTTTGTACTCGGTGTATGAAATTTGCAGGTTGGGCTCTTCAGATAGTCTACTTCATTCAATTCAGGAGAAAATCAAATGGGCTGATATGATGAGTGAGGCAAATAAGAAACACCGAAAAGAAGTTGAAGACAGAGTGGAAGATGTCAAAAAATCTATCAAGGTGAATCTGATGTTTTGAAAAGCGTGTCTGACACTAATATTAGCACATATTGCTTTGACTATACTTATATCATAAACTATAAAAATAGGGGAACTTGATGGTGACGTGACTTTTTAGTTATTTTTATTTTGGGTCATCATTTCACCAGCTGTGTATAATGGCCAATTGCTTATGAAATTTAGCAAATGTCGGTCTATGTGTCTCACTTATGATGGCAGAAGTTACACAATTTAAGCAGGCCGACATGGACTTACGGGGCAGTGAAGAGATCTTCGCTGAGTCTGGAGTGATGGACTTTGAGGAAGACCGTGTCCGATCTAAGAGGTAATTTTATATTTTAAGAATTAAGACTATTTTGTCCATATTATTCGAGTTGGTAAATCGTACTAGTCCACAAGCTTTTACCCTAGTTTCACTTTGTTTCTCAAACATATAACATAAGCTGAATGATCGGCACACCGAACTTTTAACAGTGTTTTGTTTCTTCTCTTTTTTTTCCATTTACTGTTAGAGGAAAAACTATTGTCTACACCCAGTGCATCCGCGTATCACATATCTGTCTGCCCTCAAACCAATCTCATATTTAATCCATATTTAATCCATGTGACTTGTGCAGTTGCAGTCTTTTGTCTACTTGGAAATTAGATGAATGGATTCAAAATATGAGATAAAAATTAGAAGAGATGGATTCGTGGTTTTACATACGAACGAGCACACCAGGTGCTGGCATAAATTCTCCTCAGATAGGAGGGCCAAAATGAAGAACTTTCAAAATTTTCTCGTGCACCCACATCACGCCGTCTACGAGGCAATCTCTCCGTATTCTTATCAATTAGTCTATCATTTCAATTGCAGGAGGCGGCAGCCGATAGCATGATCGCCATTTGCCTTTTCTCTGATTGAGCTGCTCGAAGTTCCTCTTTTGTTGGTCGAGAAGGTTTGAGAATGCATGTTCTGCATCAGAAGGCCTCGCTTTCTTTTGAGATTGGTCTCGACCGGTGTATTGGTGAAAAATTTATAGTTATGAACAGCAGGTGGTCAAACTATTGTTCACGAGTATATTTAACACAACAATAGATCACTGTAGCAAAAGATAAAAATCTATTTGAGTTGTTTTATTTTTTAAAAATTTTTTGCCTCATGACATTTAGAGTTGATATCATGAAAGTAGCCTTTTGATTTGTTATAGTTGTTGTAAGACCCTCTAAATAGAGGCCATTTTGAAGCAGACCCTCAAGTTTGTTTGTTTAGATTTGAGTTATTTCTGTTTACTGATTAGTCAAAATTAATAGCTTGTTTAGCTATTACGTCTCAATTGTTAACGAAATGGGCAGTTTTTCCCTTTCAAAATGGGTGGGCTCTCCGCATACTTTGGCCTTCGTGCACTTTCTGGTGAAGCTGCTGGACCGTTGACGGCGTAGTTGACAAGGTGCAGCTGATGGGTTTCCGGGCCTGTTCATGTTGGCGGCTAATTAGTGATGGGGTGGTTCAGATGCATTCTCACGGTGTGGATGCATTCCGCAGCTAATGAGCAGTCATGCGCACGAGGCGGGGCTGAAGGAAACCTTTGCCCGCCAATAAGTTCATAGCAAGTGGACCCCGAAGCAGACCGTCTTTGAGACGCAACCCTGTACGAGGGGAGAGCATTGTGTGGTTGGACGTGCCGTCTCTGAGACGCAACCCTGTACGAAGGGAGAACATTGTGTGGTTGGATGTGCTCGTNGGGGGGGGTGGAATTTGAGATCCGAGGTAGGGAGGAACTGGAGCCAAGCGGCGAAACCCACCCTCCTCTCCTACTTTTTGCGAAGTCTTCAGTTGAGGGTCCGAGCAAAGACTTTGCGAGTCTTCGGCTACAGATTTTGACCAGACAAGAAAATCTTTTTAGCTTTCCAGCATGGGCCTATTTTGAATGCTGCTCTGGAAAGTCGACAAGGCTCGGAATACCAGCTGCCTCTTTTTCATTATATATATATATATATATATATATATATATATACTTAATGATAGTATAATAATAATCAATGATATTAAGTGTTAATCATCATAAAATTATATTAAAAACCCTGCCCTGTGGTCGGAATATTCTACTAAACGCCCAAATGCTCTCTTCCTCTGCTTCCCTTAGTGCGCCTGAAGAGGTCACACTCACTGCAGCTTCTCGCTTGGGTACAGGGGCAATTGCCCTTATACGCCCCTATAAAGTTACCGACTTTCATATTTACCCTTCAAGAATATCTACTTTCTAGTATACCCTTCCAAAATCTCAAATTCTTTCGAATAGACCCTCAAAAGAGAGTTACATAAAAATAAATTAGTAATAGTAAACTCTTTAGAAATATATTTGATGTGAAAGAGTAAATTTGATGTTTTGTACAACTTAATGGGGGGGGGCAATTTCGTCTTGAGCAATGCCATTTGTACCCTTTTAAGTAGAGTACAAATATTACACTTCATCCATCCAAAGACTATTACTTCTTTACTAGTTTTATCAATTTTTCTTTATAAATAAAAAAAATTAAAAAATTATATTGAGAAGTGTAAGAGATACATTGTAATAGGACGTACAAAAAGCACGTACAACAAGCATTTTTCATTTTTCTTGCTTCTTCGATCTTATGATTTGTCGCCGAGACCGTTGGATGCAGGGGGAAACGATGAAATAGACATGTTTTTGTTAGATTTTTTAAAAAAAGCAAAATTAAAAAAACACATGTAGTATGTTATCGGTTTTGTTTATTTATGTAGAAATAGATTTGGCTAAACATGTGAATAAACTAGATTTGAACCCTGAGTATCAACCATCAAACTCTACACCACTTGTGTTTGGAACAATCAGTACTTTCATGTTAGGTATTGTCAGGATGACATGGGTATATATACAGGATAAGAATTAGATTTTTTTTTAAAAAAAATATAGTGTGTGGAATACTCAACTTCAATTTGCATAAATCTCTTAATAATGGAGTTTTGACTATTGAAATTAGATGACAGTGAAAATTTATAAATTGAATAGTCAACGTATTCAGAATCGAAATTGAATCGAATAACTTATTTTACAGTCTTCTTGAATCATCCTTATTTTGATGGTTTTGAATCTTCCACATTTCCACATCTCGGATGCGCAAAGGGCTAAAGACGTCGAGAGAAGAAGGAAGAAATCGCTATTTTCCTCTTACATTCAAAATTAGAGAGAAAAGAGTCATATTTGTAGAAATTCTTAAAATATCCTAATTCTTATGTAGAGATAATGATGAAAGTATTTGTTAAGATATTAGGTGATATATTTCTTAACTATGATGATACAATAGCACATATATATATATATATATATATATATATATATATATATATATATATATATATATATAGAATTAGGCTCCTATACTATCTATAGTACTGAGCTCCGGTACTATAGTGTTTGTTTTCGATCTTAGGGCGTTCAAATCAACGATCCACACCGTTAAATATGATCTAGGGTATATGAATTTCTTAGGAATAAAATTTACGTCTTTTCGATATCGTTTACTTAGTAAATAAATTATATCAAAATGGACTGGAAAATTGAATAACCTTTAAAATTTTGAATATAGAACTTTAAAATTCAAGATCAAGAGTTAACTAATCTATATAGTTTAAAGTATTTTATATCAAACTTGAAGAATTTAGATTATCTAACAGCCTGTTAAACTCCATAAACTGTCTAATAGCTTGAAATATGACATTTTGAAAATATTGATCATAAAAATAAACAAGTCAAAAATAAATAAATTTATTTCTAGAAATTTTATAATAACTCTACAATCCTTTTAAACGGTTGGGATCGTATTTGAACGCCTAGAATCGAAACCAACACTCATAGTAGCCGAGCTCGTATCTATAGATAGTATAGTAGCCTAGCTCTATATAATATATATATAATACATATATAGATAGAGAGACGAGAGAGAGAGAGAGAGAGTTGAGTTAGGATAACTTTTAAAGCACCACCCACTTGTGCTTCTAAGTTTCTAATACCGTGATCCACTGTATAATTACTATATTCCTTGATCAAATACTTAATTACCAACTACCCCACTACCACCATCATACCCACCCTACAATTCCCGATACAACGAGTTAAAAACTCAAAGTAACACCACTATGGTGCTTTTGAGAAGTATTCTAAGCTCAACTCTACACATATATAGAAAACTCCAAAAGCACCAAGTGATGTCTTTTGATGTTTAGTCCTCTGATGAGAGATTGTGAGGTTGAGATGAATGTTGTAGGTGTGGTAAAGGTGGAAATAAGTGTTTGATCTAAGGATATATGTAATTTAAGGATATAGATCCAAGGACTAAACCTAGAAGCACCAAAGGGAGATACTTCTAAAATATTCTAGCTGCAATTTATATATATAATATATATATATATATATTATATATATAAATTATAAGTATTAATACGTCCGCTACATCAGCTACGGTAGCACGGAGCGCTCCTCCTGCACAAAGTGTTTCGATGATTGCGGTTTCAAAATTGACCGATCCTGAGCTCCGTCAGACCTATCTACACTATTTGAAAGTATTTGAAAACAAATTTCAATTTTTTCGACATCATTTACTAGTGAATCAAAAAATCCTCAAAATTGACAATTTAATGCCGATGAGTTTAACGCTGTAAAACAATCCAAATGCGATGAACAATTATAGAAAATTTCTTTTCACTATTTAAGAGTGAGATTAGTATACTGGATCCTTGAAATTTAAATCTTTTATCATCATTTTTTGTGAGATTTTTTTATCAGCCGTTCATTTTAGACTACTTGTTTATTGTAAAACATCGAAAATTCTGAAATTTAGTTTCTAAATACTTCAATAGTTTAGAGCAAGTCTATACAGAGTCCGATCATTGATTTGAAACCGCATCATCGAAAACAACTTAGTAAGCACGGACGTCTGTCCACTGATTAGTATAGGTAACTAATTCTATATATATATATATATATTATATATAGAGTAGGGCTACTATACTCTTATGATTACGATCGCCGATACCATACGATTTAAACACTTATCTAGAGTATTTAAAACTTATAGAAAATAAATTTCGTGCAATTTTTCGAATCATAAAAACTCGCATCAACGGCATAAAGAACGGTCAAAAATCGCAACGAGTCAACGTTTTAAAAAAAGAATGATACGGATCCTTCAATTTAAGATCGAGTTATTGATCTATTATTAGAATAGTGAATAGAATTTTCTATCAAAAATTCAATTATTCACAATTCTTCTGCATCCGTTAAATTAGCAATATCAATATACCAGCCGTAAAACATTGTCAATTTTGTGGTTTTGATTCGTAAGGTAAATGAGTTTAAAGTATTGTGAATTGATTTCTAGAAGTTAAATGCTCTAGAAAATGTTTAACGAATGGATGCCGTTGTTCAGCAGCTCCTATCATAGAAAAAAACAAAAAAAACTATGAGTACGAAGGCGATCGGGTACTCATAAGAATATGTAGCCGGCAGTCTCTCTCTCTCCCCATCCCCTCATCTCTCTCCTTTCTATA